>NC_135667.1:58211561-58537989 GCF_964188315.1 Podarcis muralis | reverse complement strand
ATGTTATGACCAATATCTTGTGCCCACTTGATCATAGCTGATTTAACCGTTTCATCCTGCGTATTCCATTTCAACAGCAAGTTATACATTTTTATTTATAATATTTTTTATTGCTTTTTTCCAAGGTCAAATACATCGTCAATAATTCACCAAAAGCGACTTTACCGGAAAAAAAGAGATTAGAAAAGATAATATTCATATTTTCCAAACAATTTTTCATAATCTACTGGACTTCCCCACATCCTCCACACCCTGCGTTCTTTACAATAAAAAATAACAGCAAATTGTTACCTTGTTTCATGCGTTTTTGTACTTTCATCTAATTATATTTTAGATTTAGGGTACTTGTTGTTGAATCACTTTTTCCCATCATCAATTAAAAAAAACAACAACAACATTACTCTAAACTTTGGTCTTTTCACGGTCATGACTTAATTTCCAAACATTTTCAAGTTTGATTGCTGAAACTAATTTTCCCAAAACTTAGCAAATTCTCAACATTCATATAACTTATAATGTTTTTGTAAATAGTCCTTATATTTTTTCCAGTCCTCTTCCACTGCCTCTTCTCCCAGATCTCGGATTCTGCCAGTCATTTCGGCCAATTCCATGTAGTCCATCAGTTGCGTATGCCACTCTTCCAGCGTGGGTAACTCCTGTGTCTTCCAATGTTTGGCTATAAGAATTCTTGCTGCTGTAGTTGCATATAAAAAGAAAGTTCTATCCTTCTTTAACACTCTCTGGCCTACAATGCCCAGGAGGAAGGCCTCCGGTTTCTTGTGAAAGGTATACTTAAATACCTTTTTCAATTCATTGTAAATCATTTCCCAGAAGGCCTTCACCCTCGGGCATGTCCACCAGAGGTGAAAGAATGTTCCTTCAGCCTCCTTACATTTCCAACATTTATTATCAGACAGATGATATATCTTTGCAAGTTTGACTGGGGTCATGTACCACCTATATATCATTTTCATAATGTTTTCTTTCAAGGCACTACATGCCGTGAATTTCATACCGGTGGTCCATAACCTTTCCCAGTCTTCAAACATAATGTTGTACCCAATGTCTTGAGCCCATTTTATCATGGCTGATTTGACTATCTCATCTTGAGTGTTCCATTTAAGCAGCAAGTTATACATTCTTGAAAGCACTTTCGTCTTTGGTTCGAGTAATTCTATCTCTAATTTCGATTTTTCCACCTGGAAACCAACTTTTTTATCCTTTTTAAAGTCTCTTGAATTTGGGCATAGTGTAACCAGTCTCGCACCTTATCTTTTAATTTTTCTAGGCTCTGCAACCTCCAATTGTCTCCAATTTTTTCTATTATCTCACAGTATTTCGCCCAGCCACCCTCCATATTAAGTCTTTTTGAGGCCTTTGCCTCCATTGGTGAAAGCCACCTCGAACAGCAAGTTATACATTTTTGACAAATTCTTAGTATTGGAATCTAACAGTTCTGTTTCCAATTTTGATTTTTCCACCTGGAAGCCAATTTTCCTGTCCAACTTATAAGCCTCCATTATTTGATAATAATGCAGCCAGTCTAGCACTTTATCTTTTAATTTCTCAAAGCTCTGCAATTTCAGTTTCTCCCCTTCTTGTTCCAAAATTTCCCAATATTTTGGCCATTTAGACTCCATATTGAGTCTTTTCCCAGCCTTTGCCTCCATTGGCGACAACCACCTTGGGGTTTTATTTTCCAACAAGTCTTTATATTTAATCCAGACATTATACAATGCTTTCCTGACAATATGATTTTTAAAAGCTTTATGAGCTTTAACCTTGTCATACCACAAATAAGCATGCCACCCAAAAATATTGTTAAAACCTTCTAAATCCAAAATGTCTGTATTCTCAAGAAGCAGCCAATCTTTCAACCAGCAGAATGCTGCTGATTCATAATATAGTTTAAAGTCTGGCAGGGCAAATCCCCCCCTTTCCTTTGCATCGGTTAAAATCTTAAATTTTATTCTGGGTTTCTTGCCCTGTCAGACAAATTTAGAAATGTCTTTCTGCCACTTCTTGAAACAGTCCATCTTGTCCACAATCTGCAATGTTTGGAATAAAAACAACATTCTAGGCAGTACATTCATCTTAATAGCTGCAATTCGACCAGACAAGCAAAGCTTCAAGTTTGACCAAATTTCTAAATCTTTTTTCACTTCTGTCCAACATTTCTCATAATTATCTTTAAACAAATTCGCATTTTTAGCTGTCTTGTTAATCCCCAAATACTTCACTTTCTTAACTACTGTTAAACCTGTCTCATTCTGAAACCTCTCCCTTTCGATAGGTGTTAAATTTTTCTCTAATACCTTTGTTTTCAGTTTGTTCAGTTTAAATCCTGCTACTTGACCAAACTCTTGAATTAATTCTAAGACCCTTTTGGTACTAGATTCTGGCTCTTGTAATGTAAGTACCAGATCATCTGCAAATGCTCTCAGTTTGTACTGTTTGGCTCCGACCTGTACCCCTTTAACCAGCTGATCCCTTCTAATCATGTTCAGCAAAACCTCCAGGACTGATATAAAAAGTAATGGGGAAATTGGGCACCCCTGACGTGTCCCTTTTTCTATCTTAAATTCTTCCGTAACCACATTATTTACAATTAGCTTTGCTTTTTGCTCTGAGTATATTGCACCTATACCATTTTCAAATCCTTGGCCTACCCCCATCCCCTGGAGATTCTTTTTCATAAATCTCCAAGAAATATTGTCAAAGGCTTTCTCCGCGTCCACAAATATCAAAGCTACTTTAGTGTTTATGTTCACATCTAGCTTTTCCAAAATGTCAATTATATTCCTTACGTTATCTGATAAATGTCTTCCCGGAAGAAAGCCCGTTTGGTCTTTATGGATCTCCTTCATCAAAACTTTTTTCAGTCTCTTAGCCAAAATATCAGCAAAAATTTTGTAATCCACATTTAATAGCGAAATGGGCCGGTAGTTCTTAAGTTGAGTCTTTTCAGTCTCTGTCTTCGGTATAAATGTAATAAAAGCCTCTTTCCACGATTCTGGTGCCCTTTTCCCCTCCAGGATTTCATTGCAGACTTCCTTCAAAGGTTGTAATAACCACTCCTTCAACGCTTTATAGTATCTGGAAGTCAGCCCATCCGGTCCTGGAGATTTGCCCAATTGCATGTTTTGAATGGCACCTTCTATTTTCCTGTTCAGTTATTTTCTGATTCAACACTATTTTGCTTTCCTGAGAAATTTTTTGTAATCCATTTGTCTCAAGAAATTGGTCCTTTTCTTTCTGTGGCCCTTGTGAATATAGTTGTTTAAAATATCTCTGGAAGCAATTCCTGATTTCAATTGGGTTATAGATGTTCCTTCCTTCCACTTCTAAATTTGTAACCGTATTTAGTTTTTGTCTTTTCCTCATTTGCCAAGCCAGTAGTTTGCCACATTTATCTGCTGATTCAAATGTCTTTTGTCTCATTTGTTTAATTTTCCATTCTATTTCTTGGTTCATCAGTTCCATGTATTGTGTTTGATATAACTTAATTTCTCTCAAAATCTCTTGGGACTTTGGTTTTGATCTTAATTTCCTTTCCCCTTCTTTTATCTTCTCCAAGATCTTATCTTTTTTTTCATTTTGGCTTCTCTTTTTTATTGCATTTTGTTGTATCAAGAACCCTTGCATAATGGCTTTACTTGCGTCCCAGATTACTCTTTTTTCAACATTGGTGTTCATGTTTATTTCAAAATAGTCTCTCAAAGTTTTTTGGGCCTTTTTATACACTTCTTCATCTCTAAATAAGGTGTCATTCATCCTCCATCTGAAGGAGCCAGCTGTTATCTGCTTCATCTCCATCCTTACAGCATTATGGTCAGAGCAAGTTTTTGGGCAGATTTCCACTTTCTTTATCTTTGGTGCCATTCCTCTAGTAACCCAGATTTGGTCAATTCTAGTCCATGTCATTTTGGCTTCAGAAAAGAAGGTTCCCTCTCTCTCAAGAGGGTTCTTTGTTCTCCAAATGTCAATCAAGTCCATATTGTCAGGCATTTCAAAAAAAGTTTTTGGTAGTCTTCCATCTTTAGTAACTACCTGTCTTTGTGCTTTGTCCATATTTGTAGATACAACTCCGTTCATATCTCCCATCAAAATTAAGTTATAGTCCAAATAGTCCAGCAAAGTCTCATGCCACTTCTTGAAGAATTCAGATTTCCCCTCATTCGGTGCATAAATTCCTACAATCAAAAATTTCTCTCCTTGAACTTGAATTTCAATTGCCAAAAATCTTCCTTGTTCGTCTTTAAAAATTAATTTCGGTTGCAATTTTTCCTTTGCATATATCACCACTCCTCTTTTTTTGACTTTGTCAGATGAAATAAATTCTTGTCCCAATCTTTTATTGACGAGTATTTTCCTATGTGATCTCATCACATGTGTTTCTTGTAGACAAATCAAGTCCAGTTGCTCTTTCTTCAATATATGAAAGACACTTTTCCTCTTTCGGGGCATGTTCAAACCATTACAATTCCAGCTTAGAAGTTGCAGAGCCATGATGGCACTATTTGCTTCCCCCTCCTACTCCTCCAAGTAGTTGTTCTTCTTCCGTCGGTAGTTTCAGTCCAAATGATAAATTTGCTATGTCCAGTATTCCTTTTCCTGATGGAGTTGGCTCCTCTCCAGATTCTGCTTCTTTCTGAAGGTCCTCTTCGTGGTCTCTCAAAAATTTGTCTTTATCACTTACTGTCCTTATCCTTATTTTCCTTCCTTTATATCAGATCCATCTTCTCATGCATCTGCTCCAACAGAGCACTTGTCTTGCAAAGAGCGAGCACCAAAGCTTCCTTCCAACACACTTTTGTCCAAGGTCAAAAGACTGGTCCCACGATCTTAATCTTACAGCTGTAGAGTCCCCAAGCAGACTGCAGCAACAATTTAACAAGCTCCCTCTAGAGGAGACAATTTCTATTTGTATCCGTCTTTTTAAAGCAAGTCCAACAAAGGAAGTGTCAGGGCCGCCTCAGGTCCCAGCTCACAAGAGACCAACGCCAAGTCCACTTTATTTACAAAAGTCTTTATTGAAGTACATTGTTTGTTCCACAGCCGAGGCGCGCAGCCCCACGTCTGTTACGCTTAGACTGCTGAAGTCCCCTTTGAATCAGTCCCACCTCCACACCAGTTTAAGAGGCTTCTGCTGGTCCACCTCTTCCTGTCCTTCCTTTTCCGCAGGGTCTTTCTGCCCCCCTGGGTTCCTTCCCTCCTGCTTTCCCCTGACGCTGAGTCCCCAGACGCCTGCTCCCCCCCTCCTCCGTGCTTTGGGACCAGGCTCCTCCTCCGGGCTCTACGCATTTCCGCGCGCCTCCACATTTGAACTTGGCGCACGTTCGCTACCTCTGACCTTCCTCTTGACAGTTACACTACTCTCTGTACTACTCTCCGCCCCTTCCGGCAGGACGTCTTGCCCCGATCTCCTTCCCCTCTCTGCTTCCTGCTCTGCTTCGTCTGTCACACTGGGAACTCCACCCTCTTCACTCCGTTCCGGCGGGGAAGCCGGCCCCGATCTCCCACTCCCACTCGGGATTTCCCTGCTGCTCCCCTGCTCCTGACGAGTCCCCCCTGTGGCTCCCCTTGGCCTGACCAGGGGCGCCCCCTTTTGGGAATCCTCCGATTCACTTGAAAGACTCATGGAAACCCTCAAGTCATTGTCATCCTCCTCCTCCTCGTTCCGGGATTCTTCCCCCTCGCTCTCAGTCTCCTCCCTCATCTGTGCCTCTCTCCCTGAACCCCTGACAGGAAGGTTACTTTCATTTTTCAAATATTTTGTTTCTTTAAAATGCAAAAGGTAACATTGGAATCAGTTTGTTTCTCTTTTTTAACTATCTGTCAAAATGTTCCATTCACAGTCAATGAACGTCTCCAACAATTTCTGTCTCTGACACCCCGTTCCCAGGTTTGAGACGGTGGAAACTTATCTTTCTTTACTCCCTCTCCTGCAGGCTTAAACAGTCAAATCCCCCCCCCCCTTTTCTCCTGCTTCCAAGGGGGTTTTAGTGGTTATAAATGAAGGAAATTTCGACCTTTGTGAACGGCTTTCCAGGCTATTAGCTTACAAGGTTTTGCTTCAGTCTATTTACAAAAAGCAGAAGGCGGACTTCCTGTTTTGAACCTTCCCGCTTCGATGCCAAATTAGTTTGTTTCTTGATCCAATTTTCCGTTTCTACTCACGGGTACTTGTTTAGAGTCTAATTATCCACAGGAAAAAGTCACCGCTCTCCGGCAATGGCTGTGCGGCTTCACTCCGTGAAAGTAGCAATCAGTTCGCAGCACCGCGCTGCTCACCCTACTTCGCTCCGGAGCCCCAAAATGGGGTTCCCCGTGACTAGGGGAGGCACTCCTGGTGCCCTGCTGAACCCCACGTTCCCAGGCTTCCTCCACCTGGGATTCCTAGCGGGTCCCCACCTTTGCCGCGGCGGGAAGACCCAGTTTCCACGGAGCCAGTTCCTCCGGTCAGAGGAACTCCGCCATTCGCCAATGGCACTAACCCGGAAGTCCTTAATATCCGGTCTTAAACTATGGCACCCAGAACTGGACATCCCAGGTGGGATCTGACCAAGTCAGAACAAGCAAAGCCCAACCCAAATGCGTGGCCAAAGGCTGATTGCTTTGGGTTCCCCGCTTCCCTCCGGGAAAGCCCAAGCCAGTGCCTCAGCCATGAGACCTGGAACAGACGCAGGACCTCAGAGCGAGCCTAGCTACGTTGAGGTGCCACTTCTGGTGGGCTCAGCCATGGCTTAATTTCTAGCCAAGAAAGGTGCCATAGCCTCCCATTCTTCCTGGAAGGCTCCAAATCCCACCTAAATGGGGGGGGGGTACTTTTATTCAGGCAAATACTGGTCCAAGGCAGAACCATAGCAGTTTGCCACTTTGTTTTTCAAAATTAACCTCCAAGGGAGAAGCAGTTCATCTCTTCTATCCCAACGGTTCATTAGAAGAACTGTGACTTTAAGAACACCTGCCTGAGCTTGTTGTTTTCCTCCTCCCTCCCAATCTCTTTTTCCTTGTGGGTTGTGTATTTTAAATTGCAGAGCTAAGGGCAAAACCATCTACTAGTTTTTGTAAGCTGCTTCGCCACAGGGGTGTGTGTGGCTGAATAGCGAGACAGAAATGTTTTAGAATGATAGATGAAGGGGGAAGGCACGCCCGGGCACAGCAGGGGAAACTTGGAAAGGGGGGGGGCGGCTTTTACATACAAATCTGAAAAGCAGCTGCCTGGTCTCCCCAGTTCCTCCTCAGACGGGGGACTCATTGGCATTCAAGATGCATCCGCTTGTATGTCTGGGAGCAGAAAATAGCAAATTTTCTTGGAACATCATTCATCACAGCCAGTGACATGCCAGGGGGCTTCAGCTTAAATAGCCACCCAAGGTGCCTCTTGGACAGCCAGCAAAGAGGACAGAGGGGAACTTGGCCTCTCCTTCGCTGGTTTGGAGGCTGCAGGACTACAGAGCAGGGAGGGGCTCAAAAGAGGATCACCAGATTGAGAAAGTGCTCTCATTGGGCAAGTAATATTTGCATGGGGTGCAGATGGAACCCTGGTTAACTCTGCTATCAGCACATGACTGAGGTAGCATGGTGGCTGTGGGTTAAACAGCCCTCCATGGTAAATAGCAGAGGCAGAAGACTTTCAACAGTGCACACCTTCAACAGCAATAGAGAATGATCAGAAAATGATAGCTGATGATGAATGCTGGGTCAGGTCAGGTATTGCAATCCTGAGCCATTTAAGGCTTTATATGTCAAAACCAGTACTTTGAATGGGGTCCAGAAACTAAGTGGCAGCCAATGCAGTTGGGCCAGGATTGATGTTATATGCTTAAACCATCTGCAAAGGTGGTTTGAGCATATAACATGTCGCAGTAATCTAACCTATGGGGATGTGGAGAGATGGGAAGTGACCCTAAGAGACCCCTCCAAAAGGGTTGAGACAGGAAAAAATGAAAAAATGTCTGGGAAAATCTGGACATGCGGCAATCCATGTCAACAGTGTCAACAACTTTGGGCAAAACTAAAAAAACCCTCAAAAAACAACAACTTTTCTGTCCTGATTTTCACTGTTTGAAATATGGCAACTCTAGTGGCTGCCAGCTGCCCACAGGTGAGCAGCAGTTCACATGCGATTTGGGGTGGGGGGGGTTAGGAGGGCAAGTGGTGGCATGATTCTGTGGGATGCGGAAGGGCAAGTGGCGGTGTGATTGGGGGGAGGGCAAGCATCAGCTTCTCTGTCTCTCGTCCCCTCTCTCTCTTATCTAAGCTCCCCCCAAGTACAGGCTGCCATGTACTTCACCAGTGAGGGGAATCTGGGATGAGGGAATAGGGGGTTATCAGGCATGAAGCTCTGCTTGCTCACTTCATAGAATCATAGAATCATAGAATCATGGAGTTGGAAGAGACCACAAGGGCCATCGAGTCCAACCCCCTGCCAAGCAGGAAACACCATCAGAGCACTCCTGACATATGGTTGTCAAGCCTCTGCTTAAAGACCTCCAAAGACGGAGACTCCACCACACTCCTTGGCAGCAAATTCCACTGTCGAACAGCTCTTACTGTCAGGAAGTTCTTCCTAATGTTTAGGTGGAATCTTCTTTCTTGTAGTTTGGATCCATTGCTCCGTGTCCGCTTCTCTGGAGCAGCAGAAAACAACCTTTCTCCCTCCTCTATGTGACATCCTTTTATATATTTGAGCATGGCTATCATATCACCCCTTAACCTCCTCTTCTCCAGGCTAAACATGCCCAGCTCCCTTAGCCGTTCCTCATAAGGCATATCTTCACTCTATGCCTCTTGTTTCCTCTCTCTCCCTTTGTTTTTGTCTATGTCTTCTTCCTCACACACAGGAAGACATTAGACACCTAACCTAGCCATGCACACAACCCTCCCCCTAAAAAGGGGGGGAGCCTTTGTTTGGAAGGGAAAATTTGTAAGTTTTCTGTGTTGGTTGAACTCCAAGGCATCTATGGTTTTCCTTTGTCCTTTTATCCTTCCAAAAACCCTGTGAAGTAGGTTCATCTAAGAGTGAGTGGCCCTTAAGTAAAATACCATGGCTGAGTAAGTCTCCCTGCTTGCTGCTGGACTGCAGCTCTTCCTGCATCAAAGGGGATTGGACTCATGGGTGTAGCGGGGGGGGGGGGGCAGGGGGGAAAGTTGCCGCCCCCAATCAATACAAATCAATAAAAATGCATAGCCAATGGAGGGTGGAGTGAGCTTTTGTTTCTCCTGCTTCGGAGGATAGGACCCAAACCAGTAGATTCAAATTCTAAGAAAGGAAATTCTGATTAAACCTCACAAAGAACTTTCTGACAGCAAGAACCGTTTGGCAGTGGAATGGACGCCCTGGGAAGGTGGTGGACTCTCCTTCACTGGAAGTATTTAAACAGAAGTCAAGGATGCCGTAGCTTTGATTCCTGCATGGCAGAGAGCTGGACTAGATGACCCTCAGAGAGCCCCTCCAATGCTACAATTCCATGATTCTAGGAGTATCATGAGTAGAACAGAAAAGACCAAGAACTGTGTTCGAATGGCAAAGCTTTATTCAGGCAATTCCATGGTGATGGCAGCAGTAGCAAGAACAGTTACTCACACACATGAGCGTGCAGAAGAGGCGGCCCCAGCTGGTGGGGAGGGAGTAGATGACCAGGTCAGGGCCCTTGCTGGCTCTCTCAGAGCACTCTCTCACCCCCTCCCCAGTCTGGAGGCAGCAGCGAAGGGGAGTGGGAGGCTTAGCTGGCAGGATGGAAGGCCCCCCTCTGATGCCACTGCATGTCCCGGATTCGCCGCACCGACTGGATCTGGGGCTGCTGAGCACCAAACTCAGCGCTGTCCTTATAGTCCCCCTTCTCAAAGAGGTATTGGTAGCCTCGGTAGCCAGGATACTGGTATCCCACCCATCTGCAAAAGGGAAGTGGAGTCAGCGCAGCACACAGTGGGAGTCCCCTCCCAGCTATTCATCCCAGGTGATGGGATCTGGCTAGTGGACAGGGCTTTCTGCTCTGTTTTGCTTGCAGTCTGTAACACATTTGTTATATTTAGAACTGAACATTAAGAAAAGTTTGGAAGCAGATTTACAGCATCTCATTTATTTCCAAAAGCAAAAAAGGCCTTTCTATATGCTTCCACCATCCAGGGGGGATGATCATGGATCTGCCACTGCCTGCCACTTTGACTGAGCCACATCTACACCATGTATTTAAAGAGCTATGGTGCCACTTTTAAGAAGCAATGACTTCCTGCAAAGAATTCTGGGAGCTGTAGTCTGTTAAGGGTGCTGAGCATTGCTAGAATACCCCTGTGCTTCTCACAGAGCCACAATTCCCATAATTCCCTGGGAAGAGGGACTGATTGTCAAACCATTCAGAGAACAGGGTGCCCTTAATAGACTTCAGCTCCCAGAATTCTTTGCGGGAAGCCTCAACTTTTTAAAGCAGTTTTATAGTGCTTCAAATGTTTGGTATGAATGTGGCCTGAGTGTAACACGTGAACCCAAGGAACTCAAGGAAGAAATGAATTTGCACAATCCTATCAAGGAGAAATAGGGCCCCTGACCCCCATGCAAATGGCCCTAGATTCAACCCACCCCAGGCAGGGCTGGGAAAGACCCCACCTGAGCCCCCAACCTGGTGCCTTCCAGGTGTTTTGAACAACAACTCCCACCCTGGCCAATGGTCAGAGCTAATGAGAGTTGTCATTCAAAAGACCTGAAGGGCACCAGGTTGGGGAATATTATTGTAGACAGTCCTAAGCAGCACTCTGGCTCAGACTCTGGGCACTTCCTATAAGACATAGACTGGACCCTAACGAAGCCCAGCCTCTTCATCTACCCCACACCTGCGCCTCCATCTCTAGCACCTTTTTTGCACTGTCCTTATGGAGGGTCACAGAAGAGCATCTGTCTTGCAAGCAGAAGGTCCCAGGTTCAATCTCCGCTGGCATCTCCAGGGAGGACTGGGCAAGAGAGCCGCTGCCAGTCAGTAGAGGCAATACTGAGCTAGATAGACCAATGGTCTGATACCTATGTTTCTAGCTGCATGCGAGTGGTGTCCTGCAAAAACCCCAGTGGCCTTCAGTTGAGTCCAGGAACACCTCAGAGGCTTTTGTGCCACTCCACCCAGGAATCTTTAGGAAATGAGCTCTCTCAGCCAACCAAGCTTGACCAAGCTGCCTGGCAGAGGACTTACGTGCCACTCTGGACGCGCACAGAGGACACCTTCTCCTGGTAGCCATGGGCATGGAAACTGGGCACGTCATCATCGATGATCTCTATCTTCTTTCCCGTGAAGCTGGGGTTCTCATAGAGGACGATCTTGTGCTCCTGGCTGTCCTAGGAGGAAGCCGCACCAGGCCAAGGTTAGAGGCAGCCACACAAAGGCAGGGGGAAGGGTGACAGAGCAAAGGAAGAAGGAGGCCATGGGGGGAAGCCACGTGCAAACCCTGGCTCACTGGGCAGGAGCAGAAGCATGCCAGCTCCACTCCTCTGGGCTCAAACCCTTGGATTAGCTTTACATCGTAGGATCCTTGTAAGGGGTGGCTGGGAGAATTATGCCACCTCAGCACACTACAGCCCAGTTAAAACAATTTCACAGGCTACCAATCTGATTCCAGGCACACTTCAAAGTGCTGCTTGTAACTTACAAAGTCCTATATGATTGGGCCCAGGCTACCTGAAAGATCACATCTCCCCACGCAAACCTGCCCAGGTGTTAAGATCTTTGGGTGAGATCTTTGAGTGAGATCTTGGTCCCAACAGCATCAGAAGCACAGCTGGTGGTGACCCAAGAATGAGTCTTTTCTACAGCTGCTCCCAGAATATGAGATTCCCTCCCAAGAGAGGCTAGACTGACTCCCTCTTTGTCACCCTTCTGCTGGCAGGTTGAGACCTTCCTGTTTGGACAGGTCTTTGGAAACTAAGGTGCAGACAGTGCTGCTGTCGGGGCAAACTGCATTTTAATTGCTGGTGTTCTAATGTATTTTAACTATTGGTTTTTAACTAGCTTGTTGGGATTACTTTGTATTTCATAATGGTGTTTTTAAAGGTTGGACGCCTCCTTGAATCCCAGCTTGGGGAAAAGGCAGGGTATAAATGCTGTAATATGCAGTTATTGACACACACCTGTGTGCATAAAAGGGTTAACCCTGAGCCCAAATTATCAGAGTTGGTGTTGCTTAGCAGGCTCCCCCTCCCCCTCAGTGTCTTTCTCTTCCTGCTATATAGCTTTGACTCCGGGCTCTGCAAATGCTGCCATTGAGCTGAACCTCTCCAAAAGGGAGATTTTATAGCCTGCAATGATCCTTTAAAATTTTTTTCTTTTATTTTAAAGTCTTTTAGAGCCTCTTCTTTGTATGACTGCCAGCAGATGGAGACTTTCTTGCTGCAACTTTTGGAAACTCTGTGAGTAAAACATTCACTTATTTGCAAAGCCAAGCGTCTGTGATTTTATTCTGTATTTTTGTACAGAACATTTGTTTAAAAGTGGATAAGGGTAGATGTAATATCTAACCAAGTTGTAATGTACTTGGTAGCTATCGCCATTGTGCCTACCAGAGAGTAGGAATCTCTCTTCTAAACCTCTTTCTCCAAGAAATACACCCCGTAATTAAAAGGGGTCCTTGGAGGCAGGAATGAACAGAGAGATCCGGAGGGGGGTGGGGAAAAAGCTCTCCTTGGAGGCTTCCAGCAAGGGCTGCCCACTCCTTGCTGATCGGAAAATTTCTGCGGCAGCAGGGACTTCTCTGCTGCAGCCACTTCAGCTCTTGGTTTTTGAAGGGACTTCAATGCCATGTACTTCATGCAATTTTATTGTTAATAAATATATATTAAAATATCCACAGCTTTTTTTCAACCGGAACTCAGTCCCTCTCAGGTAGGCACCATTGCCATTATAAGAGAACAAGGAATGGCAGATGAAGCTGATGGAACTGGTGGAAATGACTGGCAGAATCCAAGACCAGGGAGAAGAGTCGGTGGAAGAAGATTGGAAAAAATTTAAAGTATATTTACAGAAATATTGTAAAATTAATGAATGTTAGAAGGATGCTGGAATGAATTTACATGGTTTTAGCAGAAAGGTTATAAAGAATTAAGTAAAATGGATAGTTAATGGGTCAAAGTGTAAAATTTAAGGTCAAACTGCGTTAAGATAAATTATAGAACAAAATCTGAGAAAGAGGGAAAGGACTTGCAGAAACAGCTAATTGAATTAGAATACAAAAAAGGGAGGTGTGAGGAAGTCGAGGAAATAAGTAAATGAAAGATAAAGATATGAAAATATTGGATGTGTGTTTTTTTTCTAAATGTTTTTGTTTTTAAATGTTTTTGTTTTTTCTCTTTTTATTGTTCTGCTGTACTGTTTTTTTATTGTATTTTCTTTTATTTTTGAAGTATTGTAACTTTTTTATTGTTTGCTTTTTCTTTTCTTTTTTGTTATTGTTAAACTTTAATAAATATCATTTAAATATATATATATATATATAAGAGAACAAGGGAGGTGTCCGTGGTGAGTTCTGGCTCTTTTTCTAGAAAAATAGCACTGAAAATACCATGCATGAATTTTAATGCATTGCATTTTTAATCATTGAAAGCCACCCAAAC
Source organism: Podarcis muralis (assembly GCF_964188315.1). Taxonomy (NCBI): domain Eukaryota; kingdom Metazoa; phylum Chordata; class Lepidosauria; order Squamata; family Lacertidae; genus Podarcis; species Podarcis muralis. The sequence continues at coordinate 58,524,392 of NC_135667.1, read as the reverse complement.
AGTAACACACCACGGGTGGGCCCTCCTCACAAGTATATGGTTGGTGGTGGTAGGGAGAAATCTCTCTCATAAAACTAGGCTATTGTGTGTTCCAGAATATTACATCCCCCCCCTGCCCACAAAACCCCTCTTTCCTCCAAGTGGTTCCTGTGAAAGCATGACTTGTGTCACTGATTCAGAGTTTTGCTTTGCAGATAAAGCCATGACCCACCTTCCAACTGGAATAACAAACCACAAAGGGCACATGAAGGTCATCATTTGCACCCTTCTTTCCTTCCTCTCTTTTGTTTTTGCTGCTGAAGCTGCCATCTGTTCTATGTCTGTCCAGCCCCATCATATTTCGAGTAGGGATGGGGAATTTGATGTTGCTGGGCACACATCCTTAGGAGAGCATTACAAGGGGGTGGACTGAGTGACCCCAAAGTGGGATCCCAGCTCAATGATTCCATCTGCCCACTCCAAAATCTTCTAAGATCAGCTGCAGACCCTTGAAGCCAAACCTGCCCATTCTTGTATCCAGCCCAGGACATTCACTACATGAGTGCTGCCCGCCACCAGCCAGAATGTCCCCCTCCCCTCCCCACCTCCTCACCACTTTGATGGGCCTCAAGGCAGAGATGCTGTCGCTCCTCCGGCTGTTGGTCCACGAGTCCCAGCGGGGATATTCTCCTTTCTCAAAGACAAATTGCTCCCCTTTGCAGTTCACCTGCTCATAGCCAACCCATCTGGAAAAGCACAGAGATACCCCCCAACCCCCACAAAAATCTCCATCAGCTGGAGCAGAACTAACTTTTTCCTGGCAGTACAGTGGTATCTCGGGTTACAGATGCTTCAGGTTACAGACGCTTCAGGTTACAGACTCCGCTAACCCAGAAATAGTACCTCGGGTTAAGAACTTTGCTTCAGGATGAGAACAGAAATTGTGCAGCGGCAGCACAGTGGCAGTGGGAGGCCCCATTAGCTAAAATGGTACCTCAGGTTAAGAACAGTTTCAGGTTAAGAATGGACCTCCAGAACGAATTAAATTCTTAACCCGAGGTACCACTGTACAGATAAATTATCTGTCCTCACTTCAGATTTAGAAGAAAATCTCTGGTGTATGCCTCTGGTGTAGAGGAGGGGAACTACTCCAACATTTTAATTCAATTATTTATGTACTTATGCTATTTACAACCTATTCTTCACCTAACAGGAAATAAACAGCCTTAAACCCAGAAGAACCCCAAACTTGCTCAAATGATCCATACATTCATAAACTCAAACCCAAAACCTCACCCTAACAAAAATTGCTGAAATAAAATTAAAATGAAAGTTGGAGCTGAAGGAATCTCATTCCTCCAAAGACATCATTCCCTCTCCCACAAAGGGCTAAGAGTGTCATATTTGCTCATCATTGAAATGACAGTTATGTTGGAGCATGATTCACCTCAGAGGCTATCTGAGATAATTATCTGAAGAGGCAGGAGGTTCTCCTCATTTTGCCCTTTGAAGGACAAACAAGACACTTGCATGAAATTGTGCAGTGTCAAAAACGAAGCTCCTTCTAGCTGTGTGACCCAACCCCACCTTGGCACAGAAGCTTGCCCTTGCATCTTTCCTGATCCCTGTTCGCACAGGGGGAGACTTACGGGCCTGAATGCACCAGGATGGAGCCCACTTTCTCTAGCCCAACCTCCTTCAAATTGGGACAAGCCACATTCAGCTCATGGCAGCGACCCTGGAAATTCTCCTGCTCGAAGACGACAATCTGGAACCCGAGAAAGAGAGACAGACAGACAGACACCTGGTACCCTACTCAGTGTGCCTACCCAGAGCCTTTTGATGCTGGGTGGCTGGTGAAAGCTGCAATCCAAACATCTGGAGGGGAAGCTGCCTTCAAATAGGCAGAGAAGGCAGGAACAGAGGAGGACAGGTTAGTGCAGTCATCATGGTGTGGCTAGCCGAACATACAGATGGAGAGAACAGCTGTGTCTGGGTATGAACATTGGAAACTCCCTTATATGGCATTGGGCCGCTGGTCCAGCTAGCTCAGGACCAATGGCAGAGCGTATGCTACTGCCGCCCGGGGCAGGTGCACAAAGTGGCAGGGGGTGGGGCACAGAGGGAGCGACTGCTTGCAATTAGTCTGATTGGACTGATTTGAAGGGCACGTGCCTGGCAGCCATGTGCGCCTTTGTGACTATCTGATTGCAGCCTCACAATGCAGCATGGGGGGTGCAATCACATGCTGAGGCCAGTGGAGGAGAGGAGAAGAGAGGCCTCCATCACCTCTCCTGCTGTCCACTGTTTCTGTCCCAGGTCACGCCCTGGGGGAAGGTAGTTGCAGCGGCTGTGCCTCCCCCCCCCTTGGTGCCCCTTGGCTGGCCACAAGGGGAAGGGGGTGCCACCCCTGACTGGGCGCACCTTTCCTGTGCTCCTGCCCCACCTGCCATGGGGGCACCCAGAACCCCCCAGCCCCCCCCCGGCTAGGCCACTGCTCAGTACTGTACTGTCTTCACTGACTGCCAGTGGCCCTCCAGGGTTTCAGGGAGGGTCTCTTCAAGCTCTACCTGAAGACTGAAGCTGGGATGTTCTGCATGCAAAGCAGATACTCTACCTCTGAGCTACAAATGTCATGATCCATGGCGGAAATCCTGGGGGTGTGGTGCACCACCTGCGGGGGCGTGGCGCCCAGCACAGGCGGGGGGGCAGCTGCGATGGCACCCCACCAGGATTGCGCTGCCAGCGGCGGTGCGCTCCCTCCACACTTCTCTTCCTCTGCCAGTGGATCCACCAGGAATTTTGGCTGCATTCAGGTTTCATCAAGTCAGTGAACTTTCCTATAAACTTCCCTCTTTCAGATTTCCCTTTCAGTCCTGGAGCAGGGAGCAAGTGGAGCAGGTCAAGTGAAGGGGTTAGAATACTTACACTTCAAAGGAGGTGGAAATATGTACCAAGGACATGATTTCCAGTGGCACCTTCAGAACAGCCTCCTGCTGAGAAGCAGATACTGGGATGGCAGCAGGAGGTGATGGGTACCTCCTTCATGGACCTCCCTGGGCTGTTCACAGGCGGAAACAGGACTTTGCAATGGGACTTTGCAACAGGACTTTACAAGCAATGCTGTAACATTCTTTTGACAGGCCTAACTGTGAGTGACTTCATCCTGCACCAATTTCCTCCCTAGCCTACCTAGTTATCCAGTTTTGGCCTAAGACCTCCATGGATTGTACCATCCACTGAGGTTCCAGCTAAAAGATGGGAATGCTAGTGCCTGGAGGAGGAGGAGCAGGCCAAAGGGAAAGCAAGGGTAGATACATAACATCTACCAGGCTCACTGGGAGAGAGCAAGGGTGGCCTAGTGGTCAGAGTGTTGGGCCTGGGAGACCAGGGTTCAAATCCATAAAGCTCAGCCATAAAGCTCATGGGGCAACCATTGTCTCACAGGGCTGTTGTGGGGATTAAGTGAGGAGAGAAAGAACCATGTAAGTCACCTTGAGCTCCTTAGAGAAAAAGGTGGGATATAAATGCAATAAATAATAGACCCAAAGCCTCCCCTCCTGCCCACCACAACAGCAGAGAGTAAAAAAAGATGACCAGTGAGAACTGAAACACAAACAGGTTTCCGAAAATTGGCCCTTAGATGCCTCAGATCTGTTGGACTTTTTTGCTGCAAAAGACCAAGTAACATGGCTTTGTTACTGAAACCAGTTCCAGCATTAACAAGCTCATTTCAGGGTTTGTCTTTGTGTGGACACTTCCTGTAACCCTGGCAGGAGGGCTGGGAGGTAGGAGAGGCATTCGGGAACTTTGCAAAGCTTGGGTCCCTGGCAACTTCTGTTGTATTATGGCCCAATATGGGGAGGGGGGCAAGGGTGGATCCCTGTTCCACCACCTTTCCATTGCCCTGCTCTGTCCACTTTCTGGTTCATTTTGTGTGTGTAAAAAGTTGGCAGGATGCTTTGAAGCATCTTTGAAGCTTGAACAGGCACATGCGATCCTGCTTCCTGTAGGGCTAAAGAGGAACCTCAGTGATGCAAAAGCTGCACAGAGTAGAAGTTTGAGATGTATTCATGAATCCTGCCCTGGTCCTTGCTTATAACCAACTTGCTGCCTTTTACAGACCAACCCCCTGTCCCACAGGTTACACATAGGAGCAATAAATGAGAATTGATGGGGGGGGCAGGAGGAACCAACACCACCCACTGTGGCTCTGCTTGGGGCAGGGTCCAGCCAAGTCAAAGACCTCATGAGCTAGTCCAGACCACACTCAAGCTCCCAGAAAATCCTTCCGTGGTTTCTCAGTGCTACTCTGCTCAGAGGCAGAGCATCTGCTTTGAATGCAGAAGGTCCCCAAGTTCAATCCTTGGCATTTCCAGGTAGGGCTGGGAATGTTCTTCTGCCTGAAGCTCTGGAGAGTCCTCCCTACCAGCCCACACATACAGTTAAGAAGCCCACCTATGTCAAGGATGCCCAAGCCCCCTGCTGGAGCTCCTGTGCTTCCTGCCTTTTTCTGTGTGGTGCTGATGGGGAAGGCGGCCAGGCTTGCTTTTCTCTTTCTGCACAGAAGCCAGCAAGATGGAGATTACCTTTCTCCTAGTCGGGGTAGAAATGGTGGGCTAATGATTTTGCATTCTGCTTGCCTTCTGAGCAACTTAACACTTTTATGCACAAAAGTCCACAAAAGCTTGCGCCATGATGCATTCATTAGTCTTTGAGGAGCTATAATACTCTTTGTTGATCTTACACCTCCTTTGTTTACAGGAAAGATCTCCCCTGTTATAAAGGTTCTCATTTTATTGATAAAATGTAAGATTGGACCAAAATCTATTCTTGTCACTGCTTCCTGCTGCCCCGCAAGATTCTGCAGGGCTGCAAGCCCTCTGGGCTTCCTGGCCTGCCCCTTACTGACCTTGGAACTGGCTTGCTGCTGTTTTGATGCTTGGTGGTCTGAAGCCATCATGAAAAGTGGTTGAGCTGCTCCCTGGGGAGAGAACCTCACATCAGATTAGAAGGATGAGGGCAAAGTCACCACATTGGAGAAATTGCACAAACACAATGCTAGGTAGGGGCCATCCCAGAGGAAGTTCAGCTCACTGCTTCATGAGCACCAGAAACCCGGCAATACCATTGGCTGGATCCATCTAGTGCAGCATCCTATCCTCACAGTGGCCAAACAGATGGGAATCCTGCAAGGAGAACATGAGCACTAGAGCTCTCTCCCCTCCTGCAATTTCCAGCAACTGGTATTCAGAAGCATTGCTGTCTCCAATGCTGGGTTTACTAGTCCTGGGAGGTAGGTAAGCTGGAGCGGCAGAGCTGGCAAGAGACAATCTCCTGACACAGCAGGGACAGAGGATTGATCTGTCAGTTTCAGTTTCTCTCAAATTTTCTTTTGCCCCAATCTGTTCTCCACACCAATCTGCACTTTTTATTTTAAAGAGTCCTCATGAAAATTAGTCATCCTTTTAGTGTGCCATTTCCCTAATTGTCACGTATGCAGCTGTGCCTAACATGTATATTTTTTGCAAGCTATGCCCCCTGATACTCTCTCCTCTCCCCCACCCCGATAGATAGATGCATTTTTGTAACATTTTCAAGGATTGGAGAATTGCACCGCAGAACTCAGAGAAGTGCCAATTTTGAAAGATAGTTGCATTTTGGTCCAGAAATCACTTGGGGAAGTGCAGTTTAGGCAGAAACTGTCTTGCTCTCCTGTCCCTACTTGGCTCTCTTCATTTGCAATGCAGCCATAAAGCGCCACTGCAACCAGCTCCCTTTCCCATCATATACATTTCTAGATAGGAAACCTAACAGAAAGGTCCCCATTTGCAGGTGGCCACACAAACACTTGCCAGGGTTAAAGAGACTGCTGTGTAAAAGGAAGCTAGAAAATATATACATTTGAATACATTTGAAAGGGAGAGGGAATCAGCCAGTTTGCAAAAGAAAAAAGGGGGGTCTATAGGGGGTGGGGACCACACCCTCTGATTGCTGCCAAGGTGCTGGGAAATACCCAAACAGTCCAGACACAGACACATCTAGCCAGGAGGAATTACTCACAACTAAGCACTTAGCATAGGGATGCGGGTGGCGCTGTGGTCTAAACCACCGAGCCTCTTGGGCTTGCCAGTCAGTGGTTCAAATCCCCGCGACAGGGTGAGCTCCCATTGCTCGGTCCCAGCGGCTTAGTCATGCTGGCCACATGACCCGGGAAAACTGTCTGCGGACAAACGTCAGCTCCTTCGGCCTGTAAAGCGAGATGAACACCGCAACCCCAGAGTCGTCTGCGACTGGACTTAACTGTCCTTTACTTTACTTTTTTAAGCACTTAGCACGGGTTAATGCAGGCTGTGAACCACTCTTGCCTGTCTCAATTCCCTCTTGTCCAAAGGGCATTCCCCTCCCAATTGCTGCGGTCCCTCTTCCGCCTCTCTAAATACACTTCAGGTTACAGACGCTTCAGGTTACAGACTCCGCTAACCCAGAAATAGTACCTCAGGTTAAGAACTTTGCTTCAGGATGAGAACAGAAATCATGCTCCGGTGGCCCCATTAGCTAAAGTGGTGCTTCAGGTTAAGAACAGTTTCATGTTAAGAACGGACCTCCAGAACGCATTAAGTTCTTAACCCGAAGTACCACTGTACAGATATTCCCTAGGCAATGGAGTCAGCTCTTCTGTTTGGATTTTCAAAGCATAGGTAAGGACAGGTTGGAACAAAGATATTGGATGCCTAACTTGAGGTGCCTCAGTGGAAGCTGAGACTGGCTGAGAACTAGAGAGATGCTTTCTAATTTCTCCTTCTGGGATTTTCTTTACAGGATATTCACACCTGGAATGGAAAGAAGAAGACCCCCCCCCAAAAAAAAATAACAAAAAACCCCCAAACCCCCCAGCTTTAAAACTTTGGGGGGGGATTTTAAAAAAGAATAAGATGCTTACCAGTTGCACCAGAGTTTGCTTATGCCACTGGAAGTGCTGCAGCCAAGCACCAGAATTTATAGGCAGCCGGCACATTAATGCACCAGAAGTATTTATCGAGTTCACGAATGTGTGATCAAAATCGAGAATGTTGGATTAAAGGGCAATGAAAACCCAGATCAGCTGACTCGTCACGACCCTTTGTCCTGCTAAAGACCAAGAGGCAGAATTATTTCATGAGCTTTTCATTTTGGAGCCACTCTCTTTGTCAGGCCTGTTGGCAAGAAAAGGGAGTTTCTGTCAACCTCAGCAGGATCTTTGCCAAGCCCCCCCTGGCATCCCTTTGGAACAATATTGCTCCCAGCTCAGTCCAGCCTGGGGATTTTGAGGACGAGGGACTGTCCCTCTTTGATAAACACAACACACCCATATAGCTCATTTAGGAGGCAAAATAATAGAAATAAAAATGCCAAGGTCAGCAGTTGCAAAGTTGGAGTTTTGTTTGTTTATTTTTAAGGGAAGATGGGTTTTTCCAGCTGTGCACACATTCTGCCCGCTGCTCAGACCACAGTCCCTGCTGGTTTGGCAAGAAGCAACCACAGGGAGACCCATCTACTGAAGCAACTGGCTGCCCAAAGGCTCCAAAGGGAAAGGGGCGAACAATATGCAAGCAGAAGAGCAACACTCTCCCCTCCTGGGCAGAGCAGAGTCATTGTAGCCAGGAGCCACTGGGAGCCCTCTCCTCCACCATGAATTTCTCCAATCCTCCGTTAAAGCCATCCAAGTTAGTAGCCATCCCTGCCTCCTGAGGGAGGGAGTTCCATAGTTTATGCGCTGTGTGAAGAAGTCATTTCTTTTATCTGTCCTGCATCTTCAAACATTCAGCTTCATCCAATGTCTATGAGTTCTGGTTGACAGGAGACACACAGAGAGAAGAAAAAAAGTCTTTTTCTATCTGTGTCCTCCATGCCAGGCATAATTTTAAAAGTATATTTCATGCCGTATCTTTCTCACCCTTTCTCTGAACTAAAACGTTGCAAACAGAGCAGTCTTTCTTTACAGGAGAGCAGAGGCACCGAGTTCTGCATGACACTGGGGGGTTCGACATGTGTGTGTAACATCACATGTGCAACACACACTTGCAATGTCTCATAAGTTGGGAGGAGGTTGCAAGGCCTGCCCACTACAGCTAGGCCCGGCAGGGCCCTATGCCACCAGAGATAGCCCACCAAGGCACACCACTGCTGATGGGAGGCCCAGCATGGCCCAGCCAATCAAGATTGGGAGGCCTCAGCCCCATTCCTGCATACTTTTTGGGGGGGGGTGATCTGTTCTCAGCCCCATAAAGTTGGGGCTCCCAGGGGGATCCCAACCCATATCATTTATTAAAAGTAAAGGTACCCCTGCCCGTACAGGCCAGTCGTGTCTGACTCTAGGGTTGTGCGCCCATCTCACTTAAGAGGCCGGGGGCCAGCGCTGTTCGCAGACACTTCCGGGTCACGTGGCCAGCATGACAAGCTGCATCTGGCGAGCCAGCACAGCACACGGAAACGCTGTTTACCTTCCCGCTAGTAAGCGGTCCCTATTTATCTACTTGCACCCGGGGGTGCTTTCGAACTGCTAGGTTGGCAGTCGCTGGGACCGAGCAGCGGGAACGCACCCCGCTGCGGGGATTCGAACCGCCGACCTGACGATCGGCAACTCCTATGCACTGAGGTTTTACCCACAGCGCCACCCGCGTCCCATATCATTTATTATTCCTTGGCAATTGACAAGTACCCCTTTTTGGGGATTGTAAATTATGCTAAAAAGAAAACAGCTCAAATATAGCCACCCACCAATGCAACACTCTCACAAGCTAAACCTGATTGGACCTCTGCAGCTTAAGCTCTTAACCACTAAGTGGAGGCAGTTGGTGTCCAATAGAGCTTCTCCAGGGAAAGTCCAAGGCCTTTTGCCATCAGACCTCAGGCCATCCTGACTGGTGTTAGCGCCTGGAGTCCAAGGCCTTTTGCCATCAGCGCCTGGAGACACCAGGTTGGCTGATCACAAGAAGTGGTCTCCTGGTGCCTCTTGCCCATTATGTCTTTTGCTTGCAGGTGGGCACATGATGCCCCATAACTGAGATGGGGCAAAACTAGGCTCGGATAGTGTGGGATCTACACAGTTTCAAGAAACCATCAATACTCATGGTCTAGTAGTGGGGTTCCCCTATTCTTGATAACACCAAACCATGATAATATTTGGGAGTCATCACTGTGGCATGGATAGCTAGATCCATAGATACATTTACACATTTATTGTGCTTGATCCTTGAAGCAGAAGAGTCTCTCTCTTTCTCTGCACCCTGCAAAAACTACTGCAAATGGAAATAAGGCAACATTGTGGGGTTATTCTGTACTAATTGGTGTTTCTCAACAGATCCACAAAGAGCTTGGGTCCATTCAGAAAAGAGGGGCAGAGAACCCCATTCTGCAAAAAGTGTAAGAGGGCCCAGGGCTGACTTGCCACATTTTGTCCGGCAGTCTTAAGTCTTAAGCCGGACTTAAGACTTTACTATGAATCAGCAGCGTTTTGCTGGTTGAAAGACTGGCTGCTCCTCGAGAATACAGACATTTTGGATCTTGAAGGATTTGATAACAGATTTGGTTGGCATGCATATATATGGTATGACAAGGTAAAAGCGCACAAAGGTTTTAAGAACCATATGGTGAGGAAAGCTTTGTATAATGTTTGGATAAGGTACAAAGATTTGTTTGAAAGTAGAACCCCTAGGTGGCTGTCACCAATGGAGGCAAAAGAGGTGAAAAAATTGAATATGGGTTCTAATTGGCCTAAATATTTTGAAATCTTAGAACAAGATGGTGAAAAAGTAAAATTGCAGAGTTTCGAGAAGCTGAAGTTTAAGGTCAGAGATTGGTTACATTATCGACAGATAAATGAAGTTTTTAAACAGGACAGAAAGAAAGGCTTCCAAGTGGAGAAGTCAAAACTAGAAACAGAACTGTTAGAACCCAATACTAAAAATTTGTCAAGAATGTACAACTTGCTGTTGAAATGGAATACTCAAGATGAAATGGTGAAATCTAGCATGATTAAATGGGCACAGGATATGGGGCATGACATTGAGCTTGCTGACTGAGAGCAGTTATGGACCACGGGTGTTAAATTCACGGCATGTAATGCCTTAAGAGAAAACATTATGAAAATGATCTACAGGTGGTACATGACTCCGGCCAAGTTAGCAAAGATCTATCATTTGCCCAACAATAAGTGTTGGAAATGCAATGAAACGGAGGGAACCTTCTATCACCTTTGGTGGACCTGCCCGAAGATTAAGGCTTTCTGGGAAATGATCTATAATGAAATTAAAAAAGTTCTGAAGAGAACCTTTATTAAAAAACCAGAAGCCTTTCTCTTGGGCATGGTGGGCCAAATGGTGCCAAAGAAGGATAGGACATTTTTTATGTATGCCACAACAGCAGCAAGAATTCTTCTAGCAAAGTATTGGAAGACGCAAGATTTACCCACGTTGGAAGAATGGCAGACGAAGGTGATCGATTATATGGGACTGGCAGAGATGACTGGCAGAATTCGAGACCGGGGGAAAGAGGCGGTGGATGAAGATTGGAACAAATTCAAAGTTTATCTTAAAAACTGTTGTAATTTGGAAAATTAGGGGCTCAGGGTAATAAGAGATAAAGAACTACAGTTGTATTAATAACTTATAGAAGTTAAATTTATGAAATATAAACAAGTTTATAACGAAAGGGTTGCTGAAAAATCTTGAAACAAGAATGCAGAAAAGGGGTGGTACGGGGAAGTCGATTTTGTGTTTGTTTATGTTTATGTTTTTGCTTTGTTTCTTTATTACTTATGGAAAACTAATAAAAATTTATTAAAAAAAAAAAAAAAGACTTGCCACATTTTGAAGGAAGCACATTGCCATCTAATAAGGGTGTGCACCAAGACAAATTGGAGTGATCCATGTCTCCTTTCTCCCACATTCACATACACACAAATCTGTTTCAATAGGTCCAGTGGGCTTTGCAAGAAGTGGGACTGTCTAAAATGCTGCTTGCAGAGCATTGGAGAGTTTGGGATTATTTGGTGTTTTTTTGTTTTAAAGCACAGCTTTAAAATCCACTTTGTTTTAACATTTTTCTTTGTTTTTAAGTTAAAAGCTTCATTTAAGTTTTTTGTTTTTTAACTGCATTGCTGTACTTTAACAAATAACCTTAGCGCACCCCATAACTCCATGGGCAGCACCCTCAATAGTCTCATGTTGCAAAGCCTATTGTTGCATACCTCTCCAATCTCTGAGGGGGGTGAGATTCCAAGTGCTTACCCAGGGTTCATTTTAACTTTTGGAAATGATACACAGGGGAAACTATGGTTTCTTTAGGATATATGGTTTCTTTATACAAATATATAACCTGAGTCTAGGATGGAGGGGTTCACAGTATTAACACCCCAAAGGTGTATTTTTGTTTATCCCAAAGCCACAGCCTTGGTTTCAAGCATAAATCTACCATGGGTGATGGTTGAGAGAGCTCTGCCTTTCCAGCCTGCAGCTTTTTCCTCTAGCACACACTGCTCTCAAACTCAGGCTTTGTCCTCCTGTCTAAGAACTAGAGGAGCCTCTCTCCGTTGTCATCTGGCACAGAGCCCCTTTCCTTTGCTCTCTTACTGGCCCAGCCTCAGGAAGCTAGTCTGTCTTGATAAGAATATAACACTTGCTAGGAGGGTGTTGCATCCACCAACTCAGAGCACTAAAATAGCTCTTTGGACACAAAAAGGAACTGGGAAAGTCACCTGGAAGCAACAACTTTTTTAAAAAATGCACCAGCATTTGGCCACCTTTAAAACACCTTCTCTCCCGTGTTTACGGAGGAAAGTGAGTCCCTTTTACTTTCTCCCACAAAAGCTTCTGCGCCTATTTGTCAGCAATGTGGCAGATTTAATCAATTTGAGGAGCTGGGGGTGAGGGTCTCCTGTTCCTATTGTAGCAGGAACCCCCCCACCCCAATCATTCTGCTTGTACAAACTTCACACACACACACACTCACACACTACATACGCCACATTTCTGTTATAAATTCATAGAAAATCAACCATACATTGGATTTGCATTGTTCCATTTTTATTTTACTCCATATGACAAGAACTAACAAAAGGGGAGGGGGGGTTTGACCCTGGTCAGCCAAAATCCCTTCACTGTCTCAGCACATCTGCAGGAGCCCTGCCCAGATGATCCCAGACAGAAGACAATCAAGACCACAAAGAACTTGCATATGGGAGTGGATTAAACAAAGGACAATGATCAGATCTTCCCTCTGGGGGCAGGAAACTGCAAACTCCCCTTTGTCTCCTGGAAGTGACTCAAGGGGTAGGGGGGAGAGGAGGAACCAGCCAGGTGACAAGATACTCAGGTTACCACCAACTCCTCCCTCAACCCCTCCTTTCTGTAATATATGCATGATGTTTCTGGGGGGTGGGCTTGACCTAGAGGAGGGGAATTTCAAAAGTTTTTTTAAGACCTTGCACACTATTTTTCTGGGTCTTTCCTCTCTCCTGCAAGTGAGGGGAACACCCTGATGCATCAGTTCAATAAAGGCCAAGCCTACAGGCTGCTGTTTTGCTCCAAGTTATCCTGGTTGGTGTCTTTACTTTTTGTCCAAGGGAGCCCTCAGATTTTTCCGTTAACAGTTGGCGACCATTCTCAGGGACACTTGGTTCTCCTGCAAAGGTGAGAGGGGAGATAGAGGGGATCAGGCGCCACTGGGCAACCTTAGCCCAGGGATCCTTCTTCCTCTCCCTGCCTCCTCTTTGCGGGCGGTAATCAATCGTCACCAAAAGCCCAACCAGGGGAAGCAAAGGCAAGGTCAAGCTGGCTAAGGGGAAAGGATCCCGGGATCCACGGGGGACATCTTCGAACGTGAGTATGGTTCTGAAGAAAATACATTGGGAGGGGGGTGGAAAGTAACGTCCCCACAACAGCCGGACTTTTCTCCTTTATTTCCAACGTTACACCTACAAATCCTGAATCTCCTTTTCTCTCTCTCTCCGTTTTCCTCTCGGAGTGTGGCCAGGAAAACGTGGTGTTTATTGTTTTTCTGACGTCCTTTTTCGGAGTCGGCCAGAGGCGTCCCCTACAAATTTCTCTCTCCCTTTTCTCCCCCGTTTTCCTCTCGGAGTGTGGCCAGGAGAACGTGGTGCTTATTGTTTTTCTGACGTCCTTTTTCGGAGTCGGCCAGAGGCGTCCCCTACAAATCTCTCTCTCCTTTTTCTCCCCCGTTTTCCTCTCGGAGTGTGGCCAGGAGAACGTGGTGCTTATTGTTTTTCTGACGTCCTTTTTCGGAGTCGGCCAGAGGCGTCCCCTACAAATCTCTCTCTCCTTTTTCTCCCCCGTTTTCCTCTCGGAGTGTGGCCAGGAGAACGTGGTGTTTATTGTTTCTCTGACGTCCTTTTTCGGAGTCGGCCAGAGGCGTCCCCTACAAATCTCTCTCTCCTTTTTCTCCCCCGTTTTCCTCTCGGAGTGTGGCCAGGAGAACGTGGTGCTTATTGTTTCTCTGACGTCCTTTTTCGGAGTCGTCCAGGGGCGTCCCTACAAACCTCTCTCTGCTTTCCCTGTTTATGCAAATGAAGCTGCCCCTCCTGCCCAGCGACCTTCGTTAGGGATGACCCGGGTACGTGAGAACGCAAGGTCATTTGTTTCCTTTCAAAACTTTGTTTTCTCGGGTCCTGATCTGGCACTGCACTGCGCAGGCGTTCAGTAAGGAATCCGAACTTAGTCCAAAGGCTAGGCAGGAGGCTGTTGTGGAAGGTAAAGGGGAGGTTCACAATTGGGGCCCCACACTAGGGTTAGTCTTGAAAAAAACAGTGCTGTGGTTAAGGTTTCCGGGCAGAGACCCGTGGTTAAGGTTTCCGGGCAGAGACCCGTGGTTTAGGTTTCCGGGCAGAGACCCGTGGTTTAGGTTTCCGGGCAGAGACCCGTGGTTAAGGTTTCCGGGCAGAGACCCGTGGTTAAGGTTTCCGGGCAGAGACCCGTGGTTAAGGTTTCCGGGCAGAGACCCGTGGTTTAGGTTTCCGGGCAGAGACCCGTGGTTTAGGTTTCCGGGCAGAGACCCGTGGTTAAGGTTTCCGGGCAGAGACCCGTGGTTAAGGTTTCCGGGCAGAGACCCGTGGTTAAGGTTTCCGGGCAGAGACCCGTGGTTAAGGTTTCCGGGCAGAGACCCGTGGTTAAGGTTTCCGTTCAGGCTTGACGTTTTCAGCAAATAATTTGTGGTCAAGAAATAAGTAGGGAATGTGTTAGGTCAAGGATACTCCAAATACTGAAAGAATCTTTCTTCTACCCCTTTCTTCCCATTGTCCTCCTCCCTTGTGTGTGTGTTTCCACTCTTTCTGTCTTTAGTGTACTTCGTTAATGAAAAAAGCCCAATAATGACATATGAGAGAATGGGAGCTCACTAAAACACCCTAGCTGGACTCCTCCTGGCAACAAAGCTTCCATGAAGCCTTTTTGCCCCAGAGAGGATTCTAATATGCCCCTCCAGCTTGTCATCTCCAATTGGGAAAAAATAAAATAAAGGGGCAAAATGGTCTTTCAAGTACAAAGTATGAGACCGTTGTAACTTTTAGTGGGTGGCTAAGCTCACCACCTGGAACCCAGGGCACAGCAGCCACCTCAGGGATCCTTCAACAAAATCAGGGTGTGAACCCATAGGGAGAGCTGAAAACATCAAATTTGTGTTGTTAAACTATGACCTAAAGCTAGAACATAAAACCGAAAACTTAATGGTGCTCAGAAGGCAGTAGATATAATAACAGCCCAGCCTGAGAGCCCACGCATTAGAGATCTTAGTTATTAAAATAATAATAATAAATGAATAAGAGATGTACTCAAGGATTTAGAAATATTTCAAGGGTTTGTATTTACATTGGCCTCGGCATCCACAGACTGTTCTTAAATGCACATAGTTTTAAATTGCAAGCTTGCTTCAAAAATTTTAAATCTAAGAAAGCCATGTTGGGCCTTATCAATCTTAAGACAAAAATCAGAATGAAGTGTGTAAATGTTTGTTATTTGAGAGAGGCTCAAAAGAGTCTTTCTCCTTGTATGTACTTCATTAAGTATATGCCTATGAAAGTATGGTGTTTTTTCTAAGAAAATTGTTATTAAATGTAGAGGCTTCCATGGCCAGCAAAATTCTATGAGTCCAGTCCAGATATCAGTCTCTATAAGACTTCCTGGACTCTTTTCTTAGAAAATGCCCCCCTTGTTTCATTCTGTCTCTTTCAGGGGTTTTTCCCTTTTCTTCTCCTTCTTACTTCTGTGCCAAGTAAATTTACTCCAGAGTAAGCTTCCTTTAAAGGAAAGGGGGGGCATAGATGAGGCTTACTATTCCCCTGCAAGTTCAGGAAAAATTGTTCACTTTTGTATTCCTTTTAAAGCAAATCTATGGCTGTTTTAATTATTTGTGAGTGGTTATATCAATTGAATTAACTTTGCTTTATAAGAGATCCTCTCCCTATCTTAGGAAAAATGTTCACTTCAATCTTCCTTTAAAGATAATTTCTCTAAGAACTTGCATTCTTTAGTCTAAGGAAGCAAACTCACTCACACTATCTCAAGATCTGCAAAAAGGGTTCTGTGTAAAGTTGGGTACTTTTATTTTCCTCTTCCTTAGTACATGATAGGAGCATAGATGTTTCCTTTCCCAGTTGTAAATCTGTACTTAAATGTGTATGTCTCTTTGATAGTACAAATCCTGCTGTGAAATCTTGCTGTGAACTATATTTTGGAGGAACAAAAAAAATTCCTTCCAGTAGCACCTTAAAGACCAACTAAGTTAGTTCTTGGTATGAGCTTTCGTGTGCATGCACACTTCTTCAGATACGAAGAATATTTTGGAGGGTTGGACTAGATAACCCCAAGGTCTCTTTCAACTCTCCCAATTTGTGGCTGTGTGGAAGGAACATGTGTCTGCAAGCATTGGAGGGTAATTCTTAAATTCTGGCGTGCTGATGGAGTTGAAATTCAGCCTAGCTTTGCTCTTTAGTCTTAAAAGGTGAGAGGTGAAGCTGTGATGTTTTGAAGCACAACTGGTAATATCAAGCTGATTACAGTGTTTATCATTGGGGGGGGGAATCAGACTTCAAAGTCAATTCAAAGTTTAAGCACATACAAATACATATGGGGGCCTTGACCAATCCTGTAAATAAAGGGCAGAAAAAAATTTTTGTCTGCAAATGGTGAGGCTGAAATGACTGAGAATATTTAAAATAATAATAATTATAATTATAATAATAATAATAATAATAATAATAATAATAATAATAATAATAATGTCCTATGAATTCTGACTCTCTGGCCATTTCCCCCATATATAAGGGCGTGGCATTGTTCCGCGAATAGCCAGAGGGATATTAGCCCTTTCCTGTACATAAAGGAAGCAGTCCTTTGCTTGGGCTACAATTGCTAGCTTTGGTGAATACTTGAATTGCTGAGTTTCTCCTTTTTGTTTTAAAATCTAACCCTATTTTTAAAATCTACTCCTTACCCTTCCCTTCCCTTATTCAAATTCTAATTTAGCCAAAGGATGCAACATTTTCAATAGTATAAAAGGTTTGCTGAGACATGAACTCTGCACATACACAGAGGCTAGATCAGTCAAAAAAAAAAAGGAGAGAAAGAGAGAGAGGAAAGGGGGGAACTGTAGGGTGGAGAGAGGAGGTTTTGAGAGCTTGCCTGCAGGGAGAAGCTTATCCAAATTTCCTTATGAAAAGAACTTGGAACCATTGGGGGAGATCATCCTTGATGTGTCTTTTGCTCCAGGGACTAATTAAGACAAAGGGGTTGGGTACTGGACCATCAAGGGTCAAGAGGTTGCCAGGTTTCAGGTCTTGACATGACGATTTCTTTCCACAGGTAAATATCAAAGCACTCCCACTGTGAGTTCCTCTCTTGAGTAGTTTGCCTCCCCAATGGGATTTAAATTTTATAACAGTTTTGTGTGTGTGTGTGTATATGCCTATGCATTTTAGGAACAGCATTTCCTGACAGACTTCTCACATGAAATAATTTCCCCTTTTAACAGGATATGTGAACCCCATTAACAAAGTGTTTGTCCCTTCTTTTCTCCCACAGCACAAATGATAATGAGGGGATGCAAACAGTGATTTAAATACTCTATAAAAGTAATTGCATTTGTATTTCTTTTGTCTTTCTTCCCTTAAAGCCAAACAGTCACTTTCTTTCTGTTCAGCAAAACAAGTCTGAATCCCTGCTATATTAGTTGATTTTCCTCTATCTCTGACACTTTTTTAGGTTACAAATAATCTGTTTTTCATTTATTAATCAGTTTTTCATTGGGTTGTTAGAATGCCAAAACAAGTTACTTCAGGTGACTTCAGGTTAAAAACAAAAAAAAAACAAATTGCGTGTCTTAGCATTTATTTATTTTTGGTTCCTCATAGGTCATTTTGTATCTGTGTGTTCTACTTTGGGGACATGTTCATCACATGTTGAAAGTCAGTTTCATGAAGTTCTTTTATCAGATAGCACATGGTGAATTTAAAGTTTTTTCCCCATGGTTTCCCCATTTTTTTCAGTCTAGTAGTAATCTGCGTGGTTTTGATAATATATTTAATAATTCTTTTCTAAATCTGATGTCTTTGTGTCAAGTTTGTTTTCATCTGACTGGTAATCTAATTTTTTGCTTTCTTTGTATTTTTTAACCTTTGTATTTTTTACAGTTCTCTTTCTATACATGTGGAGTAGTTTTTATTTTATAATATGAAAAGAACAACAACAACAAAAACTAAGTGAAGGAAAGCAAACAAACTTAGCAGATAATAACAGTAATTATGTGGAAATGTGATAATAATATTGAAATGAATAAAATGCTTAATGTGCTAAGATTGTTATTATTTGCAGCTTCCCATGGAAACTGGAGGACACCCTTTTTGCCTTTTGCCCCTTCCTTGTCTAACTGTGTCTTTAAGTCTCCCCAAAAAAACCCTGCCCCCTTACAGGATATCACTTCTACAGATGTGCAATGATGAAAAGCAGCAACAACCCCTCAACTCAGTTCTTCGCCATCACAAGACCTACAACACCAGAGTTTTCAAAGTGGCCACAGCTATCTCTTTAAAATGATATAGACTGATGGGGAGTGGGGCTGACAAAGGGGGGAGGACTTAAATTGCAAGGACATTTTCCCACTTTTGAACCTTAAGACTGTGCTCCAGGATTCAAAAGATACATGTGTAAAAGATCACAATTGTGTCAAGATATGCAACTGATATTTAATTAGTTTTTTTTGTATTATGTGTTATTATGTAAGAATGTTGAAATGTGTCTGACAGTGTGATTTCCACAAAGGGGGGCAATTTTTGTGTGTAATTGTTTTTATGTTTAATGTCTTATTGCTTACACACCAATGGAGAATTCTCATGCATTTTATACTTGCTAATAGCTCACACTATTGTGTAGTCCAATGTTTAGCTCAATTTATAACCACATTTCATTGTTCCACCTGGCACTCTGCCAACTTTCCCTATTCATTTTAAAATGTGTTAAACCTCGTTTTGCCAAGGACAAGCTTCTGGATCCATAAAACACCAGGTACATGAAGGTGCAAATGCTTTGGTTTAGCAGGAATGATCCCTTATAGAGTTAAATTGACTTATTTGGACAAAGTGCCCTTTTAAGAATGGTTTTCTTTTAACAGATTGGTTTGAAGAGTTGAGAACCATGGGGCAAGATAAATTCAAATTGGACTCAGTTTGAATTGGGCAAGTGTATCCAGGCTGCAATTAGCTTTTTGGTCCTTTAAGTGCAAGTGAGCAACTTCCCAGGATGCAAGACCAGAGCCTGTAATAATAATAAGAAATCCCATGGATTTTGGCCAAGGCAAAGGCATTTCTCTCAGGACGTGTCCGAAACCTGTGCCAGCTGTGGTGGGTGCCAGGCTACATGATAAATATGAAAGCCCTAAGTGGATTCACCAGGGATTGCCACTACTGCGACACCATGCCGATGTGAGACCACAGAAGAGCTACCTTGACACCTGAGAACACACAAATGGCGGGGGGGGGAAGCAAACTGCACTTTTCAGTCATTAGTGGACCTTCCTGCCTAAATGTAAAGCATAGATCACTATTGAGGAAATATCCCTTCCAAGGTACTAGAATGCCACAAATAACTGAGCAACAAAATATTAATTTTACATGATATCCTATGTCTAACTATGTGCACTGTCACACCATTATATTTCTATGCAAATATCCTTAAGAAGCATGACATTCAAGTCCCTTTCACGTTCACATGGACACACGGAGAATAGCAGGTTAATATTTACCACCTTAAATTGTGCGGAGAAAAGGATTGCAAAGTAGCCACCTTTGCAATCTTATCTCCGAAGGGGGGAACTGTAGCAGGAACCCCCCCACCCCAATCATTCTGCTTGTACAAACTTCACACACACACACACTCACACACTACATACGCCACATTTCTGTTATAAATTCATAGAAAATCAACCATACATTGGATTTGCATTGTTCCATTTTTATTTTACTCCATATGACAAGAACTAACAAAAGGGGAGGGGGGGTTTGACCCTGGTCAGCCAAAATCCCTTCACTGTCTCAGCACATCTGCAGGAGCCCTGCCCAGATGATCCCAGACAGAAGACAATCAAGACCACAAAGAACTTGCATATGGGAGTGGATTAAACAAAGGACAATGATCAGATCTTCCCTCTGGGGGCAGGAAACTGCAAACTCCCCTTTGTCTCCTGGAAGTGACTCAAGGGGTAGGGGGGAGAGGAGGAACCAGCCAGGTGACAAGATACTCAGGTTACCACCAACTCCTCCCTCAACCCCTCCTTTCTGTAATATATGCATGATGTTTCTGGGGGGTGGGCTTGACCTAGAGGAGGGGAATTTCAAAAGTTTTTTTAAGACCTTGCACACTATTTTTCTGGGTCTTTCCTCTCTCCTGCAAGTGAGGGGAACACCCTGATGCATCAGTTCAATAAAGGCCAAGCCTACAGGCTGCTGTTTTGCTCCAAGTTATCCTGGTTGGTGTCTTTACTTTTTGTCCAAGGGAGCCCTCAGATTTTTCCGTTAACACTATAGATTTCAATCACTTTGGCATCCCAAGGCAAACCAAGGGCCTGCGCCCTGCGCCCTGAAGCCGAGACTCCCAGCGATGGCGACGGCAGGAAAGGTTTACCTCAGCGGCGTTTGATTGGCAGAGATTGGCTCCTTCCGCCTCGCCACCTCCGGAAGTCCACTTTAGACGCCGCCGCGTCTGCCCTGCCATTGGATGCACGGACACGAAGAGTCCTAAAGCCACGCTTACTCGCAAGGAAGCTGCAATCGTTTCAAGACCGCTTGTTCAGCGCCCGAAGCTCACTGAAATGAAATGCGCTATGGATTGTGCCCCTGGGAAGCTAAGCGCAGCGGCTGGCCCCCCTTGCCTCTTTTTCCAGCTCCCCCCCCCCCATGCCACTTCTCCAGCCCGCCACAAGGTCTGAGGGACAGGGGAGCAGCAGGTTTTTTTTAGCCCGCAGCTAAAAAAAATTGCCGGCTCCTGCCTGTGACCAAAAGGAGAACATGCAACCGCAGTTTTTAAGATTTCTCATTATAGCAAATGTGGATCACGGAGCTTCATTTTATGCAAAGCAGATTGGAACCCTCAACACAGAATGGCATGTCACGGTTTGTAAAGACATGCACAGTGGATCCTCGGGTAATCCACGTAATCCATGACGGAGGCATGTCTGCAACCCGCAGCGTTCGCATCCTGAAGGGTAGGGTTCCGGTACTTCTGGGTACTTCCATAACCCGAAAACACGTAACCTGAAGCGTCAGTAACATGA
Source organism: Podarcis muralis (assembly GCF_964188315.1). Classification (NCBI taxonomy): domain Eukaryota; kingdom Metazoa; phylum Chordata; class Lepidosauria; order Squamata; family Lacertidae; genus Podarcis; species Podarcis muralis. Next base: position 58,503,599 of record NC_135667.1, on the reverse strand, counting down.
GGTATGACTGTAGATGATGTTGAGGCCTGTAGACATCCTGGGCATCCAAAGAGCCCCTGCTCTGTAAGACCATTTAGCCCAGGATCAAAAAAAGAAGAGGGCCCTGAGCTTGACAGGCGCAACAGAGAGGCAGAGAGGCGTAGGCAGTGAGGTGGGCCGGGCAGCGTCAGGGGCCAAGGCTGGTGGACCATCCTGGCTCCAACCCTGAGCAGGGTCCGGAAGAGGCAGAGCCAGCGCCTCACGACCAAGCGGGATGGGGCGCTTGGGGTGTGTGCAGGCTCCCTCGCCAGCCCAGCCACGGCGCCCAACTGCCAGGAAGGCCAAGGGGCGAGGGGGGGCAGCCAGGAGCAGCAGCTGCCCAATATGTGTGTTTTTATAAAACAAGGGTGCCCGGCAACCCTAAAATAACTCCCACACACCCCTCACCCCCTTCCTGAGGGGGAGGTGGAAGGCGGACTGCCTGCAATCTCTGCGCGGCTTTTTCGAGCAGCATGGGGCTTGCGTCTGCCCACCACCTCAGCCGCCCTACAGCTTGAGGGGGAGGCTGTGGAGGGGCTCCATGCAGTGCACCCTCCCTTGGCTCGCTCCACCCCCCCCCCCCGGTTGCAGGATGCTCCCCTCCTGGAGTCTCCAGTAACTGGCCTTTGGAAGCATCACTGGCTCTGACCGTGGAGGCAGAACAAAGCCAGCAGGGCTAGTGGGCACCAATAGCCTTATCCTTCTTCATGAATTTGTCCTCTTTTGAAGCCATCCACATTGGTGGCCATCCCTGCCTGCTGTGGGAGGGAGCTCCACAGTTTATCCAAAGAAAACTATGCGCTGCGTGAAGGACTTTCTTTTATCCATCCAGACTCTCTTGACATTCAGCTTCATTGGATGTGGCCCTGAGTTCTAGTGTTAGGAGAGAGAGAAACCTTTCTTTGTCCACTCTCATGTCGTGCAATAATTTGTAAACTTCTATCATGTATGAAATTTCTTTACCAAACTTTACCTGAATGTTGAGTCTAGGACCATTGGAATGTGAAGGTGGTCCTCCTGCTCCATACTGGCATGCCAATTGGCATCCTCCACAGCTGGCACAGTGCCTGGGGGGTCCTGATGGCTCAAATCTCCCAGACTTGGTGGGCTCAGGAGATTTTGGGGGTGGCACTTTGACCCCACCCCTATGAGAATCTTAATTCAATTGGAAGGCAGGCAGGTCAGACCACCTCCAGACCTTTACTGTATTTCCCTCCCCCCCCCTTTTTTTCTTTTTTCCGCCTCCATTCCATTTTAGATTAAGCATTTCTTTTATTTCAGTGTATTATAAAAATATACTATGTATTGGGTATGAACTTTTGCATATCCGTGTGTGTGTGTGTGTGTGTGTGTGTGTGTGTGTGTGTGTGACAAAAAACCTCCTAAGAGACATGATGGATGGAGCTTGGGCTGAAGTGAGTGCAAGGGCAAAACTGGATGAACCAATGCTAAGTACTGGCAGCCTTGCATTATGGCCTTTTTTGGCACAAGGTGAAGACTTTGATTTCCCCATGTGTTTTAAGATCACTTGTGTCTTGATGGTGAACCACCTTTGCTCCCAGTGAACAAGCCATAGGAACATTCAAAGCTGCCTTAGAGTGTGCCAGATTCACTTAGCCTGTCGCTGTGTCCACTCTCTGTGGCCATCCCCAGCCCTGTGAACGCCTGAGGTCCTTTTTAACTAAAGCGGTGGAGGACTGAACAGGGGACCTGCTGACTGCAAAGTTCTGCCATCAAGTGACAAACGAGAGGAGACACAGCAAAGAGCAGAAGCCTTGGAGGCTCAGAACTTTATTGAGAACATTAGGCTTTATTTTTATTTAGACAGCAAAACACGGCCTTTTGCCAGCACTTCAGGGAGGGGAGGGTCTCATTTCTGTTTCTTCTCCTTGATGAATGTGACTCGCTATTACTTTAGCTTTCCTCAAAGCAGCCTCTTTTGTGCCATTGCTGGTCCCGGATGCGCCGCACTGACTGGATCAAAGGTTGGCTGGCATCCCACTCATTCCAGTGGCAGTACTCACCCTTCTCAAAGACGTACTGGCGGCCACGGTACCCGGGATACTCATATCCCACCCATCTATGGAGACAGAGGGGCAAAAGAAGGAGGACCTATCAGGATAGGCTCAGCCAGGCATCCTTCCCAACACAGCTCACCACAGTAACAACTCATTTCCAAAGATCCAAACTACTCATTGAAGCTAGAACTACTCATTGAAGTCAGAACTACTGCCTTTGGGCTCTCAACAGTTCCTCTCCGAAGACAATTTACAAAATGAAATTTTCATTTACATAATAAGATTCAACAAAACAGAGCTATATGGTAGGTTAGGTATGAAAGTTGAAAAAGCTTGGTGTAAAATATGAAAAGGATACACACACACACACACACACACACACGAAGCCTCTTTTGGGAAGTAGTTCCACAATCAGGGTATTACAGCTGAAAAGGTCTTCTCCTGTATCCCAACGAAATGTACTTCTCCTGGTGGAAGAACCTGGATCAAAGGTCCCAAGGTAAACGTGGTGGGCTGTCAGGTTCATATGGAAGAAGGCCGTGTCCCAAACGGTTTACGGCACACTTCCCCAGGCTGGTGATATTGGACTACAGTTCCCATCATCCCTGATCATCAGTTATGCTGGCTCGGACTGATGGGAAATGGAGTCATGAGAGTAGCCATGATTTATGTTAGGGGGGCAAACCTCCATTAGTTATGTATTTTTATTGATTTACCTGATCTGGGGGGCAGTGCCCCCCCTGTCCCCTGGCTACACCCATGAATGGAGTCCAGCAATGTCTGTTGGGCACTAGCTTGGAGAAAAAATGGTTTCCCTTAATAGGGAGTTAGCAACATCTTGAATTGGGTCCTGAAATTAATTAGACGTCAGCACAAGTACCAGGAAGATAAGATCATCTTGCACCAGTTTTAATTTCCAGGTGCCGTTCAAAGGCAAATTCAGGCAGAATGTGTGTTAGAATTAGTTCACAGAATTAGTTCAAAAATCTCTGAACTATGCATAAAAGTAGTTCCCATGATTTCTGGTTGAACTAAACTAGATTTGTTTCTAGTTTATCTTCAATTTCATTTCCTTACACACTTTTTTTCCTCTCTAAGTTCGTAATTGTTGAGGGAAATGAACTCATTGAGTCACGTTCCACTGTCTGTGTGGTTCAATGTCTTCTGAAGTATATGTCACACCAGTACAGTAGCTGCTGACATCCTGAATGCTGAATTCCCTCCCACCCCGGAGGATCATTTAGATGAATTTAACAACATCAGCAGAGCCTACTGGATCAGGCCAAAGAGAGCCATCTAGTACAGCATCCTGTTCTCACAGTGGCCACCTAGATGCACTAAAGGGGAGAAGCCCTCAACCAGGAGCTTCTAGCAACTGGTATTCAGAAGCATTACGTGAACTCCATTTTTTCTCGAGAAAGACAGATGCCAACAACTTGAACTAAACTGGGAGCTGAACCACTTTGTTTTGTAAAGGGACAAACATGAACTGGAATTACTTTCTGTTGGGGCATGTCAAACATGATCTAGTATTAGTTCCTTTCAAAACTGAACTTCCCAAACTCTGGTTACAATAATATAAGCTAGATTGGAGCCTGCCCTCTGCCCCCTTCCTGTGGGCTGCTATTTGCATTGGTGGGGGGCATGATTTTAAGGACATCCTCAAACTCTATTTATTTTAAAACCCAATCCTTGATTATGCTTGCATATCCTTCAGTTTTGAGCAACACATTCCAGGTCTCTGAGATTTGTTTGTGATGCAGGCTCTAATTAATTTGCTTGCTATGTTTTTTTTGGGTTATTTTTAGTTCATTTAAGCCACCACAAAGGCCATCTGACTGGAAAAAGCAGGATATAAATGCTACAAAGGAATTCATTCATTTATAGATTGCTCACCCATCAGTGTCCTCTGGGTGAATTACATCTCAGTACTGGTCAAATAGTCCTTCAAGATGCTTTCCTGGGCATTTTATGGCCACCTGTGCTGCTTGTTACAGTTTTCAACTCATAGACTCACAGAATCATGGAGCTGTAGGGTTGCAAGGGACCCCAATGGCCCTATAAGCTAGGGTTACCAGAAGTCCCCGTTTCCCTGGGATAGTCCCCGCATGTGCGAATAATGTCCGTGGATTTCATCTAATATCCCCGGGAAACGCAGCAGCGGCAGTCTCAGCAGCCTGGAGCAGTTGGCTCTGGCTGGCTTCAGGAGCTGCTCAGAAATCCCCATATGATTGTGGTGCAGGGGCTCTAAGGTGCAGCTTCCGAGCTACTTCCACCTTCCCTGACCCCAGCAATTAAGCTGTGAAGGGAGGCTTCATGATGCCTACTGGAGCAGCCTCCCAACTCCTACTTGCGTGCAAGCAGGAACAGGGTGGGGATCTCTCAGTTAGGCAAGAGGAAGCTGAGGGATCCCCGCCTCCTCCTGCTTGCACACAAGTAGGAATGGGATTGGGGCTGCTCCAATGGGAAGGGAGGCATTGCGCTGCCGCTGCTCTCGGCCCTCCTTCTCTGCCTTCCATGCCTGACCCACTGCGCACCGCTTCCCCCACCACCACCACTGAAGAACCAACTCAGGGGCTGCCCAGGCTCATGGAGAAAGGAGATAGAAGCCTCGGAGGAAGGGGAAACATGGCGGTTGAGGTCAAGGTGGCGGCCGCCCCTCTGCCAGCGCCACTGCTGCAGCATCTGCGTCCTGAACATGTAGTATGTATGTATGTATGTATTTAAAGTGTCCCCAGATTCATTAAAAAAAATCTGGTAACCTTATTATAAGCCAAATCCCTGCAATGCAGGAATCGCAACTAAAGAATCCCTGGCAGATGGGCATCCAACATCTGTTAAAAAAACCTCCAGTGAAGGTTCATCACCTTCTGAGGTCATCTGTCCCACTGCTGAACAGCTCTACTGTCAGAAAGTTCTTCCTAATGTTTAGTCAGAATTTGAATCCAACTCTCTTTTCATTTTTCATTGTTTATGTCACTTTTTAATTCCCTTTTTTGTGGAATGCTTTCCCCAGGGAAAGATACCAGAGACCAATCCATTTTTATTTGCCCAGACCTTGTATATTATTGCTTTGCATTTTTTTTCTGTTTTAATCTCATTTTATGCAGTACCTAGAGAGCATTTGTACTGGACATCTGATTAATAAAATATATAAGACCAAAATTTTGCCCAAAGATCTTCAAGCACCCACCAGCCACTCTGGTTATAAGCATGATTGTTAATAGATCTTTCTCACTGGCCATTGTCCCTCCCAGAGCCAACTATGTATTACATTCATTTATAATATTTGAAGCATTTTTTACTGCCATCACCCCAAATTCTTTGGCTGGAAAAGACTATCAGAGTAGCTTACAAAGATCTATAATGAGAGACAGGTTTTAAGAGCAAGAACCACGCTAATAGTCTTGGCCCTTTTCCCTCACATTTCAAATAATGTGAAGATGGAGGCCAGAGACTGGGAGAGAAAGACAAAGAGCAAAAGGGGGCCTGGACAAGGTGTGTGGACAATTAAAATGAGAGCAAGTCCTGGCAGAAACATTTATGGGGGTTGCTTCAGGAATGCCAAAATGGCTCAGGAAGTTGAAGGTTGTTCCTGAAGGAAAGTCTGTTCCAAATGTGTTTGAGCTGTAGTCAGTAGCTCAGAGCTACCACTTTGGAGAACCAGCTCCTCCTTCCTGCATTTTTGGGGTTTCCGTGCCTCCTGCCTGTTCTTTTCATCTTTTTTTTTTGGGGGGGGGGGGGAGATAAGCCCACATGCCAGAATGAGCCAAAATCGGTTGGATTACCTTCAGTGAGTTCCATCATTATTTATTTCATACAATTTATATTCCACTTGATTGTAAAAAAAGAAAACCCTCAAAGTGGTTTACAACAAAGATAAAACAATAAAATTGTCTATAAGAAGAATTAATAACAATTTAAGACTTTCAAAAAGTTAAAGGCTAAAAGCGGATTAAAACTCACACTAACTTTCAGCTGGGTAGGTTTGGCTAAACAAGAATGTTTTTAACAGGGCTATATCGTTTTAACAGGGATATATCATTCTAAAACGTCACAGGTTTTTTTACCTTTTTATTTGTCAAAGCGGCCATCTTCCTACTGCCGGTTGCTGGCTGCTCTGCAGCGCCCTCTGGTGTCACCTTTCAACAACTCATTAGGACATAATGTGTCCTGTGGCTGTCAAAACCATTTCTTAGCCCTTCCTTAAGGTTAAAAACCCCTGGAAAAGACCCTCATGTTGGGAAAGATTGAGGGCACAAGGAGAAGGGGACAACAGAGGATGAGATGGTGGGGACAGTGTTCTTGAAGCTAGCAACATGAGTCTGACCAAACTGCGGGAGGCAGTGGAAGACAGGAGTGCCTGGCGTGCTCTGGTCCATGGGGTCACGAAGAGTCGGACACGACTAAACGACTAAACAACAACAAGGTTAAAAATCCTGAGTGTAGATCTGCCCCAGGTGCTAAAAAGAGTACAGTGAAGGCACCTGCCTGATGTCAATAGGAAGGGAGTTCCAGAGTGTAGGTGCTGCCACACTAAAATATCCATTTTCTACAAATGTGGAATAGATATTATGCAGCCCCTGCAAGAATGCCAGATCTGCCAACTGCAGCAGTCAAGGGGGAAAAGATATGGGGCAAGCTGGTCCCAAATTGTTAAGGGCTTTATATACTAATTCTAAGGAAGCTGATTTAGGGATTTGCTCTTCCAAGAGAAGCAACTGTGCAAAGAAGCCCCCTTCTGAAGCAGAGGCACCCCCTCCACCTTTCGCATGGGGCTACAGGATTTGCCTCTCCCCCCCCCCCCCCCGCTCCCTCCTTACATTCCATTCAGGGCCTTAATGCTGGCCACGCGGTCCTGGAAGCCATGAGCCCACAAGCTGGGGACGTCATCCTCCACGATCTCCATCTTCCTGCCCCCATAGCTGGTGTTTTCAAAGAGGTGGATCTTGTGGTCTGCACTGTCCTGCAGTGGGAACAAGTGATGGGAGCTGGTGTGGAGTGGGGGTGGCTGAATGGGTCCCTGAACCTTCTCCCCCTGCAACCACATATTCACAATGAACCACATATTCACAATGAAGAGGGAGGGGCTGTACCAGGACATTTGCTATGCATACAGAACGCAGGTGATGAGAAGGAAGCTCTCTGCCTGAGCTCCTGGAAAGCTGTTGCCAACCAGAGTGGACAGCATGGGGCTAGAAGGATAAATATCCTGAACAAACACAGAGGATATGATAAAGGGAGCATGAAACTGGCATACAAGGGCTGCCCAAGGCACTGGGGTGTCCTCCCCCAATGTAGATCAGGACAATAACAGATAATTTACCGTAGCCCATGGCCACTGCCCTTTTGTGGGCAAATATCTGTGACTTACGATCAGCAGGGGGCGAATGGAGAGGAGGCTGTCACTGCAGTGGCTGTTGGACCAGGAGTCCCAGCGAGGGTAGTCGCCCTTCTCCAACACAAACTGCTCGCCACTGAATGCCTGACGCTCAAACCCGAGCCACCTGTGGGAGGAATCAAACCTATTGTTGTTCCTCAGTCAACCTGAGAAGCTTGGCATGTAAAGAGGTTGCTCCAAATTCAGACTACATGGCTATCACAAGCCAATATTGAATTCCTGTGCAGCATTTTCTGAATACTGTATGGAAAAGCACATGAATGTGACCTTTAGGAAGTTTGTAAATAAACCATTTTTAACTTACTAAACATGTGGTCTTTTTTTATACTGGGGAAGAGGGGAACTTTGGAAGGAACTCGGGCATATCTAACAGCCCATATTTCCTCACTTTACTTTGCTGTAGATTTTGTGATTTTAAATCTCTGCTGGGTTTGTCTCATCAGAGAGTACATGCCCCAAACCTGGATGTTGGCATCCAGGAAATTATTCTTTTATATCTATTTTTTCCTTGCCAGCAATAGTTAATTTGCTACCCATTGCCAGAATGTCTGTGTTATCAACATGTGAATGGCCCCTGTAACACTACCTCTAACTTTTGTGTATTAATTTCCCTCTGACATAGACCCAGCCATGTAAAGTTTTAACCTGATTTTGGGAATATGCAAAATTAATTGTTTCTGTTTTGATTTTATTTTATTTTTTGTTCTTCTCTTCCTTAGTGGGTTGTGCTTTCTATAGGGAAGTGGGCAGTGCCACATGACTCTTGGTCTTTTTGCGAGAGCCTAACATAGCCAGAACAAGACTTCTAGAAGCTGTGCTGATTGTCAATAAAGAAAACACAGGTTATGAACAGCAGTTATCAGAATCAGTACCAATTTTATCCCCATAACTCAGACAGGAAGGCTGAGGGGCCAGGTTACTTACTGCTAGACGACCCTTTGGGTCCCTTCCAACCAGGGCTTTTTTTTTTTTTTTTTTTTTGGCAGCTGAAATTCACCAGAACTCAGTTCCGGCATATTCAGAGAGGGTGCCATTGCCATTATTATAAGAGAACAAAGGAGGTGTTTAGGTGCCAAATAGTTCTGGCATCTATTTTTCTAGAAACTCTACAATTCTATGATTCTGGAAGTGAGTTTGTGACGGGAGCAATTCCCTGATTTGTAGCTCAGCCTCTTAGCCAATTCACCTCTTGCTCTGCTTGCTCCCTTTGGGATCACCTGGGCACAGCATTTAAAGCTTTTTTTTTTTTTAAAGGACACACAGCTGCCTGTAATTGGCTGCACAGAGCTGAGGAGGCCTAAGGGAGTTCCTGACTGGCACCCCCCCCCAACCAGAACTTTGCCAGCAGTCCAGAACTAGAAAAGAGGTGCCTTCAGGGGGCAACTAGGGGCATTATACACCTCTCAAACTACTTTTACTCCTCACAAAAGCTTCTGGGATAAAACCCAAATCAAAATTGGGTGCTTTTAAAATCTAGCTTTCCTTGAGAATGCTCAAATTTCAAGACATGTGCTTCTAGCCCGGTGTGGCTCCCTGCTCTCTCCCATGCTTGGTACTCACGGGCCAGCCTCCACCTGGATGGAGCCCACTTTGTCCAACTCCTTCTCCGTCACGTTGGGGTTCTCATCCATGAGCTCACATTTCCTGCCCTGGAAATTCTCCATCTCGAAGAGGGTGACCTAGATGAGGGCACAGAAGCCAAGTGGCCCAACAGCCATCAAGGGGTAAAGAGCCTCAAAAAGGAGCATGTACTGATGGAGAAACAGTTTTGGGAGAGAAGCTATCAGCCAGCTTGTTTGCAGGGGGAGAAAAAAGCATTCCCAAATTGAGATGCCCTCCACCAAAGGTGACACAGACACCTTTAGGACAGACAGAGCTGTTTCTCTCTGTGTGGAGGAGGGAAGGCCAAAGAATGAAGACTCTCTGAATATGTTTGCAGCTTCCAGCAGCTCTTATTTTTCATTTGTATTCCACCTTTCCTCCATGGAGCCTGAGGTGGTATGCATAGTTTTCCCACTTCTCGTTTAATCCCCACAACCACCCTGTGAGATAGGCCTGGCTGAGTGGGGATTTCAACCTGGGTCTCCCTGGTCCACTGCACCACATCACAATTAAGACACAATTGTGGAGAAATTTGAAAGACTTTATTCAGGGACAACAAGGACACAACCACAGAGGCAGGGGGACAGTGTTCAAAAAGTAGCTTCTAACAAGGGGCCCAAGAAAGGTGCAGGAAAACTTTTGTTAAGGAAAGTTTTATAAGAAAAAAAACTGCTCCTTTTCCCTTATGGGGTATCCAAGTGGGTTTTCTATCAGTTGGAGAAACAGAGGCCAACCAGAGTATATAGAGAAGCAAAGTGGCTAGTAAGTCTGATCTTTATTAACTGTTGCAAAGGGTCCCCACTCCCCACATGCAGGAGGGAGGAGAGAACCCTGAACAATGGAGCGTGAGTCCTTATACAGACTTTTGAAACTGCCCACCCTGTAGCTCAGGAGCCCCCCCCCCCTAAAACATCATACATACATCACAGAAGGAGGCGGTCTACAGCAAAAATAAATCACAGGAGGTTGTCTACAGCAGAAATCCTTTCTGCCAGGATACCTGATAATGGTCACTGATTGCACTGATTACATTACCTGGGCAGCCAGGCTCACCCTTATACACAAATACACGCCCTTAAGACAGGATTTGAAAGCAAAAGACAATGGGGAGGATTTCCCATTTCCTTCCTCCTTGCAGAGAAATATTTGAGGTCAATTTGGGAGAGTCAAAATGGCTTTAGGATTGCTCTCTCAGACAAATGGTATGTATGTGTTTGCCTTGTACATTTATGAACATTTAATTTATATTTGAGACCTTAGAATTCTCATAACAAAAGCCTTAGAGAAAAGAGGTGGAAGTGAAGGAGAGGTGTGTGTCGAGGAAAGTAATAGTTCAAATATGTAGCAAGTGATGGCCAGCTCATTGAAAGCCGACAAGGTCTTGAAGATATGATTGCCAGGTCTCCAGGTCTGATTTGAAGCCTCTGGGTTTGCCTGGACCCCTCCAGCTGGAGGACTTGATTCTCAGGGTGGGTGAGAGTACCTTTATCAATAAGAAAAAATATTAAGAAGACTGTGCATACAGCTTGCAAGCTTCAGCTTGGCAGGAGCTGGCTGCAAATTGGGGGGGGGGTGTCCCTGCCTTCCTTCACTCCGCACTCCCAAGTAACCTCTGTTTCCTGGACCTCCTACCATGACATCACCAGGGGCCACTCTTAGGTTTCAGGCCATCACTGGATGAAGGCAACCATCATCACCAGGCCCAGCCTGGCAGCCCTGATGCCACTGCAAGAACATTCATCCCCAACAGGCTGTGCATATCTGAACACAGGAGGCTCATCAGCAGTCGGCCCAACCATTAGACACAGTGAGGCAGCTGCCTCAAGTACAGAGTGGTCAGGAGCCCCCCAGGCCCTGAGATTTCAGATCTCTCTGATACCCAGACGAGTTTTCCAGAGATAGGGAGCAATGCCACAGGCTCAAGAGGTCACTTGGAAGGCAGTTGAATTTAGGTATCCAAACTTTTGAAAAAGAAGAAAAGGAGCAGAAGGTGGTCTAGTATAAACCACCAGAAAGTTTACACAGACAGCCCAGAACGATGAAGTGGGCTCTAACCAGTTACATTGTTGCAGAAACCCTTGGCTGTCTTTGCACACATGCGCAGCACATGCCCACAAACACCTCCTACCACAGCCGGCTGTTGTTGGGCAGGAAAGGAGAGGCTGGGGAAAGTATGTGCTGGGGAGAGGGAGAAGCTATGGGGAGCCCAGTGCTTGGGAAGCAGGGAGGGCCTGAGGAAGGGATGCACCTGTGAGCACCCATACCCTGCCCTAGACGAGCGCAATGCCCTTGAGTGCAAGGTGCAAGCAGGAGGGCTGAAGGGGTCTTTGCCCTCCCTTAAATATTTGAGGGGCTGCCCCCCAAAGTGGATAGGCATTGCCTTTCAAATGGTGTGTGTGCACTGCATCATGTGATCAATTATTGGGACGGGGCTTACATCCCCCCCCAACTTTTATTCAAGTTGCCACCCCAGCTGAAAGGGCTATGGCTAGCAAGACAGTGGCCTGGCACATCCTAGCCCAGTGATATGCAGAAATGGTAACCCTGGTGAGAAGTTGGCCGCGCAACACCCATACCCAGCTGTCATGGGAGGCAAGCGTGCTGCCCCGCCACCTGCCCTGATCCAGCTCACCAAGAGGTGCCACTTGGGCAGTGAGTCCTGCAGGAGACCCAACTAGTCCCCAGGGTTGGGAGAGCAAGGTTGCCGGTCAAAGTGCGAGAGGAGCCGATTGCCCAGCAATCCCAATTCCGGCCTGAGTCCTAAGCTACAATGCTTGCAACGTCAATGTTTTTGCACCCTTAAGGATTTTGCTCCTGGGACAACTGCCCCAACACCATGCCACCGGCAAAGGCCACAAACTACATGCTATGGAAAGATCACATCGCTCCTTGCATGTTTGCTGGTACATGGAGGTCGGGCTGTGCTCAGACTTGCTCTTGGCAAGCAAAAGATTTGTTGGAGGAGTCAAGAGTGCCATCTTCTGTCTAAATCTAGAACAACCAGCTTTTAAAAAAATACAGTGGTACCTCGGGTTAAGTACTTAATTCGTTCCAGAGGTCCGTATTAAACCTGAAACTGTACTTAACCTGAAGCACCACTTTAGCTAATGGGGCCTCCCGCTGCTGCCGCGCCACTGAAGCCCGATTTCTCTTCTCATCCTGAAGCAAATTTCTTAACCTGAAGCACTATTTCTGGGTTAGCAGAGTCTGTAACCTGAAGCATATGTAACCTGAGGTACCACTGGTATCTGCTTCTAGTAAAATGTGCACCATGTATTGTTACATCCCCCTATTCAATCTCTGAGCAGTGAGAGAATTCAGGAGTTCCAGGAGCTTACCTAGTTGCATTCCTTGGAATGAAGTTCAGTGGAGACTGTGGAGTCTTAAGGCTATATGACATTAAAGGTAAAGGGACCCCTGACCATTAGGTCCAGTCGTGACTGACTCTGGGGTTGCGGCGCTCATCTCGCTTTATTGGCCGAGGGAGCTGGCGTACAGTTTCTGGGTCATGTGGCCAGCATGACTAAGCCGCTTCTGGCAAACCAGAGCAGCGCACGGAAACACCGTTTACCTTCCCGCCGCAGCGGTACCTATTTATCTACTTGCACTTTGACGTGCTTTCAAACTGCTAGGTTGGCAGGAGCAGGGACTGAGCAACGGGAACTCACCCCGTCACGGGGATTCGAACCACCAACCTTCTGATTGAAAAGTCCTAGGCTCTGTGGTTTAACCCACAGCGCCACCTGCATTGACATTATTTACACATTATTTACAACATGAGCATAAATGGAGGGACTCACAGCATTAAAACTCCCAAGGATCTTGTTTCTCCATTAGTCAAGTCACAGTTTGGGATCCAGCACAGAGCAAGCAGGCCTCTGGGTCTCTGGCTTCCAGCCTGTTTTCAGCTCAAAACTCACTCTCCTGGCTGTTGTTCTCTTACTTAACAGTTAGGTGAGAGGGGCGGAGGAAAGGGCCCCACATCTGCCTGGAGGGCCCCATCATTTAGTTGTTGCCCTTGTTACCTAGCTCTTTTTGGGGGAATGCCATTGAGGATACTTAAGTAGCCAGCTAAGCTTCTTGTTTCACAGAGAAACTTGTCTGAACAGCTCAGCAATATAACCCTTTATTTCTACCCTCACTGGGTACAGGACCCCAAGAAGGGGCTCAGGGCATCATCCAGACTGACTGCCCAAACCTGCAACAGTATAAAATCTTCAGGGGCTTTGTGGGACAGGGAAGGGATGAATTCAACACTTGCCATACCTTGTAATTTGGCCCCATTTCCTCTGGGCTCTCCGCAGCTGCCATCTCCTCCATAGGGGTCTGTTGTTCAGTCATGGTGTCTGCAATCAAACCCTGTCCCGCCCCCATCCCCGTGCAAGTTAGAGATGGTTATTGCTCCAAGGAGGAAAATCCTCTCTGCCAAAGATTTCTGCCAGGCTTTCTGCCAGAGAGCATGAGAATGAAGAGATCATCATCTGCATAAGGAGACTCCCAGTCTCCAGGGACTCTGGGAGATTGACCTGCAAAGAACTGGCCAAAGTAAGGCAGTGGTCATTCCTACTTTATTGTCTAGCTTTAAGACCAAAAGGGCAGGAGAGCTTTGGGGAGGAACCTATTTGTGATGGAGGCAACTGTCAACTTCATTGGACTGGAGACAGGGGACACAGGGGTGGAGAGTAAACACATCCCACACCCAGCTGGTCTTTTTCTCATTCCTTATTACTGGTGAAGCTGGTTGACCCTTAGGATTCCTTCCAACTCTGCAGTTCTAAGCTTCAGGGAGGCAGAGACACATGGAAGGTTCTCCTCCAAGAGTGCATGACTCAAAGCTCTGCACCTCAAGGAACTGCAGAGCAGCACACTGCATTTTTGCTGCTACAGATCAACCCTGTAAGATTCCTCTCAGCACTCTGCCCACCCACTGACCCACAATGAGTTGTAGTTCAAGACGCCACCTCACTTGCAGCTTCCTTCAGGTTTCAGTCTTGGAATTCCACTGCCTGGTGTTCCAGTTCCCCACCCTCCCAAGGCCCTCCGCGACATCTCCCTGGCCTTCCCTCACTGCTGTCGCTGGTACAAAGACAGATGCCGTTACATACAACTTACTGTCTTTAGGTCTCATCTACCCCTTTTTTTGGCTGTGGGGGGATAACATGGATCAAAAGGTTAAGTATGACATTCAAAAGCTTTTGCTGGAGGTAGGGAAGCGCTATGCGAAGGACTCCAGGGTAACCATGTGTCTGGTGAGGACACATTCATACCTCCTTTTCCAGATGCTGTTGGAAACTCTGACAGGCAGGCAGGCAGGCAGAGGAAGCAGACGCCTATTTATGCGCTTGCCTCTGAGCGCATCCCTGGCTTTCGAGGGGTGCTGAGGCAGCAGCAACTCCATCCAGCAGACCCCACCCATTGCCTTTCACTTCAATAGTGAGGGCTCCACTCCACAATACAGAGCCATTATGCAGAGGCCTCCCAGCTGACGGTTTGGAGAAGATTAACAGCCTGCCTGGGAGTCAGCCCATCAGCATGTTGGCACTGCTCCTTGCCAGAACTTCACAAAAGTTATGGGTCAGCAGCTTTCCAACCCCAAACCAAAGCCCTTTCAGCAGCAGCAGACACTCATGCCGTATGTCCCAGGCCAGGGAGATGTTGCGGATTCCATTGAAAGGAGCAAGAATTCTTTGCCTCCAGTCTCAGGTTGCTGGTCTTTAAAAGGCAGGCTCATGAGAATCCTCATCCAGGTTATTAAAACTACACGTGTTTATTCTAGCGAGTGGAAGTGATTTGAACCAGCAATGTAAGGAGGATATTGACAAGCTGGAACATGTGCGGAGAAGGGAAACCAAGATGATTAAGGGTCTGGAAATCAAGCCTTATGAGTTGAAGGAGTTGGGTATATTTAGCCTGGATGAAAGGAGTTATGATTGTTATCTTCAAATATCTTATGGGCTATCACACAAAAGATGGAGCAAAGCTTGTTTTCTCCTGCTCTGGAGGGTAGGACTCGAACCAATGGCTTCAAGTTCAAGAAAGGAGATTCCAGCTAAACATCAGGAAGAACTTTTTGGCAGTAAGAGCTGTTCAACTGTTTGACAGTGGCAAGGTCTCCCTTGGGAGGTTGTGGACTCTCCTTCCTTGGAGGTTTTTAAGCAGAGGTTGCACGGCCATCTGTCATAGCTGTTTTAGTTGAGATTCCTGCATTGCAGGGGGTTGGACTAGATGTGTTCCGTCCAACTGTACAATTCTATGATTTATTAATTTTGCTCTGTCTGTTTTGCATATCTATGCATCTTCCTCCAGGTGCCAACCAGCTTAGCTTCAGCAAAGTGGTGAAAGCATCACAACACTCATTCAGATCATTCTCTGAAGCCAGCAACTTGTGGTCTTGCAACTTGTGTGGAATTGTTTTGCTATGCTTCATAGCAGCCATCATCTGGTAGGATGCAAGAGTTGGAACTGGGACCCAAGCTGCCCGAAAATGGTATAGCTGCCACCTCAGGAGTAAGAAAGGGCCCTGCCAAACTCCCATCTCTAGTCTTCTCTCCTTTCCAAACTATATGTATAGGAGGGGGGAGAAAAAGAAGGCAGAGATGCTGGGGCCCTTCTTCAGCTACCTGTTCCCTCTTTCTGGCAACCTCAAAGAGAGAGCAAGCAAGGCTGCTGCAGGTGAACAACCCTTGCCCCCCCCCCATCCTGCTCTGAGAGAGTAACATTTAAAAACAGACTGTGGAGTCTTCTATGGGGGAGGAAAGGGGGAAGGAAAACCTTCTGCTTCAATAAATGTGAATAGTTTAAAAGAAAAATGAAAGATGGACATGTAAAGTCATTCTGAATGCTGTTTTTAATCAGATATAGTTGTCCAAACATTTCTTAGTAGTAAAACTACTAAAATACAGAATTTCAGTGCCTTGCACAAGCACAAAAGAGAACCCGTGTGTGTACAGATTCAGAGGGATTTGCCCTGATGCCACCTTAATCCCGCTCCTTTGTGCAGGGCCAGCTCCCCGGGGAATCCAGGCATTGCATACATTCCAACAAACCCCCTGCCCCCCCCCAACATGAAAGAGATGCTGTGGATGCCCCAAACTTTGCTGCAGGCCCTCACATCCCAGCAAAAGGTTTCTGCTAGGCTGGGAAGGAGTCTGTAGGATGTGTGTGTGTCTGTGTGCATACTCAGTGCAATTTAAGGAAAGGCTTCTAGCACACATTAGAGTCACAGGTGGAAATCAAACCAAATGAGAACACCAGGACAAAGGCAACTGATTTTTTTTTTAAGCGAAGCAAATGGGAAGATTGTCAGCACCTTCAGGGGCATTTTGGTGCTAATCACGTTTGCCACTACAGCACAGCCAACCCACCTAGCAAACAAAACAAACAGACTAGGGCCAAACCAAAATATCCCGAGTCTTAGGAAGTGGCAAGGTCTGGGGGAAAATCTATACCCACATCTACTTGAAAAGGAGGGGCATTGTGACAGCATCTCTCTAATCCCCTGGATATACCCACACCCTTCCCAAACCATGCCAACTGGGTCTACCCTGTGGGCTGGGAGTGGGGTGAGGATGCTGCTAAGCAGCACTGAGGACCCCAGGATACATCCTCAGTGGTGCTCAGAGTAGAATATATTATGTTTTCCTATGGCAAAATATTACTGCTATTTCTGCTCTGAGAGGAACCCATGGGAGGTGTCTGGTTTAATAGGGGCAGATCCCCAGGGGACGTACAAAGGTTATTCTGCCTCTTCCCAAGGAAGAAGGTGCTCCATCCCAGGCACAGCCACTTAGCTGAGGAATGGTCTCCTGAAAGGGAGGGGCTGATTGGGAGACAGCACCATTTGCATGGGGCTTGGGCATAGGCCGAAGACTGCAAAACCCACGTGGGGCAGGGCAGGGAAGAGCAGAAAAAGCCAATTGCATGAGGAATTGGCACAAAGGTTATGAATGTCTGAAAGCCCACAAGGGCAAATTGGGGATGCTCATCTTCAGGGTTAGGCCTAGATCAGTGGGACACGTCACCATTCCTAAGGGCCAGTGCAGATGCATTTTTGTACTCCCAACAGGGCTGTGAACTTGTGAGACACTGCTCAGCAGTGAAATCTTCTGCCCACCACAGACCGTGTGTGCATGTCCATGGAGGACATCTGTGCAGTGCAATAGAAATCTGTCTAATTCTGTGACAATATAAACTTTAATTTTCTGAAAATAGAACATTTCTGGGAAGAGCACTTAGGGGTAATGCTATTTTCTTAACATCCAAAGAAGGAATCCCAAACATGGGGGCTTTGGGTAAGGAAACAACAACAGAGAAACCTCACTATAGAAGAAAGAATCTTGCAGATCCTTCATGGGAACTTGTTCAGGTAAAGAGGCTTCCTAGATGGCAAAAGCAGAGACTCAGCAATGGAAAAGACCAAAGAGGAAGGAAGGTGCTTTGCAGGGTCATAATTCACCTGTCCCCCCCCCCCATACATTCACAAGAATGACCGACCCTGGATTTCTTTTGACAGATTGTGACAAGGTAAAAAGGCTTCTTAGAGTCTGTCTTCAAGAACGCTTGGAGACCACAGGCAGGGACCCTAAGCTCCTTCACTGATATCATCCAAGTTTAACATTTGTGGAAAAATAGGTACACACTTCTGCAACTGAACTTTTGAAATAATCAGAAGAATATAAACTATTTATTTACCCCTTTATTTACAGAAAGAAAAAACTTAAACTTCCAGCAAGAGAACCCAGCAGGGTTCCTACGCAGCCCTGATACTGGCAAGGTGAGACTTCCCTTCTTTTTTCAGTAAATAGTGAGGGGTGGGGAACCACCCCTCAGATTATTTACAACTATTTTAATGAGGACTGTCTGATGTTATTGCTTTATCCCTCTAGAAATGGGATGCTCATTACTCTGTGTGCTGACAAAACACACACACATAAAATCTCACTTAAACAATAAAATCTCCTTTGATCCTAAAAAAGAAAGAGTATATATCACATTGTCTTGGCGGAACAGATGATCCACAA
Source organism: Podarcis muralis (assembly GCF_964188315.1). Lineage (NCBI taxonomy): Eukaryota > Metazoa > Chordata > Lepidosauria > Squamata > Lacertidae > Podarcis > Podarcis muralis. The sequence goes on along the minus strand of NC_135667.1, from coordinate 58,485,540 downwards.
AGTTAATACCAGCCAATCAAAATTTTCTTAAAAAATAATCAGTCAAGTTTCCTCTTTCAATATGGCAGTAAACATAATCTGTTTCTTCCTCTTTCCATTTCCCATCCTCAGACAGCAACAAATCTTTTTGCAAGAGACCAGCCTATAAGTTCATCCGCTACAACATCCTCTCTTTGTTCATAAGCCAACAAAGAGCAGGTTGGTATGCCCAATTCCCCAGCCAGAAGGCCAGTGTGTCAGGCACAGCACTGCCCCCCCCCCCGGCAGCTGGAGTGGGGGGGCAGCTCTGCAGCACAACTAGGAGACCATAACAGCCACAGCTGCAGAGGGGCGGAATGGATCCTGAGGAGTTGGACATCCTTCCGCATCAGGCCCACCATGGACATTCTTCACACCAGATGGAAAGGCACTGCGCACACAGCAGTCAGGGCGGGAAGCAGCAGCAGCAGCAGCAGCAGCAGGGGAGAGGGGCGTGAGCAAGTTAAGGCTTCTTCTGTCTTCCAAGTCATCCAGACTTCCACCTGGAAAGTTGGGGGAGAAACACTATTTCATATCTGCTGGTGGAACAAGGCCTTCTTCACACAGTGCATAGTTAAACTGTAGAACTCTCACAGACAGGAGGCAGCGATGGCCACCAACTTGGATGGCTGTCGATGGCTTCCAGCCACAGTGGCTCTGCTCTGCCTTCAGAGGCAGCAATGCTTCTGAATCCCAGATGCTGGAAAACGCAGGCGGGCAAGGGCTGCTGCGTTCGTAGGAGCAGTGCATCTTTCCCTCATTAGGGTCTAACTTAACCCGTGGGGAGAAATTGTTGCTCAGTGACCGAAACACATGTTTTGCACGCAGAGAGCTTCAGATTTATTCCTTCGCATCTCTATTAAAATAAGAGCAGGTGGCTGGTAATGGATAAGAACTTTCTTTGCCACAGACTCTGGAGAGCCCCTGCAAGCCAAAGGAGGCCATGCTTTCATATACAGTGGTGCCTCACAAGACGAAATTAATCCGTTCCGCGAGTCTCTTCGTCTTGCGGTTTTTTTCGTCTTGCGAAGCACGGCTATTAGCGGCTTAGTGGCTATTAGCGGCTTAGCGGCTTTAAGAAAAAGGAAACAAACTCGCAAGAACTCACAAGACTTTCGTCTTGCGAAGCAAGCCCATAGGGAAATTCGTCTTGCGGAACGACTCAAAAAACGGAAAACCCTTTCGTCTAGCGAGGCATTCGTCTTGCGGGGCACCACTGTATTATTATCATTATCATTGTTATCATTATCATCATCAATAAATTATTACTATTATTACTATTATTATTGTTCAGCTGCTAACAACCCTCTTCAAATTCCTGATAGCCATCTTCAAATATCGCAAGGGAAGCTGGAGCAAGCTTGTTTTCTCCTGCTCTGGAGGGTAGGACCTGAACCAATGGATTCAAGTTCTAAGAAAGGAGATTCAGACTAAACATCAGAAAAAACTTTTTGACAGTAAGAGCTGTTCAACTGTGGAACAGTCTCCTTTGGGTGGACTCTCCTTCCTTGGAGGTTTTTAAGCAGAAGTTGGATGGTCCTTTGTCACGGCTGTTTTAGTTGAGATTCCTGCATTGCAGGGGGATGGACTAGATGATTCTTGAGGTCTGTTCCAAATCTACAATTCTAGGATTCTACAAGTAACTTGCGTCTGCTAATTCCAACAGGCAGGAGTGGCCCATTTCACCACTTGAAGCAAAATGGGAATTTCTCCCTCCTTCCCCCTCCCCTCCCCACCCCATCCCTTCCCTTCCACCGCAGGAGCCTTGGTGTCAGGGAACTGCCATCAGCTCAGAGGTGGGAGGTGGAAGGGCAGTTGGGTTACAGGGAGCCGCCAAAGATTGTGAGAAGCAGCTTGTCCTCCGAGGAGGAGCGAAGCCATGCCTCCAGTGGGGAAAGGGATGCAGGGCTCGGAAGATGCAAGGGAGAGCCGCAACACTGAACCTGAGCAAAGCGGGGGGGGGGGGAGGCAGGTCCCCCCTTGCCCATGCCCTCTCTGCGCAGAGAGGGGAAGCGTAGGATGGGGGTAAAAAAACTGCTCTGCTGGGGAAAGTTTAAGGACCGCCCACTCCCAGATTCTGCTAGTGACTAAGCAGACATGGAAAAGAGTCAATCTGCATTGTGAACATTTTGGACAGATAATAAAGCCTTGGAAAGACACCAACAGGAAGTCTTGCCTGTTTGCTCTCGAGCAACCACGCCGGCATTTATAACACCTGGCATTTGCAAAGCATTGCTGATGTGTTTCTCGGCCTGCGGACAGGTAAGCCGAGTGGTGGCCCCTCCTGCTGGAACATCCCCTCTCACCAGTGAGAGGGAGACATTTTGGGAGCAGGAGAAGCAGTGGGGCAGGTGGAGAACCACCTCTTGCATTTCCGCTGCCTGAGGCGGGTGCTTCCCCATGCCTCATAGGTGGGCCAGCTTTGTCAATTAGGGAGGCAAAAAGTTTTCCCATTTATAAAGTTTCCAGAAACTTACAGACTTACACATTAAATATCTGGGGGGTATGACTGACAGCTAAAAACATTAATATATTTAAAGACAATTACATAAACACTTGGAAAGAAATACAGTGGTACCTCGGTTTTTGAACAGCTTAGTTCCTGAACAACTTGGAACTTGAACGCTGCCTATCATTCAAGTGTTCTTACAAAAGTCAGTGTTCTGGTTTGCGAACTTTGCTTCGGAAGCCGAACATGCTCCTGAACTTCCGTTTTCACTGTTGAGCTGCTAATTTGCATTGCCCCATTGCAATCAAAGCCTTTTTCTTCCCATTTTCACTGTTGCACTGCTAATTTGCACCCCCCATTGTAATCAAAGCCTTCCCTTTCCAATTGCAGTGTTCTGAGGTGATATTTGGAGCTTATATTTGGTGCTTTTGTTTTTGCTATTTTTTGCATTTTTGTTTGTGTGGCTTTTTCGTTTTTGTGACTGTGGCTTGTTCTTCATTTTATTATATATTGATTGACTGATTGTGTGACTGCAGTAATGGATAAAAGCCCCCCATCATCAGTGCAGGTAAGAAAAAAAATAATTTTAATTTTTATCATGTACAATACTTATTTTATAGTATAGTACATTGATTACATTGGTCAACAACAAATTTGTTGTCTGCATTTTTTTCAGCTGATTTAGGATGACTCTGATGCGCTGAATCCAAAAATCACATTGGTTTTGCTCAATCAGGTCAAGTTTTTGAGCTATGGCCACATGTCTTTTTTTACGTTTTTGTTCACATGTACGCTTGTGTGGAGCATTTTAGAAGAAGTTGGTGGGGGTAAAATGCCTTGTTGTTTTGATTGGAAATGATTATTTTAATGACAAGAAGTATTCAGGTCCGATAGTTCTGGGTGATTATGTCGAAAAGGGATCAGTTTGAAGTCATAAAACCTCGAAATCTTCCATAAATTGGTCCAGCAAAGCATAAAGTTGGGGGATCAAAACTAAGTTAATGGGGCAGCCGCCCCACGAAGTATCCTGATCTTCAATCAGCATGTCGTCCTGTAGCTCATTATGATGAAATTCCAGTGCCTATCTTCGGAGAACTTCCTGACATTAGTGACAAAGATGCCTCCAGTGTTGAAGGACATGAAGAATCATAGAATCATAGAATAATAGAGTTGGAAGAGACCACAAGGGCCATCGAGTCCAACCCCCTGCCAAGCAGGAAACACCATCAGAGCACTCCTGACATATGGTTGTCAAGCCTCTGCTTAAAGACCTCCAAAGAAGGAGACTCCACCACACTCCTTGGCAGCAAATTCCACTGTCGAACAGCTCTTACTGTCAGGAAGTTCTTCCTAATGTTTAGGTGGAATCTTCTTTCTTGTAGTTTGGATCCATTGCTCCGTGTCCGCTTCTCTGGAGCAGCAGAAAACAACCTTTCTCCCTCCTCTATGTGACATCCTTTTATATATTTGAACATGGCTATCATATCACCCCTTAACCTCCTCTTCTCCAGGCTAAACATGCCCAGCTCCCTTAGCCGTTCCTCATAAGGCATCGTTTCCAGGCCTTTGACCATTTTGGTTGCCCTCCTCTGGGCACGTTCCAGTTTGTCAGTGTCCTCCTTAAACTGTGGTGCCCAGAACTGGACACAGTACTCCAGGTGAGGTCTGACCAGAGCAGAATACAGTGGCACTATTACTTCCCTTGATCTAGATGCTATACTCCTATTGATGCAGCCCAGAATTGCATTGGCTTTTTTAGCTGCCGCGTCACACTGTTGGCTCATGTCAAGTTTGTGGTCAACCAAGACTCCTAGATCCTTTTCACATGTACTGCTCTCAAGCCAGGTGTCACCCATCTTGTATTTGTGCCTCTCATTATTATTTTTTGCCCAAGTGCAATACTTTACATTTCTCCCTGTTAAAGTTCATCTTGTTTGTTTTGGCCCAGTTCTCTAATCTGTCAAGGTCGTTTTGAAGTGTGATCCTGTCCTCTGGGGTGTTAGCCACCCCTCCCAGTTTGGTGTCATCTTCAAATTTGATCAGGATGCCCTTGAGTCCATCATCCAAGTCGTTGATAAAGATGTTGAATAAGACCGGGCCCAAGACAGAACCCTGTGGCACCCCACTAGTCACTCTTCTCCAGGATGAAGAGGAACCATTGATGAGCACCCTTTGGGTTCGGTCAGTCAGCCAGTTACAAATCCACTGAGTGGTAGCATAGTCAAGACCGCATTTTACCAGCTTCTTTACAAGAATATCATGGGGCACCTTGTCAAATGCCTTGCTGAAATCAAGGTAGGCTACATCCACTGCGTTCCCTTCATCTACCAGGGTTGTAATTCTGTCAAAAAACGAGATCAGGTTAGTCTGACATGACTTATTTTTCAGAAATCCATGCTGACTATTGGTGATCTCAGCATTCCTTTCTAGGTGCTCACAGACTGTTTGCTTAATGATCTGCTCCAGAATCTTCCCTGGTATTGATGTCAGACTGACTGGGCGGTAATTATTTGGGTCCTCTCTTTCCCCCTTTTTGAAAATAGGTACATTTGCCCTCCTCCAGTCTGCCGGGACTTCGCCTGTTCTCCAGGAATTCTCAAAGATGACTGCCAGTGGTTCTGAAGTCACATCTGCCAGTTCTTTTAATACTCTTGGATGCAGCTCATCTGGCCCTGGAGACTTGAATACATCTAGACTAGCCAAGTATTCTTGTACTATCTCCTTAGTTATTCTGGGCTGTGTTTCCTCTGCTGAATCATTTGCTCCAAATTCTTCAGGTCAGGCATTGTTTTCTTTATCGGAGAAGACTGTTCTTCCTTTTGCTACGGACATACCCATAAAAGCTTTTTTTGTTGCTTTTAACCTCTCTAGCAAGCCTGAGTTCATTCTGTGCTTTAGCTTTTCTGACTTTGTGTCTACATGTGCTGGCTATTTGTTTGAATTCCTCTTTGGTGGTTTCCCCCCTTTTCCATTTTTTGTACACATCCTTTTTAAATCTTAACTCGGTTAAAAGTTCTTTAGATAGCCACCCTGGCTTCTTTAGGCACCTTCCATGTTTCCGTCTCATTGGTATTGCCTGAAGTTGTGCTTTTACTATCTCCCTCTTAACAAACTCCCAGCCATCATGAACTCCCTTTCCTTTTAGTATTACTGTCCATGGGATCTCACCCAGCACTTCCCTAAGTTTTATGAAGTCGACTTTCTTAAAGTCAAGAAATTGAGTCCTAGTATGCTTGGCTGCTCCTTTCCGCTGTATAGTAAACTTCAGAAGAGCATGATCACTCACGCCTAATGATCCTTCCACTTCTACCCCACTAACCAGGTCATCAACATTGGTTAGGACCAGATCTAAAATGGCTGTTCCTCTTGTTGCTTCTCCCACTTTCTGGACAATGAAGTTGTCTGCAAGGCCAGTAAGGAATCTGTTTGACCTTATGCTCTTGGCTGAGTTTGACATCCAACAAATATCCGGGTAATTGAAGTCCCCCATTACTACTATCTCCCTTCCTTTTGCATGCTTGGCCATCTGTTCCAGGAAGGCATCATCTATGTCCTCCGTTTGGCTTGGGGATCTATAGTAAACTCCCACAATGAGGTCTCTGTTATTCTTCTCTCCCTTAATTTTGACCCAAATGCTCTCCCTTTGGCTTTGAGGTTCTAAATCTTGGATCTCTTCACAGGTATACACATCCCTAACATATAACGCCACTTCTCCTCCTTTCTTGTCTGCTCTGTTTCTCTGAAATAGATTGTATCCCTCCATTATTACATTCCAATCGTGGGACTTATCCCACCAGGTTTCAGTGATGCCTATTATGTCATATTTAGTTTGCTGTACCAAGAGCTCAAGCTCATCTTGTTTATTTCCCATGCTTTGCGCATTAGTGTACAGACATTGAAGTCCATTAATCATTCCCCCGTGTCTCTTATTTAAGGATTTTTTCCCCCCACCACTAGGTCTGTGTGCTGTTTGCTCCATTTGGTCTATGACATTTGGATTATCATCTTCATCAATTGATAGACTCCTACCTTCAGGAGCACTGTCTCCCTCCCCCACATTAGTCAGTTTAAAGCCCTCCTGATGAGGTTTCTGAGATTTTTGGCAAAAACATTCCTCCCAACCGTTGTGAGGTGCAGCCCATCGCTTGCCAGAAGTCCATCTTTAAGAAACTGCAGTCCGTGATCTAAGAATCCAAACCGTTCCTGTTTACCCCATTTGCGAAGCCAGTTGTTCACTTCCACTATTTTTCCCTCTCTCCCTGGGCCACGTCGTTCAACTGGGAGGACAGATGAGATGGCAATTTGTGCATTTAATTGCTTCAATTTCCTGCCCAGAGCCTCGTAGTCTCTTTTGATCCTCTGGAGGCTATTGCTTGCAGTGTCATTGGTTCCCACATGAACCAAGAGGAAGGGGTATTTGTCAGTGGGTTTTATGATTCCTTGCAGTCGTTCAGTTACATCTTGGATCTTAGCCCCGGGGAGACAGCACACCTCCCGAGACATCTTGTCAGGCCCACAGATCACTGCTTCTGTTCCCCTCAGTAGGGAATCCCCTATCACCACTACACGCCTCCTCTTAGGTTTGGTCGGGGTTCTTCCGTGAGCTGTCCGTTCCAAGGTCGCCTGCACATTCCCTGACTGACTTTGCTGCTCGTCTTCATATACCTGATCGACTGTAATGAGGGAGAGATCCTCAAATGGAGTCTGCTCTTCGTCTTCCATGCTAGGGGAGAGGACCTCAAAGCGACTGTGTATTTCTAAACAATCAGAGCGAACCCTGGGCCTCCTACTTCTTTGAGTCACGTTTCTCCATATATCTGGCTCCCCTTCTCAGGGGAGTCCCCTGTCTCCTCCTTGGTTGAGACGGTGTGCTCTGTTGCTTCCAAGAAGAGCTCCAGCTCTCTAATTCTTTGGAGCGTAGCTACACGTTCCTCCAGTTGCTGGACTTTGTCTTGTAAGAGGGCAATCTACATGCAATTGCTGCAAGTAAAGCTGCCTGCAACCTTTGGAAAGATGGCAAACATTGCGCAGGAATCGCAGGCAACTGCAGCTGTTCCCTCACCCTCCATCTTGAGAACATGTCGTTGGGGGTGACTACAGCGGTCCTCCATCATAAAAAGCGTGAAGACAGGACAAATAACCGCCCCCCCCCAAAAAAACCTAGGTCTCCGCCAACAAACGTGTGAGACTAGCTCCCCTAAATCTAAAAGATGGATTAAACTGCGTGCGCCGCTAGGCGCGTGCCGCTGCCCTGCAAGCTCTGATAAGCTCCTCCCACAGCTAATCACCTACCTCAACAGAAACCCTGCCCCCTCTGACCTTTGCACAGGGAGAGCAGCTAATCAGCCACAAGTAACACACACACACACACACACACACGAAAAACCCTTTTTTGCACCTTCTTCAGCTGCTGCCCTGCAAGCTCTGATAAGCTCCTCCCACAGCTAATCACCTACCTCAACAGAAACCCTGCCCCCTCTGACCTTTGCACAGAGAGAGCAGCTAATCAGCCACAAGTAACACACACACACACACACACACACACACACACACACACAAAAACAACAACCCTTTTTTGCACCTTCTTCAGCTGCTGCCCTGCAAGCTCTGATAAGAAGAAGAAGTGGTTCTTGAAGATGATGCTCCACATCCATTTTCCCAAAAGGAGTTGAATGATCTAGTCTGCGACCTCAGCTTGTCAAAGGACTCTGCCGAACTGTTGGCATCCAGATTGAAGGGAAAAAACCTCCTCTCTGACAGTGCTCGCATCAGCTTCTTGCGCAACAGGCATCAAGAGTACCTCTGTTTTTTCTCGGAAGAGAAGGACTTGGTGTGCTGTGCAGATATTGCACAGCTTCTGCTCAAGCTTGGAGTGCCACAGTACGAACCCAAAGATTGGAGACTGTTCATTGACAGCAGCAAGCGATCACTGAAATGTGTTCTGCTACACAACAGCAACCAGTTTGCCTCTATACCCCTGGCTCACTCGACTACACTGAAGGAGAACTATGAAGCAGTGAAGTATGTGCTGGAGAAAATTGGTTATGATCAGCATAAGTGGTTTATTAGTGTTGACCTGAAGATGGTGAACTTTTTGTTGGGACAACAGTCTGGCTTCACCAAGTACCCATGTTTTCTGTGCATGTGGGATAGTAGGGACCGTGCTCAGCATTACACGAAGAAGGACTGGCCTGTGCGGGAGGAATTGGTGCCTTGCAAAGAAAGGAACGTCATCAACGACCCTCTGGTGGACAGAGACAGAATACTCTTCCCACCGCTGCACATCAAGCTCGCCTTAATCAAGCAGTTCACCAAGGCTCTGGACAAGGATGGTGACTGCTTCATTTACTTGTGCCAGGCTTTTCCAGGATTGACCATGGAGAAGTTGAAAGCTGGCATCTTTGACGGTCCTCAGATCCGTCAGCTCATCAGAGATCCAGAGTTCGGAAACTCAATGAACGAAGTGGAACTGGAAGCGTGGAAGGCATTTGTTCTGGTAGTGAAGAACTTTCTTGGCAACAATAAGGCCAGAAACTACGCAGAACTTGTCAACAACATGCTGACTGCTTTCAGAAACCTGGGCTGCAACATGAGCGTCAAGATGCACTACCTATTTTCACATATGGACCGGTTTCCTGAGAACCTGGGTTCAATGAGTGACGAGCAGGGGGAGAGATTCCATCAGGACATGAAAGTGATGGAGACCAGGTATCAGGGTTGCAGTCATGATGGCTGACTACTGTTGGACTCTGAAGAGACCTCCGTGCTGCTGAGCATTCCAGGAGTTCCAAGAAACAGAAGTTCAAGCCCTGAAGTTTGAAAAATGGTGAAGTAACATGCAATTTACGTGTACTTACCTTTATCAATGCCCACCATTCAGTTTACAGTAAACCTGACCTGGAGAGAAACGGATGCCATTTCCTGATTCAGCAGTGCAAAAATACCCTAAATCAGTTGTAGAAATCTAGACAACATTCAAAAAGTAAAAAATTGTTGCCCAGTGTTATTGCTTTCATTTTATGGATTAATGATTTCGTTAGATAGTAAAATTCATGTTAAATTGCTGTTTTAGGGGTTGTTTTTACAAGTCTGGAACGGATTAATCCATTTTGCATTACTTTCTATGGGAAAGCGAGTCTTGGTTTTGGAATGCTTTGATTTTGGAACAGTCTTCTGGAACAGATTAAGTTTGAGAACCAAGGTACCACTATAAAAAGAAATTTAGAGATTTCGGGTAGGATGAATTTATCTTTTTGGGGAAGAATATGAGTGATACCGGTGATTGGAAGTACAGGACACTTCAAGGAATGGCAAAAAGTTATTTCTAGATTTATTTGGCAGGGAACGAAACCAAGGATAAAATATAAATTGTTAACAGATGCTAAAGAGAGAGGAGGCTTCACCCTGCCAGATTTTAAATTATATTATGAAGCATCCTGCAGTTGCTGGATCTGGGAATGGATAACATTGGAAAAAGAACGATTGGCTTACCTGAGGTGTAGATTTATGAAATGGGGACACTGGGGAGAGTGGATTGGGTATTTCCTGACCTCAGGCAAGAGCAAAGACTTGTGGGAGGCAGGCATTTCCTCAGTTTTTCGGATTTGCCAAGCAGTAACGTTCACCAATGCACCAGAAACAATAATAGCAGCTTGCCTCCCTTCCTGGCTCATAAATCAATAAAAATAGAAGCAACAGAGTCAATAGTACCCCTCCTAAAGGAAAAAAATCAGTGCGACTGCAGACCACCATAGGGAGGGTTCCACTGTCCCCAGCATCCCCAATTCATAAATCTACACTTCAGGTAAGCCAATCATTCTATTTATTTCATGGGACGCTGGGAACAGTGGATTGGGACATACCACAGCACTTCCCAATCCGGCTTACGCACTGACTACAAAACTTGGTATACACTGTATGGCCAAAAGCCGCCTCAGCTGAAGACATTTAGTTTAACTTACAATGCCTAGTGAAAGTGGAAGGAGGCGACCAAGTGGCTGCCCTACAAATCTCTATTAAAGTGGCATCAGCCATAAAGGATAATAATAAAATGAGATCAAAATTGAAAAACTTATCTGAAGAAGGAAAGCCAGGCAAAACAGACTGCTGAGTCAGGCAGTCCATGGGACTCTCAAGAATCTTCTCCAGCACCATAATTCAAAAGCATCAATTCTTCGGCGATCAGCCTTCTTTATGGTCCAGCTCTCACTTCCATACATCACTACTGGGAAAACCATGGCTTTAACTATACGGACCTTTGTTGGCAAGGTGACGTCTCTACTTCTCAAGATGCTGTCTAGGCCTGTCATTGCCCTTCTCCCAAGAAGCAGGCGTCTTTTAATTTCGTGGCTGCTGTCACCAATTGCCAGTCTGGCTGCTCTCAACTCTAGCCAATTGATGGAGTAAGTGGCCTTCAGAGGCATTGAGTGTAGAGAGATTAAACCTTGTAAACATGGTTACCTGAGTGCTGCAGGGATTTCTGAATGGAGTGCCTTTCCAAAGACTGGAGGTTTGCGCAGCATGGGCAGTTTGAGTTGAGGAGATAAGAGCAAAGACCTGGGCCAATTTTGAATGATCTCTCATTGATGCAGAAGTAAAAACCACTGCAGGGTTCTTGTGTGGTGCTTCGCTCAAGGTGTAATCTGAGAGGCTCACATGCAGAGACCTAGAATTGTTGACAGTTGTTTGGCTGCCATCTTTTTTGTCTTTAAGATTGAAGTTGCCGCTGTGGAGATTTTGCTGATCTGCTCTGGTGAAGAGTCACGAGATTTGAACTGTATCTAGCCGGGTGCCTAAGTGAATGATCCTTTGTGATGGAGCCAAGCAACTTTTTTTGTAGTTGATCAAGAAGCTGTGAGATTGAGGGTGATCTGCAAATGGAGATGAGCCTGTTGAAGGGATGTTGCCTGGAGGAGCAGGTCGTCTAGGAACGGATAAATATGAATGCATTCACTTCCAATGCCACAATCATGGACTATGGGAAATGGCACAAACATACATCTCTCCAATGCAGTCACAAGTGGATTGGGTCTGCAAGACGCAGAATAATAAGTGAAAATAATAATAAACAATTGAATCACTCCTTAACTAGGAGGTTCAGAAGCAGTCTATCAGTGCCTGCTCACTCCGTTGCCATGACTGCGAACTGGGAGGAGAATATATTGCTGAGGAATAATAACCCCAACTCCTTCTGCCGTACCACGAACTAGGAGAGTAGTCAATATGAAGCCTTAATGAAGCCTGAAATGATACAGAAAATAATGGCTAAAGGCTGTAGAAATCACCAAAGAAATGAGGTGGTGATTTGGAGCCAGCAGCCACTAAAATTGAGCTGCAATTGCAAAAAGACTTGGGTAGGATCCCACCCCCCCATCTTTAAATCTGATAAATGTGGCAAAACGGAGCCACAGTATGCAAAAAACGAGCATATTCAGTGACCGTGAAGGAGAACATTATACAAGGATGCTCTGCAAGAAAGTATACGAAATAAAATAAAAACAAGAAGAACCAAGGTTGCTAAGGGAAACAACCAGGGTGGGGAGGGATGAAATATTTTTTGGAGAGTGTGTGTGTGTATGCAAGACTCAAAGACGGGGTAAGTTGCTAAAACTAAGCAGGACTAGATAAAATAAAGCAATAATAAAATGAGATCAAAATTGAAAAACTTATCTGAAGAAGGAAAGCCAGGCAAAACAGACTGCTGAGTCAGGCAGGAGAAAAAAGACTGAGGAGGAAGTGCCTGCCTCCCACAAGTCTTTGCTCCTGCCTGAGGTCATGCGAGAGGAAATACCCAATCCACTGTCCCCAGCGTTCGATGAAATAAATTGCAGATATTTTAAATCTAGAAGGACACGATAATAGATTTGGATGGCACAAATACTTATGTTATGAAAAAGCAAAGGTGCATAAAGGTTTTCAGGACCACTTAATAAGAAAATAAATTTTTATGATAAGGGGGGAATATAAAAACTTATTAGAACAAAAAACATCTTGGTGGCTTTAGAAACAATATCTCTGAAAAAATTGGCCGACTAGGAGGCGATAAGAGATTTATTAACGGATTGGTTACAGTATCACCAATTAGATTATATCTCTAAGACAGATAAAAAGAAAAGTTTTAGTTGTGAAATATCAAGATTTCAAAAAGAGTTGTTAGAAAATAATGTTAAATTATTGTCCAAAATGTCTAGTTTGCTTTTAGAGTGGCATACAAACATGAACAAGTCAGTAATGATACACTGGGCAAAGGATTTGGGACATAATATCCAAATGGCAGATTGGGAAAGGTTATGGAAAACAGACTTGAAATTTAGGTACCCCTGCCCGTACGGGCCAGTCTTGCCAGACTCTAGGGTTGTGCGCTCATCTCACTCTAGAGGCCGGGAGCCAGCGCAGTCTGCAGACACTTCCGGGTCACATGGCCAGCGTGACAAGCTGCATCTGGCGAGCCAGCGCAGCACACGGAACGCCGTTTACCTTCCCGCTGGTAAGCGGTCCCTATTTATCTACTTGCACCCGGAGGTGCTTTCGAACTGCTAGGTTGGCAGGCACTGGGACCGAATGACGGGAGCGCACCCCGCCGCGGGGATTCAAACCGCCGACCTTTCGATTGGCAAGTCCTAGGCGCTGAGGCTTTAACCCAGAGCGCCACCTGCATCCACTGTAAACTTGAAATTTACAGTGCATTAAAAGAAAACTATATGAAAATGATGTACCAGTGATATTTGACACCTACTACAAGTACAAATACCTGCTGGACATGTAAAGAAAAAGAAGGTACCTTTTACCATATGTGGTGGAACTGTAAGGTAATAAAAGCTTTCTGGGAGATGATATATATTGAAATGAAAAAAATGCTTAAAATAACCTTTCTTAAGAAACCAGAAGCTTTTCTATTAGGAATTACAGGTACCAACATTCCAAAGGAACAGAAAAGACTTTTCATGTATGGAACAACAGCTGCCCAGATGTTACTAGCCCAGAAATGGAAAGAACACAAAGCCCCTACCAGAGAGGAGTGGCAAACCAAACTGATGGACCATGCCGAGATGGCAAAACTGACTGGAAAACTCAGAAACCAAGAGGACAAAAACTTTATAAAAGAATGGGAAAAATTTATAAGTTATTTAGGAAACCACTGTAAGCAGATGGAAACATTAGCAGGACTTTGATTTCATTTGTAGTGTAACAATTACCATGTATAATATGGATTGATATAAAAGTTGCAGTAGCGAAGAATATGTAGTAATGAATGCAGTGATGGCCAAAATTGGCCTTCCATCTGTTTTGGGACTACAACTCCCATCATCCCTAGCTAACAGGACCAGTGGTCAGGGATGTTGGGAATTGGTAGTCCCAAAACAGATGGAGGGCCAAGTTTGGCCATCACTGATTAAATGTTTAAAATGGGACCCCATGGAGTGGATCGGGGGAAGTCCTCAGATTTGGAGAAATCTCTATATATGGATATATATTTGGATACTTTTTATAACTTTGTACAGTCATACCTCGGGTTGAATGTGCTTCGCATTGAGCATGTTCGAGTTGCGCTCCGCGGCAACCTGGAAGTAACAGAGCACGTTACTTCCAGGTTTCGCCGCTTGTGCATGCGCAGATGCTCAAAATGACGTCACGCTCATGCACGGAAGCAGCAAACCGCAACCCGCCCACGCACTGTCGCTTGTTACGTTCGCTTCAGGATGCGAATTGGCTCCGGAACGGATCCTGTTCGCATCCCGAGGTACCACTGTATTTGTAAAACCAACTAAAAATGCTTTCAAAAAAACAAAAAGTTTCAAAAAAATGCTTGCCACCCCAGCATCTGGAATCCAGAGCTCCTCAATGAGACATTATGGCTGATGGCCCCTGGTCACCCCGCCCTTTCCCCCCTGCATTGGGCCAGGCTCATTTGCTCTGCAGACCCTCTTCCACTCAACAGGCAGCTAACCCCATCACCGCCACTGCCGCCACCTCCAGACCTCGGTCGTCACACTTGGTTCTCGTATTGGCTCTGCCTCTTCTTGGACTTCAGCTCCTTCAGCCAACGTGGAGACAGCTCCTCTGACCTGGAATGCAGGAAACAGGCCTGGGTCACTTCCTTTACAAACAAATGCACATCCCATTCGAGGTCCTTCCATGAGAAATTCATTACTGGGGAGCTGAAATAAGGAGGGTGCCTGCTTCTCGCAAGCCCATCTTCCCTCTGCCCTTAGCCCTTGTTTGGTCCTCTTTGCGCACAGGTGAGAAGGCGGGGAACACATCCTGGTTGCCCAAAGTTTCAGCAAAACCTTTGGATTCAATCCTACTAATGCATCTAAAGGAGGATCTTTTCCCTCTGCACTGCATGGCGGGATGTGCAGCCATTGCTCCCTCACAGCTGATCATGCTGAGCTTGGCTGGGGCAGAAGTTTGGAAGTCTTGCCAATGCAGCCCTGGCTGGTGATTATGGTCACCTGAACCCAGAAAGACAAGGTGGTGTCGGCCCACTTTCCTCAGCAACTGCTTTGCGCTTCCTCCCACTGACACCATGAGTGAAGCCTTTGTTTACCTTTTGAGATGCTGCCAGATGACCAAATCTGATAGAAGGTGCAGCGAACAGGATGATACAGTTCTGCTGGGTGATTCCTTATTGGCTTCACTCACAGAACAAGAAGAAAAAACTTAAAATACGGACATTGAAAATAGTAGCTTATCTGGGGCTGGAAACAGGGCAATCAAAAAACAAAGAAACTGCATGAGTTCCCCAAGTTTCCCCAAGAGGCTTTTCATGCCTTCAAAGCACACTTCTCATTTAAAAAATGTTTAAAGTGCAAAAACTCAGCAAAGTGCTGGTATTTATGTAAATACAGTCTCAAAACTGGGGACGAGAATAGGGTCTGTATGTAGTCTTGAATGTAGTACAGTGGTACCTTGGTTCAAGAACAGCCCTGTTTATGAACTATTTGGAATACGAACTCCGCAAAACTGAAAGTAGTGTTCCGGTTAGCAAACTTTACCTTGGTCTATGAACGCAAGTTGAATGGTGGGAGGGCACCGGCGGCAGGAGGTCTCATTAGGGAAAGCACACCTCAGTCTAAGAACGGCTTTGGTTTAAGAACGCTCTTCCAGAATGGATTAAGTTCGTAAACTGAGGTGCCACTGTATAAGCTGTAGAATTCCACTTCAAGATTTATAATTTTAATGTCACCAGCCCTTATGACTATAAAGGTGGGATTTAAAGTATTTGGGCAACCCCTGCTGGAATCTCAGAAACCAAAAGACTTTTGGGAAGCTAGAAGGTGGGGCTTTCACAAGTAGCAAAGCAGTAAAATCTGCAGAAAAACTTAAAGGTGAATTTATCAGAATGTCACCCTGACAACAAGCCTCCTCACCTCTCTTCTTTCTCCGTGCCAACAGGCAGAACTCTGCCAGCAGGAACTCCAGCCTGAAATGGGAATTTTGGTGACTTGGAAAACTGCACTTCTCCTGTTCCATCTGGTTCATGTCTTTTCCTGAGTTGAGCCTGGAGAGAGGGGAACCCTCTGGTAAATGTCACGGTTGGATCACAAGTTTCACAAAAGGCAGTGTGAGAAAGGGACCCATCAGCAATGAGCTCACTCCAAGGAATGTCTAGCCAAGGGCCTGGTGCCTTCTGGCCATCACCAGGCAAGGGTGGTTATGCATCATGTGGAGGGGCATGATTTCAGGGATGGAGCACCCGGCTAGTGCATCCAGTCACCAAGTAATCAAGGAGCAGCTCCTGGAAAAGACCATGGCCTGAGGAGGCCTTTGAGGGGAGACCAGGCTGAGACCAGACTGCCCTAACAGATACCCAGCAGATCTCTGCATTTTGCAGGACAGTCTCTCCTGCAAGTTCCCAAAACCCTACTCCACAGGAACTCAGGACAGGGCTTTTAGTGCAGCTGCAACTGTTCTGTGGAACAGCATCTCGGATGAGAGACAGAAGGAGTCCACTTTCTGGAAACAGCTGAAGACATTTTTGTTCCAACAGGCTTTCCCAACCAGATAAACCATGGACTTTGCCATGAATGCCTATTTTGTATGGTTTTAATCTTGTTTCAAATGTATTTGTTACTTTAGTGTTTCTAACTGCTTTTAATTATCTGACGTGTAAATCACCTTGAGATGGTGGTTTGGAAGGCAATAAATAAATAAATTGTAGCAATAATACAATAATACAAACATTCTGACACGGTAAGGGGCAGCTTCCTAAATCTTCAGGCAGCGTTGAATGGAGGCTCACAGCACAGGGCATGGGCCTCCCAGCTGTCTACTGGGCATCCTGTTCCCAGTCCCCAGTCACTGGCCCCTTCATCCCACACCGTTCCACTGCCTCCTTGCATGCAACATGTGAGGTACACCATTTCCATAGCCCACCCTCAGGTGCCTTTGGGGCTCAGAATGGGCTCCAGGTATTCCCATTGGTACCCAAAGTGCCCCCATGACATTTCTCTTCTTGTGCTACCAAATTACATGAACTAGTACCACGTGTTTCTCAGCGCAGGTTGAGGCAGAATCAACCTCTCCACAGTGTCTCTGAAATATACTCCACGACAGGTTCCCAATGCTAAGGACAAGTGTGTATGGGGGGGGGGGGTGCACCAACATTCACCTTGAGGGCTGAGTGGTCCATCCCTGGAAAGACAGGGAGCCTCTGCAGCTGAGAGATGGGCGACCTCTCTGTTGGCTGTGGGTTTCCGTCCTCACCAGAGTCTTCTTTCTTGGCTGAGTTTTCTGCTTAAGAATGAGGATTACTCATGAGGCTTCAGACACTTTGGGAGGGAGGGAGGGAAGGAAGGCACAAAACACAGGGCTAGAAACCCACTGCTTGGCCCCCTCCCACCAGCAGCTTCTGTCTCCTTTCAAAGCAGTCCTTGGGATGACTTTCCAATCAATTCTCCCAAGCCAGAAGCACCAGAAAGCAGCTTGGTCAGCCGGGGGATGCGACTTCACCCTCTGCCATCTTTGCTCCTGCCCAGGCCTCTGTGACTTTGCTGACCAGGTCCCTCTGTCTCCAATCTCCCTGTGGTGGAAAGGTCAGGCACTGTGGCCCCAAGACTAGCCAAGGGCCCACTGCTGCTCCAACAACCACCCGCTTTGCAACCAGAGGCACCATGGGGGAATTCTGGGTCTACACAACCTTTCCTGACCCTTCCAGGTACAGAGGTGACTGGAGAGGTAGCAGGGCAGCAGTAATAAGATCCTTGCTAGCTGGGAGGTGAAAATCAAGTTTAGCCTCCCCTTCCCTTCTTTCCTGCATTTGCACCTGGAGAACTGCAGCCTGTTGAAGAGCCAGAAGGCTGAGCCAGTGAGTCCCACAGCTACAGCTGCTTCCAGAGAGAAGCCCGTTGCATGGGCCATTGTGTTGTAGGTGGCAGCTGTGTTTTGGTCCGAGCACAAATGCAGCTTGGGAAAGTATGAAGTATGAATCACCGTGTGCTGCTAAATGGATTTACGTCCACATTTGTATTTACTATAGCTTTATTGTATTGTCTCTCATATTAATTTGTTCACCGTTTTGTGGGTCTTGGCCAGAAAACAGTATAGAAACAAGTGGACGAAGATGATGATGAAAGTCTCGGAGCCCGCACTGATGAGTACTTCCAACCTACAAAGGCGGGAAGTGCCCAGTTCCATGTGCTTTTGGCTAAGGTCTCCCACCTCACCTCTCCCTCGCAGTGAACCATCCAGATAGGAAGCTAGAGAGCATGTAGCTGCACCTGACAATGTATCCGTTGAACACTATTCTAAGGGCACAACGACCAGGCACACAGCTCTGTGCTATCCAACACCCTTTCAACGTGCTCAAGGATGGCAAGTAATCCAGGTTCAAATTGGCTGGGATCCTGCAGCTTGGCTCGCTTACTTGTATCACTCATGGAACTATTTGGCAGATTCTGGGGATTTGGGACAGGTTATATAGCACAGGACACCTTCCCTCTGCTACCTGTGGAGCCCTTGAACAACCACGTGCTGTCTGCCTCTTCTGTCACAGAGAGCCGCTGCTCAGTGTCTCCCCCGGTGCTTCTTCTGAGCGAGTGGGAAATTGGGGCTCGGTGCTGGCGCCTCCTTTTGCTGAGCTGCACGCGGGTTTTCAAGACACTGGAGTCCAGCACAGGAGTTTGCTTTGAGAAGAACAAACACACATGCTGTCAAACACAGACCTGCAACACTGCCTGCAATGTGTCCCTCAGGGACATGCCTCAAGAACTTACCTCCAGGAAGGAGAAGTCTGGGCCGTCCCCTGCTAATGCAGGGGCCTTAGCCCCGTCTGCAGATTCTACATCTGTGCTGAAGCGGTCCAGACTGGTGCTCCTGTGGTCCCTGGAGGAATCGTGCTGGTCGGTTGCAGAGGCAGGATCTGTTTGAGAGGAGAAGGACGAGAACCGGCTGCTGGGGGGCTGTTTCCGGGCTGAAGCCATGTTGCTTTCTGAGAAAGGGGACTCTGGCACAAAGCTACGACAACCAAGGGGAACAGAGCAGTGGTTAGCCAGAGGAATACAAAGCAGGGAAGGCTGGGTGGTGACTGAATCACCCCCCAACCCAGGAGACAGCTGCCTCTTGAAGCTGGCTGCTTAAAGCTCAACCTCACCTCCTGTGTTTGGAGGCCCACCTTTCTTGTCCCCAGAACTGACTCAATGGCACAAACAAGATGTGGAGTGCTATTTTCCCTAGAGGCCCACCCAGATGTTAAGATCAGCAGAGGGGGCCCTTTTGGTAGCTCCCTCAGGATTGCAGGGTGGGGGTGTGGGGCTGGAGAGGGCCTTCTCTGTTGCAACCCCTGAGTTGTGGGACCTGCACTATACAGCCTTGGGGAAATGCCGAAACCCTGGCCTTTGGCACCTGAGATGTGTATCTTTAGGATCCCTCTTAGTTCTGTGATTCTAAATTGTTTTAAACTGTTTTCGATGCTGTTTTTGAATGTTGTAACCTGCCCTGGGACCTTAGGAAGGAGGACAGTTAATGAATAACAGTAGTAATACTGACAATAACCTATTATCTCACTTGGCATTCTTCCTTTCTTGCCCCTTTCTTGCCACAGAGCACAGGAAGTGGTATGTTTACAAAGCCAAGGAGAGGCAGGGGGTCCTAGGATGCCCTGCAACACTGAAGAGCCCAGGTACCAAGGAAGAAAACACCCTGAAGAAAAAGCACACCAAATGCATCAGGAGCAAGGAAGCCACAGTGTGCACACTGACTGCATCTTGGAAGGAAGTGCAGAACTGCCATTTCGGAGTTTCCATGAAGAGAATGATGGACATTTTAAGAGAAAAGCCCCAGTGATCATACCCAAAGAACCATCTTGTCCCTTACTCTTTCCCCACAGTGGTTAGCCAGATTGGGAACCCACACACTGCATGCCCACAGGCTTCTATACACCAACATCAGACCAATGGTTCAGGTTGAAGGGATTACCTGGGGCTGCTAAGAGGCAGCAGAGCGGGCTGGAGGTATAAAGGAGTATCAGGCTTTGGAAAGCCTGGTTGTCACATGCAGGAGGCGTTTGAGAAGAATGGAAACGCAAAGCCCATTTCAGTCTGGTCCCAGATGGCTAAAGACTGACAGCTCCCTCCATGGACCCCTATGGGACCTAGGCTGGCTTTTTAAACCCTGGGGGGGGGGTCTCCTCTCCTGTGAAGGGCTGTTGTCCACGGCAAAAGACAAAGGGGGTGTGTGTGCACAGGGCCAGCAGCATTACTGAGCACTCTTTCTCTGTGCAACCTGTCTGCTTCCTTCCCTCAACTCTTCCTTTGCTTCAGCATCCCCCTCCCCACAATTATTCACCCTCTATTAAGACAGATCTGAACTGGTCACTTGCAGAGGACCACGTGGAGTTAGGCAGGCTCCCCAGTCCCAGTTCAGCAATTGTTCTGGATGGTAACTCAGTGACATCCCCTAAAGGGACCCTTCCTGGCCAAATCAGCATTCCCAAATGGTTTCTAACGACAGCAGCAGAAGCGTGGAATAGTTTGACATCCTCCTGGGGCCTGGCTGTTCTTAGCAGGTGGCCACCTGGCTGAGACACAAACTCCACCCTCCCACCCCAGGGAAGGCTGCTCACGTCTGAACGCACCAACAGTGAACAGAAGCCTGAAACAACTAAGCATCATCTCACAGCACCATTTTAAGAGGCTGCTGCCTTAAAAAGACACTGAACAGGCATATTTCTCAAGCTCTGGTGCCGACTGATTGAGAGGCAGACAGGCCTTGAAAAGAGAACACTCAAGAACAGAATCCTTAGGCAGCTTCTTCTGCTCAGAAATGGCAGCACCAGGCAGCCAAAGGCAGCCTCTTCTCATCAGCTCTCCGGGTCAATTAAGACCACCTCCTAATGAGCTCCTAATGACCTCACCATTTGCAATGAAGGATATCTTTAACTCAAGGATCAGCAAACTTTTTCAGCAGGGGGCCGGTCCACTGTCCCTCAGATCTTGGGGGGGGGGGGGGGCAAGGGCTATATTTTTTTGGGGGGGGGGGGGATGAAATAATTCCTGTGCCCCACAAACAGCCCAGAGGTGCATTTTACATAAAAGCTCACATTCTCCTCATGTAAAAACATGCTGATTTCTGGACCATCTGCGGGCTGGATTTAGAAGGCAATTCGGCTCGATCCGTCCCCTGGGCCTTAGCTTGCCTTAACTGAATTTGCTTAGTTTGCTTTAACCAAATATGCCCTGATGTGGAAGAATGGAGACCGTTGGCCACACTTGCCTTTCTTTCAGTCTTTACAGGGTTTTAGGCTCCATGTCTGAGCGCCCCCCTTTTTGCTCCACAGTTTTCCCCATGAAAACTTGCTATTTAAAGCTGTCCTGAGCTTTCCCTGTGAAAACCATCTCTTTAAAGCTCAATCAGAGCAAACCTCAATCCACAGAATACCTGAAATAAGATTTGCACTGATTCAGCTTTAAAGAGATGGTTTTCACAAGGAAAGCTCAGGACAAAATCCCCCAACACCACTAAGACTCAGAGCATTAAAGCATGGGTAAGCAAACTAAGGCCCGGGGACCAGATACGGCCCAATTGCCTTCTAAATCTGGCCCGCGGATGGTCCGGGAATCAGCATGTTTTTACATGAGTAGAATGTGTCCTTTTATTTAAAATGCATCTCTGGGTTATTTATGGGGCATAGGAATTCATTCATTTCACCCCAAAAAGTATAGTCCAGCCCCCCCCCCCAAGGTCTGAGGGAAAAAGTTTGCTGCTGGAAAGGTTTGCTGACCCCTGCATTAAAGGATGGACCTCTGCCTGGAAAGATGGATAACTGATGTTATACAGTGGTTCCGCTCCTTCCTCCTGGGTCGTGTCCAGTAAGTGGTGGTGGGGGATGAGTGTTCAGACCCCTGGGCTCTCACATGTGGGCTGCCTCAGGGTTCCATCATCTCCCCCATGCTTTTCAACATCTATATGCAGCTGCTGGGAGATCATCAGGGGTTTGGGCTGGGTGTCCATCAATATGCAGATGATACCCAGCTCTATCTCTCTTTCAAATCAGAACCAGTGAAGGCGGTGAAGGTCCTGTGTGAGTGCCTGGAGGCGGTTGGAGGATGGATGGTGGCTAACAGATTGAGGGTGAATCCTGACAAGACAGAAGTACTGTTTTGGGGGGAACAGGACGTGGGCAGGTGTGGAGGACTCGCTGGTCCTGAAAGGGGTAGCTGTGCCCCTGAAGAAACAGTTGCACAGCCTGGGAGTCATTTTGGACTCACAGCTGTCCATGGAGGCGCAGGTCAATTCTGTATCCAGGGCAGCTGTCTACCAGCTCCATCTGGTACACAGGCTGAGTCCCTCCCTGCCCGCAGACTGTCTCACCAGAGTGGTGCGTGCTCTAGTTATCTCCCGCTTGGACTACTGCAATGTGCTCTATGTGGGGCTACTTTTGAAGGTGACCCAGAAACTACAACTAATCCAGAATGCGGCAGCTAGACTGGTGACTGGGAGCGGCCACCGAGACCACATAACATCGGTCTTGAAAGACCTACACTGGCTCCCAGTACGTTTCCGAGCACAATTCAAAGTGTTGGTGCTGACCTTTAAAGCCGTAAACGGCCTCGGTCCAGTATACCCCCATCGTTTTGGCTGGACACTGAGATCCAGCGGCAGATCCGATTCCTTCGCTGTGAGAAGCCAAGTTACAGGGAACCAGGCTGAGGGCCTTCTCGGTAGTGGCACCCGCCCTGTGGGATGCCCTCCCACCAGATGTCAAAGAGAAAAACAACTGCCTGACATTTAGAAGACATCTGAAGGCAGCCCTGTTCAGGGAAGTTTTTACTGTGTGACATTTTAATGTATTTTTAATCTTTGTTGGAAGCTACCCAGAGTGGCTGGGGAAACTAAATTATTATTATTATTATTAGCCCTCAGATGGGGCAAAGGGGAGAAAGTTAACCCTGGGGTGGATCTAGAAAGCCTTGGCATGAATAAGAGAAGGGCAGGGAGACACTTGACCATCAGAGTGTGATACAAGAGATTAATTTCATAAAAGATGAAAAAAGTGGAAAGCTGGACGTCAGGGGAGCTCAAGGACAAAAACAGTGCACTTTAAAAGTGTTGAGCATGACAGGATAAGGACTTAAGGTACCATGTTCACAGCAGTGGGAAGAAACACCCATGGTGCTATGGGAGGTGCAGAGTATAGAATAATAGAACTGGAGTTAAAAGGGACCCCAGGGTCATCTAGTCCAACCCCCTGCAATGCAGGAATCTCAGCTAAAGCATCCATGACAGATGGCCATCCAACCTCTGCTTAAAAACCTCCAAGGAAGGAGAGTCTACCACTTCCTGAGGGAGATTGTTCCACCATCAAACAGCTCTTACTGTAAGAAGTTCGTCCGGATGGTTAGTCGGAATTCCTTTCTTGTAACTTGAAGTCATTGGTTCAAGTCTTACCCTCCAGAGTAGGAGAATACAAGCTTGCTGCATCTTCCATCGGACAGCCCTTCATATATTTGAAGAGGACTATCATATCTCAGTTCCCTCTTTTCCAGGCTAAACATACCCAACTCCTTCAAGCGCTCCTCATTTGGCTTAGTTTCCAGACCCTTGATCATCTTGGTTGCCCTCCTCTGCATACGTTCCAGCTTTTCAACATTTTTATTAAATTGTGGCACCCAGAACTGGATACAGTATTCCAGGGGTGGTCTGACCAGAGCAGAATAGAGTGGTACTATTACTTCCTTTGATCAGGACACTACACTTCTGTTGATGCAGGCTAGAATAGCATTAGCTTTTTTTGCAGCTGCACCACCCTGTTGACATGTTAAGCTTGTGGTCCACCAAGACCCCGAGATCCTTTTCATATGTACTGCTAGTAAGCCAGGTGCCTTCCATCTTTTATTTGCGCATCTTACTTCCAGTTTCCTGCCGAGCGGAATGGCAGAGTGGAACTGATCGCTCTGTAAATAGTGATTATTCTGAGGCTTGCAGAGACAAGAGGGGAGCGTGCCAGGGCTAGGCACCCCCCCCCCACAAAGGTTCACTGAGGTTAGTGAAGTGTTGAGTGGTCCGTCAGAAGCACCAAGCTCCCACTGCCCACCCAAGAACCTTGCTGAGGGGGGGGGGAGTGCAGTGGAGCGCACTCCAGGCTTCATCGCAGCTCTGCCTGCTGAAGTCACAGGCTGCCGCAGCAAGCAGGAGATTTGCATAACAACAATTGAAGCTGAAGAAAAATAAGCAGTTTAAAAGTTATTTTATCCAAATAAAATTAAATTTGGCAAAACAGAAACTAAAGAGGAAGTCAACTTCCGTTTTCTGGCAATCTGCCAACTGCAAGGGAAGGATTTGTAAGTGCTTAAAGGACAATATTGGACGCTTCTATGGTGAGAACTATATTTTCTGTACTTCCGCTTGAGGCGCCACGGAAGATGGCTGAAAATACCATCACTCCGGCTCCCACGGGATAATTAGAGGCTGAGATGGGAGTAATCAGCCTCCCAAAATCTTCCTGGGGTATGGGAAGATGCAGTGTCATCCGCGGATGCCCAACAAACCAGCCCCAATTTCATAAAGAAGGAGGGGGTGAGGGCACTGGATGGAAAGCCCCCGAGGGAGTCTGGATCTCCCAGACGCTCTCTGCAAGCGCACCAAGTTCCATTTCTTAAGATGAAAAACTGGATTTAAGCTTGTTTGGAGGTTCTAGCAGGGGAGCGCAGCTATCGTATACCCTTGACCGAAGAATGGTACACTCCTTCTATCTGGGATGGTTGTCCTCTTCCACCGAGCGCGCAGCTTCGGGAGGGACGCACATGGAGCGGTGAGGGAGGAAGGGGACACCCGCCTAGCCAGCCAGATCAGCCGAATCAACCCTGGTGATCAATGGGGTGACAGATGTCGCAGCCAGATCGCCCTCACATCCATTTAAGAGACTTCCGGGTTAGCGCCATCGGCAATGGCGGAGTTCCTCTGACCGAGAGGAACCCGCTCCGTGAAAATCGGGTCTTGCCGCTGCGGCGAAGGCGGAGACCCTTCAAAAATCCCAGGCGGAGGAAGCCCGGGAATGTGGGATTCGGCTGACACCAAGAGCGCCTCCCCTACTCGCGGGGAAACCCTTTTTAGGGGATCCGAAGCAAAGTGGGGTGAGTGGCGCGGTGTTTTGAATCGACTGCTACTTTTACGGAGTGAAGCCGCACAGCCGTTGCCGGAGTGCGCTGACTTTTTCCTGTGGACATTTGGACTCTAAACACTACCCGTGAGTAGAACGGAAAATTGGACTACGAAACATTTTAATTTGGCACCGAAGCGGGAAGGTTCTAAACAGGAAGTCCGCCTTCCGCTTTTGTAAATAGATTGAAGCAAAAATTTTGCAAGCTAAAGTCTGGAAAGTCGTATATAAAGGACTAAATTTCCTTCAGTTAAAATTACCAAAACCCCTCTTGGAAGCAGGAGAAGAGGGGGGGAATCTTGGATTGTTTAAACCTGCAGGAGAGAGAGTAAAGAAAGATAAATTTCCACTGTCTCGAACCTGGGAACGGGGTGTCAGAGACAGACGTTTTGGGGAAGTTCATCGACTGTGAATGAAACGTCTTTTGACAGATAGTTAAAAAAGAGAAACATATTGATTCCAATGTTGCCTTTTGCATTTAAAAGAAACAAAATATTTGAAAAACGAAACTAATTTTTCCCCCTTGCTGGACCTGCTTTCAAAAAATGGATACAAATAGAAATTGCCTCCTCTAGAGGGAGCTTGTTAAACTGTTGCTGGAGTCGATCTGGGGAATTCCACAGCTGTGGAGATTAAGGATCGTGAGACCAGACTTTGACCTTGGATAAGAATGTGCTTAGAATAAGTTTTGGTGCTTGCTTTTTGCAAGACAAGTGCTTTGTTGGAGCAGCTGCATGAGAAGATGGATTTGATGACTGTTGCAGTCAGTAATTTTGGACAAACAGTGAATACTTATATAGAAACCACTCAGGAACCAACCCAGGAATCTGCCTTGACAGGGCAAGTGCAGAAGATAATGGAGGAGGTTGTTGTAGAACCTCAAGTAACACAAATGGAGAGACCCGAGGCCTTGCTGGAACATAAGCTGCTGTCTTTGACGACTGAATCTGGAGAAAGTCAGATTTGGAGAGATGGAGTACTGTTTGGTTTGGAGATGGGAAGTTGGATGGACCCCCCTATGCAGGGATGTCTCGGCTTTTGGGATATGGTTTTGGGCCAGGGGGACTTTGGAGTTGTGGGGGTTCTTAACTTTGGAGGGACTTTGAAACATGCCTTCAAATACTTTCTGGATTACAGTGCTGACTGTGGAGAATGGGCTGACCTGCCGAGGGGGGATGGAGACATGGTTGGGTTGGAGTCTCCCCGAGCCCTACTCCTCAATGAGAAAGGAAGGATATTAAGAATAAGATCAGCAAAAGACAAAGTAAAGTGCAGGTATAAACAAGAAGAAGATCTGCAGAAGGGACATGGAAAAGACTTAAGAGCCTCGGACAGAAGATCACCAGGTTGATGGACTAGATGGAATGGATAGAAAGGACTGACATAACCCGAGACCAGGAAGAAGAGACGTTGGAGGAAGATTGGAAGAAAGTTTTTAAAAATTCATTTCGAGAATTAGTGTAAAATTAATGAGTGTTAGGAAAAATGTTGGAATGAAACTACTTGGCTTTAGTAGAAATGATATAAGGAGTTATGTATAAATAAGTATTAAGTTGTAAGTTTTAAGGCTTTTTATGGTAAGATAAGGTTAAAATAAATTAAGGTAATTTAATGACAGAATACAGTTAAAGATGGAAAGGATTTGCTGAGTTAATAAATAGGTTAGGATATAAATAAATATATAAATATATATAAATATATATTATATAAATATATAAATAAATAGGTTAAGATAAATTATAGAACAAAAATTGAGAAAGATGGAAAGAATTTGCTGAAACAATTAATTGAACTAGAATACAAAAAGGGAGGTGTGAGGAGGTCGATGAAACAAGTAAATGAAAGATAAAGATATGGAATATTGGGGGGGGGTGTTTTAGTGTTATTGTTTTTTTGTGTGTGATATTGTTGTATTGTTTTTTATGTTTTTCTTTTTATGTATTGCAATGTATGTCTTGCTAAATTTTTTGTTGTTTTCTTTTTTTCTTTCCTCTGTAATTGTTAAACTTTTAATAAATATCATTTAAAAAAAAGAAAGAAAAACTGGATTTAAGTTTTGGACATGCTTCGAGTGAGGAGGGGGAAATTGTTCTGCCAATTAAGCCAGCCACTGAGATACGGAAAAAGGATAACATATAAGTTGGTACGTTGAACAGAACGGAAAGGGGGGGGTAAGCCTTTTTTACCATTGTAGTCTGATTCTGATTTATTATGATACTTGGCAAAAAACAACAACCCAGAAGAACCGTTTACATCATTTATAGCAAGCGAGACTGAAAAGTTTTCTATTTGTTGATATAAATATGGTTCTAAAACTATAAACTGTGTGGAAATAACAATATTATATAATTAAAGCTTTTGATCTTTGAATTGCTTGGAAGAAGATAAAAGATTCTCCAACTGTTGATGTTAGACAGAAGCAGGATCTCATTAGCCGCTGGAGGATGTTAAAATTTTTTTGATGGTTTCCTAGATTGTGTTGGAGGATTCATGACACATTTTAAATTTGGAAATCCACCATGATGGAATAAGACCGAGCTGCAGAATTATAAATAGTCATGGGGGAGGTGAGCCTTTAATATGCTACTGTATTTATACTTCAAGTCCGATTTGGTAAATCTCCCCTAGAAAGGCTAATGTTTGATGCAACCGGTCTGGGAAAATTAATGAGCAGACGCTTATAACTGATTACATCGGAACTGAGAGAAGATGGCGGCTGCCAGCAGCGAAAAGACTTTTGGATTGATTCGGCAGAAATACCAGCATGTGAGGAGATACTGCAAAGGTCAGAGGGGTATCATACACAGAAAATTCACACAGAAACACACCATTTTACTTCAACTCGCTTGTGGAAACAACTCAGAGGCCATGAAAGAAGGAAAACAACAGGAAGATTTAAAGGAACTATTAGAAATGACTATCAAAAGCAGTAGAGATATGAGATGATCAGAGCCCCGCCCTCCTGAACTTGAAGCATGGGAAGTCCCAATAAAAAATTAATAACTCAGCAGAATATTTGGATTATTTGATATGTATATGTATAATTTGGAATACTTAATGTGATTTGATTGGATTGTTAAAATGGAAAACTTAATAAAAAATATTTTTTTTAAAAAAAAAAGAGAACTATTTTTTTCCCTTTTTTGGAATTTAACAGGATTGGTTTTGACACTAAACTTGGAAGGTGCTCTATTAGTCCTGATTTGGAATAATATCCTTTAAATTGGAGCTTGACAAAAGAGCACCGGCTTTCTGTATTTTGGATTAATAACACCTGGATCTCCACAATCAGACCCAAAGCTAAGCAGGTGAACACTCACCCAACTCTGGGAGGGACCCTCGGGACGGGAGAGTGCCTGGAATTAGCTGGAGGGCATACGTTGTGAGAAATAATATGAAGAATGGTGAAGACCAGTGTGTAAGGAAAATATCATATTAATTTGGATTTACAATTATTTTGGATGTATAAACATTTTGGATTTACAATTTACAATTACCCACGTGTGACAGGAACTATTTGGAAGTACTGAAAGACCCGGGTATAGGGCGGTATATAAATTCAGTAAATAATAATAATAAAAATAAAAATAAATAAATCAAAAGAACTGAGCAGCTGTGAGCAGCATTACATTTTTTTTTATTAACTGTGCCTACGGTTTAATCTTTAAATTGTTTAATCTTTAAATTCCTATAAACCTTAAGTTACATTGTCCATATTTGCTAAATGCGTACTCTTTGTATTGGTGAACATACTATGTCTCTGCGAACAGTTTGATTTTTTTCATTTCCATCCTGTTTGCTCTTGTTATTAGGTTGAGAACCGAAACAAAAATCTGAGAGGTGGCCTTGAACAACTAATAAGAGCAGGGGTAGGCAAGCTAAGGCCCATGGGCCACAAGCGGCCCACGGGGGTCATTTAACCAGCCCATGAGTCGCCCCCAAACCAAGCTGCCTGCTCAGCGAGCCCCCGCGCACTGTGCTAAACCGGTGCAGCGCAACGCAGGGACTCGCTTCTGTGGTGCCGAAAATCGCGTCTGCACATACTCAGAAGCCGAAAATCTCATCTGCGCAGCAGACACCGGAAATCACGGCTGCGCATGCTTATGCATGCGCACGATCTGGCTCATGGAGGGATCTCCAGTGGAGTGAACCAGCCCAAGCGAGATAAACCTTGCTGACCCCTGGATAAGAGTGACACTGAGAAGCCATTGTTTTGCCAGTGTTTTTAATGTCTGTTCTTAAACAGACATAAAATTGTAAGTAAGCAAGGGATGGCATCTCCAACTAGAAAGAAGTAAAGGCCTCTCAGGTCGATGAGATTCAGTTCCTGAGGGCAGTATAGCATCTGAGATGGTTTCCATTTTGGGAGACTTTAAAAAGGAAATGCTGGCACAAATGCAAACACAATTTGATAGTGTCAAGGAGGATATTAGGGGGGAGATGGAAAAGCATACAAAAAAGGTGACAGATGCCATGGAAATAACCGTTAAAAATTTGGAGACCAAAACTCAAAAAACGGAAAAAGTCACCCAAGAATTGCAGGAAGAACAAGAGGTAATTAAGAGCGACGTGAGAGGTCTGTCGGGCAGGCAGGACCAATTTGAGCTACAGCTTGCCCTCCTTGAGATGAGGCAAAAATCCAATGTTCTCAGAATAAGAGGTTTGCCAGAGAAGGAGGGAGAAACAAGATTTGTTGACATATATAGCCAAGACAATTGCTGATTGGTTGGGGGAAAGTCAGGAGTATCTGGAAGAATCAAGTTGCTACCGGGTTTCGTTTGAAGACTTCTAGAGCTAGAAAGCAACCTGGAGACTGCTTGGGGTCAGGGGAGCTATTCTCCAAAAAATTATGAAAACAGTCTCCAGGTTGACAGTAATGAGGTGGCCATTTACAAGGAAATCCCCCCGATTTTATGACAAAGACGCCAGAGAATCCATTATATAACAAATGGTTTGATTAAAGCCAAAATAAAATTCAGATGGGAATTCCCAGAAGGAATTTCCTTTAAATACAAAAGCAAAAAATATAGATTGGCAAATGAAGATCAAGCACATGAATTCTGGCAAAAACATGGCAGAGATTTTGAATTTGATAACCCATATACAGTACTAGGCCCTCTCGGCCTGGTAGGAGGGACAGGTCAAGATCCAATAAGCGGAGCAACAGAAGGGGATGTAGATAACTTATATAATCAAGACAAAGGGGAATATTAGACAAGGTCGTAGGTAAAAACAAACAGTAAAACAAAATGGCAAATTTAAAGGTATTAAGTTGGAACGTAAACAGCTTAAATAATAAAACAAAAAGGAATAAAATATATAATTTTCAAACAAAATTTAGATAGTTTGTCTTCAAGAAACACATATAGCAAGCAAATACCAAAGAGTCCTAAGTAATAAAAAATTAGGAATGGAATTTATAACAGCAGATAGATCAAAAAAAGTGGAGTGGTCCTTTATATTAAATCAAAATTCGAGCCCAAACAAATTTTTAAAGATGACCATGGAAGAGTAATAGTGGTACAGATCGTAGTGCAAGACGAACAATTTTTATTAATAGCAATCTATGCCCCTATTGATAAAAAAGTGAACTTTTATAAGAAATTAGAGACTGATTTAATGGATTTCGCAGATCAGAAAATGATATTGATGGGTAATCTGAATGGAGTCGTGTCATTGTAAATGGATAGAACAATTAGGAAGAAGGATACTGAACAGGACTGACTCCCAAAAACATTCTGTGAGATGGTGGGCAATTAAAATTTGATAGACATTTGGAGAAATAAACATCTATTAGATAGGGAATTCACTTTCCATTCAAAGTGCATGAAAGCAGTGCAAGGATAGATGTGATGTGGCTGTCTAAAGAATTAGAACTGAAGGTAAGGAAAATATAAATAATGCCAAGAACAATCTCAGACTACAATCCTTTATTTTTAGAAATGCAAAATGAAATACAATCCACTTTTAGATGGAGATTAAATGAGGATTTATTAGATTCAATTTAAAAATAAAAATTTAAAAAAGCACAAAAGGTATTTGGAGACTATTTTGAGCTAAACCTAAATAAGGGTACGAAAGCACAGATAGTATGGGATGCTAGTAAAGCGGTTATGAGGGACTTATTTATCCAACAAAATACGTATAGGAGGAAATAGAGAGAAAAAGAAGAGAGAAATATTAGAGGCATTATTGAAAAAAGAAAAAGAACTGATATGCAAACCAAACAAAGAGTCCACAAAGCAAGTAATAAAATTATTACAAACACAATATTCAATGATCATCAATCAAGAAATACAGTGGAAAATTAAAAGAATGAAACAAAAGTATTTTGAATATGCAAATAAACCAGGGAAATTATTAGCATGGCAGTTGAATAAAAACGAGCAAAAAATTAGCATAAATAAAATAAAATGGAAAAAATAT
This sequence comes from Podarcis muralis, assembly GCF_964188315.1. NCBI lineage: Eukaryota > Metazoa > Chordata > Lepidosauria > Squamata > Lacertidae > Podarcis > Podarcis muralis. The sequence goes on along the minus strand of NC_135667.1, from coordinate 58,454,050 downwards.
AGACAATTAGAAAGAAATTAGGAAGCCTTTTGTTAAATATTTTACAGAATTATATAGGAAAGGATGTGAAAAGGGGAAGGATATAGATGAATATCTGAAAGCTAGTAATTTACCAAAAATTAAAGAAGAAAAATTAGAAATTCTAAATGCCCAGATAACAACGCAAGAAATATTAGATGCAATTAAGCAGCCAAAAACAGGGAAATCGCCAGGAACAAATGGACTATCAGCAAAATATTATAAGAAATTAAATAATCAACTGTAATACCATTACAGGAAATAATGAATAAAATCTTAATATTAGAGTCCCAGAGACATGGAAAGAGGCTTATATAACTTTGATTCCAAAACAAGATGCCAATGTGGCATCAATAAAAAGTTATAGACCAATTTCATTATTAAATAATTATTATAAATTATTTGCTAATATAATGGCCAATAGAATGAAAATAGTAATGAATGAGTATATACATCATGACCAGGTAGGATTCCTTCCAGGCAGACAAATGAAAGACAATATAAGAAACATTATAGATATTATAGAATACCTGGAAGTGAGAAATGAAAAACAAGCAGCATTAATGTTTATAGATGCTGAAAAAGCCTTTGACAATGTCTCTTGAGAATTTAGGGGGGGGGGAATTCAAGCTATATATTCAAATCTAAAAGCGAAATTAATTGTCAATCACGTGGTAACAGATGAATGTAAAATACATTCCTGTTATCACCTTTATTATTTATCTTGGTCCTAGAAGTCCTGGCGAGAAATATAAAGGCAGATGAAAATATTAAAGGAATTAAAGTATGGGAAAAGTCATACAAATTGAAAGTCTATGCAGATAATCTGGTAATCACAGTTGAAGATCCCAAAAATTCTCTTTTGAGGCTGATAGAAAAATTCAGGAGTTTGGGCAAGTAGCAGGATTTAAATTAAATAAAAGTAAGACTAAATTATTAATTAAAAACTTAACAGAAGCAGATAAAAAGGAATTATTTCAAACCATAGAAATAGAAATCCATAAAAAAGTGAAATATTTAGGGATCTGGCTCTCAACTAGAATTATCAATATTTATAAAGACAATTATGAAAAATGTTGGAATGAGTTAAAAGGGAATCTAGAAATATGGGGCAAAATGAACCTATCATTATTAGGAAGAATTGCAGCAATTAAAATGAACGCATTGCCAAAAATGTTGTTTTTATTCCAGACAATAACACGGCCTGCTTCAAGAAATGGCAAAAAGGTATTTCTAAATTTATTTGGAAAGGGAAGAAACCGAAAATAAAACATAAAATATTAACAGATATTAAAGATGGAGGCGGATTCTCCCTTCCAGATTTTAAATTGTATTATGAAGCGAGCTGTGTTACTTGGATCCGGGATTGGGTCAAATTAGAAAATACTGATTTATTAGACCTGGAAGGACATGATAATAGATTTGGCTGGCAATGTGTATTTATGGTACAGTAAAGGGAAGGTACATAATGGCTTCCATAACCATATAATTAGGAAATCATTAATAAAAGTATGGGGGAAATATAAAGATTCATTAGAACAAAAAATGCCCTGGTGGGTTGTCCCAACAGAGGGAATATCAATCAAAAGGATAAATATGGAAACTGGATTATAAGGAGATTAGAGACTTTGTTCATGATTGGCTGCAACACTGCCAACTAAATGAGGTTTTTAAAGAAGATAACAAGAAAGGATTTGGTTATACCATATCTAGATTCCAAAGAGAAATTACAGAGGATAATAATAAACTTTTAAAGAAAATGTATAATTTATTGTTAGAATGGGAGACGAAAGACGAAGAGGTTAAATTGGTAATGATTAAATGGGCACAAAATATAGGTCATAATATACAAATGGAAGACTGGGGAAAGCTATGGAAAGTTAATTTAAAATTTACTGATTGTGTATTGTTAAAAGAGAATTATATGAAAATGATGTACTGATGGTTTATTACACCAGCGAAAATGGCCAAAATGTATAGAAGAAGCTCCAATAAGTGTTGGAAATTTAAAGAAAAAGAAGGAACATTTTATCACATGTAGTGGAATTGTAAAATAATTAAAAACTATTGGTACATGATTTATAATGAAATGAAAAGAATGTTTAAGATAACCTTTGTTAAAAGACCAGAAGCTTTCTTATTAGGCATTTTAGGTCAAAATTTGCCAAAAGACAAGAAAAATTTATTTATGTATACTACAACAGTGGCTAAAATTTTACTAGCTCAAAAGTGGAAAGGCGATGAAATGCCAACGAAATAACAATGGCAAGAAAAACTGATGGAATATGCTGAAATGGTGAAGTTGACTGAAAGACCTAAAGATAAGGACAATATTGACTTTTAAAAAGACTGAGAACCTTTTATGATGTGCATACAGAAGCAACATAAGGAATTGGACTCACTTGTAGGGTTTGAGTAAACACTTACAATCAACAAATAGAACATAATAATGAAGTATAATCTTAACTTTACTATATTAGGGAATAAGATAACATGCAGGAGAAGTGAATACGTTATAAACCAGAAAGGGAAGTTGGGGGAAATCGTGGGGTGAGGGTGTAATTGGAAATCTATTTTGTGACCATCTTACCAGTAGGGATTATGTTAAAATTTGTTCATATATATATATATATATAGAGAGAGAGAGAGAGAGAGAGTGTCCCTATTAAAATTCATTTATATATTTAATAGGGACTATATATATTTAATAGGGACTATAGATATAGATATAGATATAGATATAGATAGTCCCTATTAAAATTCATTTTGTTAGCTTGTGCCCAGTTCTCCAATCTGTTGAGGTAATTTTGAATTTTGAATCTGTCTTCTGTGGCATTAGCTCCCCCTCCCAGTTTGATGCCATCTGCAAATTTGATGAGCATCCCTTCAATTCTTTCATCCAAGTCGTTTATAAATACATTGAACAACAATGGGCCCAAGATAGAATCCAGTGGTACCCCACTTGTCACTTTTTTCCAGGATGACAAGGAACCATTAACCAATACTGCTTGGGTTTGGTCAGTCAACGAGCTACAAATCCACCTAACAGTTACATTTTACCAGCATTTTCACAAGAATATCATTGGGGACTTTGTCAAAAGCCTTACTGAAATCAAGTCCAGAAGCTCAAAAGCCTCTCAGTTCTGCAATTCTGTACAGCTCTTGCTTACCAAGCCCCCTGTGATATACAGCCTTCGCTCTGCCCCTTTTGTAAAAGGGGAACTGAAGCCTTAGAGGCACCACCTCTGCCCAAGGACACAAAACAGATCAAGGGGTCAGTTTCCAAGGTTCAAGCCTATTGCAAAAGTGCAGGGATCAGAAAGAGCCACTGCCCAGCTCCCATCCATTGTAAGAGACTGGGAATGAGAAAGGTAGATCCCAAGTGGATCCTGACTCCAGGTGAGAGCAGGCCCTTCTCCCTTACAAAGGGATCCGTGGACCTTGGCTGCTCAGGGTTGCCACCCCAGGAGCCTCACCTGTCCACACTGTGCCGCTGGTCGCTCCAGGTGCCATACTGACTGTCCGTCTCTTGCACAAGCGTGTCGGTGTCCTTGGCTTCTGCAGCTGGCCTGCCAAAGCACTGCTTCAGCTGATCCTGCAACACACAAGGGGGGGGGGGGGAGAGCATGCATTAGCCCCTTCTAGGGCAAGGAACAGCTAGCAGGTCTAGGGAGTGATGGCGAATAAAGGGTCGTGATGTCTGTTTCCTCCTGGCACTTAGCAGGGTGTGGCCTCCCCAAGGGGCTTTCCAAGCATCCCACCCCCACCTTCTATAGGGAATCATCTGTAGAAACTGAGAGGTACCCTTGTTCCATGGCTGCTTGCTTGTTCTTATAAACAGCCCCACCCCAATACAGCAAAGGGCCAAAAATATGGGGAAGTCACCTTTAAAAGGACAACTTTCAAGGAGGCTGAAACCTGGTGTCACTTAAACTGCTCTAGGTATTGTTGCTGTGTGAGGGCTATGAGCATCCTTGACTAGAAAGCCAGCTGTGTGACAGAGGGGATTCCCAGGAAGAGTAATGGGGGTGGGGCTCCTGGGTCAGCCTTCTTGTACCATGCTGGAAAAGAGTTAGAAGGACTCACAGAAAAATAGCAGGGTTCTCTCACAAAATGTGCCAAATCTTCCTCTTAGGAAACACAGCATAGACTCATCTTGCCTAGACAAAGCTGGTTTTAGAAACCAGTGAACACCCCAAAATCTGGTACTGAGTGTTCCTTTCTCTCACTTTATACATTTTTCTTTTCTGTTTGGCTAACCCATGGGTAGGCAAACTAAGGCCCGGGGGCCAGATCCGGCCTAATCGCCTTCTCAATCTCAGTCTCAGTCAGTTTTATTGCACATAGCCAAAGGCTGCCGCAATGTACACAGAATTATTTGACAATTAAAAGAAAATTACTTCACCCAGGGAAGTAATTTTTCCTTTTTTACTTCTCTACTTTTTAACTTACTGAGATTCTAACAGCACCTTCTTGTCTATGCCTTCTCAATCCGGCCTGCAGGTGGTCCGGCAATCTGCGTGTTTCTACATGAGTAGAATGTGTGCTTTTATTTAAAATGCATCTCTGTGTTATTTGTGGGGCATAGGAATTTGTTCATTCCCCCCCCCCCCAAAAAAAAAATATAGTCTGGCCCTCCAAAGGTCTGAGGGACAGTGGACCGGCCCATGGCTGAAAGAGTTTGCTGACCCCCGGGCTAACCTGCTCAAGGCCCTCCTTATCTTGCCCAACCCCTTTTGTTTACGGAATGCCCATCACAGGCCTGCTCTCTCTCTCTCTCTCTCTCTCTCTCTCACTTGGCAACTGTGCCACGATTAGGTCACTACCAACGGGCAAAGCTATTGAAAAATAATATGGTACATGTTAATTAATGGAGACAGCAAAGCGAAAGAGCAGAATAAAGCTAGGTCAGCCCAATAAAAGCCCTTTGTTTTATGCAGTTCCATTCCAGCCACCAAATGATTCTGGTCCCTTCCACCCAGCCTATCATGACAATCGCTTTTCATTAAAAAAGAACTATGTGCTTCCTTTGCCAAGGCCCTCTGAAACCCAAAAAAGTTATTTGATTTGCTCTCAGTCCTGCCATCAGGATCCCTCAAGAAGGGAAGTAAACACAGGAGGAGGTTCTTCAAGCACTGCCAGGTTCCTCAAGCTCAGCTGCTGGCTGGCCACACTCTTCCGTCCTCAGAACCTTCCCAGCTCAGGGAAGTAAACACAGACATGTGACACACCAGCCACAATGTTAGCAACAGAGGAGTGATTTGCTAACAACACACACCAAGAGTGGCCACTCCAAAGGATTCCAGCTTGTGCACTGCTAATGGCAGGGGCCTTTACAACATAGACACACAATCCTTTCTGTGCCTGAGGAAACTGCGAGAAAGTACAGCCAGGGGTAGCTCAGGAGGGCAAGCCCCAGCCACAAACAAGGAGGCTCTCTGTTTAAGCCCTGGGGATCTACTCAGATCCCAGAACCCAGGTTAAAGTCTTAGTTGAGACCAGACCAAGTGGCTACTGGTGAGACAAGGCAGAACTTGACTTCCGGGTTAGCGCCATCGTCGAATGGCGGATTCCCTCCGAACTCCGGAGGGAATCTGCTCGGCAGGGGTTGGGTCCTGCCGCGCCGGCGACACGGGGACCCTCAAAAACCACGGGCGCGAAAGCCCGTGGACCTGGTGACTCAGCGGGCACCGTTTGCGCCCCCGACCCGCGAAGGAGCCTTTTTAAAGGCTACGAAACGGGGGACGGGGAGCGGCGCGGTGCTGTGAGTCTTTTGCTTCCCCTGCCGAGCGAAGCCGCATGCCATTTGACGGAGAGCGCTGACTTCTTCTTCTGAACATTTGGACTAAAAATAACAACCCGTGAGTAATACGGAAATCGGACTTAAAAGGGAAATTTTTCTTTCTCTTGAATTCGGCACGAGCGGGGGAGGTGCAAAGAGGAAGTCCGTCTCCCCCCATTGTAATCAATTTAAAGCAAGGATTTGACAACTAAGGTCGAGAGAAGAGCCTTTTCTTTATTGGATAAAAGTTATTAATTTCACGATTGGAAACTACAAGTAGTTTTGCTGGAGGATAAGAGTTGATTTTGAGAGTTAAAGTGCAACCCCCCGGGAACCGGGAGTGATCCGCGAGAGAGCCTGGTGAAGAGATACAGAGATTTTGACAGCTGTCAAAGTAGCTGTCAAAGTTGGGGAATAAAAAGAGAACTTTGTTTCTGTGACTTTGCTGGTTAGATTTGTTACAATTTGGATATTAATTGTTGAAAACAAGGAAGAATAAGTTAGTTTGACTCTTGGGTTGGAATTGGAAGGATATTAAGTAACCATAATCCCTCTAGAGGGGGTTTTTGGGACATTACAAGAATGGCTGTAAGTGGAAAAATACTCATTGAGCTAAACAGGACTTTTTATCTCCTGGGAAAGCTTCATGAACAGAGCAATATTTTGTCTACAGGGGTCTCTACACTGAAGGAGACAATAGACATATTTACTGAAAATGGAAGGGACTTGACGCAAGTTTTTGTTCTTGTTCCTGAACAAAAAGCCCCTGTAGCGGAATTAGAAGTTTTTGCAGCTGAGCAGGAAAAGAAAGCTGAGAAAAGTGATGAAAGGGAACAAGAGATTTACGATGATCTGGAAGGGAATGAAGGAGGAGTCACATCGTCGCAGAAGATCAAGGAAGGCCAAAGGCCTGTTAGGAAGGACATAAAGGAAAACAAGAATTGGATCATGAAAATTTGGTTTGAATTGGACAAGGAAGATTGGAGAGATCTCCTGATGTGGAGATCTGAAGACCTATGGATTACAAATTTGAGCAAGATGGAAGTTGGAGCATTTGGGACATTCAGACTTAAAAGGATTAAGAAACAAGATTTGAGTTCCACTTTTAAATATGGAGGTCTGGATGGAAGAAAAATGGACATTTTCGAGACAGAGCTTCTCCGAGATTTGGTGCTTGATACAAAAGACTACCAAAAAAACCGGCAAAGAGGAGCTGAGAGAGAATTAAGGGCCTCGGGTGTGAGGTCTCCAGGCTGATAGCAGATAGACTGATGGACATTGGGGATCAAAACCGGGAAAGGGGGGAGGGAGTTTGGGAATCCGAAGGGTGTACAATTATGTTTTGAACTTTTCTTTTTTCTTTATTTTGTTTTGTTGTGAGTATAAAAAGGGGGAATTCGTGGAAGGGAATTGGGGTCGACCTTAGAAAAAAGATTTTAATGTTTAAAGACTGTGGAATATAAAGGGAAAGTGGTTATATAAAATGAACTAAACTGAATAATGGGCTAAATATATTAAGGTCAAAAATTTGGGATAAGAACTTGTTGAACTAAACAAATGGAAATGGAATACAAGAAGGGGAGGTGTGGGGAAGTCTTGGAAAGATGTTATTGAAAGTAAGGTCTTAAATGTAAATGTTTTCTTTTCCCCCCCTCTTTCTTTCTTCTTCTTCTTCTTCTTTTTTTTTTTTTTTGATTTTTTGGAAACTTCAATAAATATGATATTAAAAAAAAAAAGAGAGACAAGGCAGAACTTGAGTAAGAACTTGTCCAGTGGACAGCTTTGCCATGGTGTCCTCTGGGCTAGTGTCAAACAGAAGCCACAGAAGATCTTTAAATATTTGCTTTAAAAATTCTTGTGCTCACTGGAAAGGCACCTTCCACTCAGAAGCACAATCAAACCCCTTGTTTGAGTCACTGTAAGCTTCACCAGACCATAATCTATGGGTTCTTGTGCCAGAAGAAGAGTTTGGATTTGATATCCCGCCTTTCACTCCCTTTAAGGAGTCTCAAAGCGGCACACATTCTCCTTTCCCTTCCTCCCCCACAACAAACACTCTGTGAGGTGAGTGGGGCTGAGAGACTTCAGAGAAGTGTGGCTACCCCAAGGTCACCCAGCAGCTGCAGTGGAGGAGCGGAGACGCGAACCTGGTTCCCCAGATTAGGAGTCTACCGCTCTTAACCACTACACCACACTGGCTCTCCAACATCCTGATGGATTGGGGCTCTCCTCTCTCCAAAGCGGGGTGACTTTGCATTGACCCACAGGGAAAATTCAGAAGAGCTTCTGGCTGGGCAACACAGGTAGGGAAAAAAGGCTTATTATGAGAAAAGCCCTGGATTTAGGGAGGGGGAGAAATTCTATTTAGTCTGCATTTAAAGACAAACTGGCCAAACTCCCATATTCCAAATCAAATGTGACTCAAATCACAACCATCCCTTGAAATGTGCATTTCTTAAAAAAATTCCAGTATAGTTCCCTAGTCAAGTAATGTGTCCAAAAGTGCAGATAAAAGCTGCACAGATTAGTGAAATGCATTGTGTTAGGCCGGGGAAATTGGTATGCATGAATGTGTATATTGGGCACAATTGCATACAGCATGTATTCAGATAAATTCACACCGAAATGCTGATGAACTTTCATGAGCTTCTTCTAAAAGAAAAGTTCAAATTGTTGCAAGAATGTGGAGAACTAAATTTAAGGTTGGAAAAATAAGAAATAGAGAGAACTGATTTGGATTGTGAGAGACTGTGGAATGCTCTAAACTACTTGACCCAAACCATATGAAAGGTTCCAGTGTATTAGTACAGCTGCTCTACTAAGGTAATGGAGACTCCATGGTACAACATTTTTGTTTCTAGACTCAGTCTTGGGGAAAGAGTTTAGAACCTCCAGCTCAATGAATATCTTGAGGCATACAGCCACCACATGTTATTTATGCGACACATTAAATACCTGCTGGAACATGCAGGGTGTGAGGTCGGGAGCCACACCACCAAAAGAAGGCCCTGCAGTCAGCTGGCCAGAGCAGGCCATGTGAACCTACAGGAGCTTCTGGGTGAAACTCGCTAACTAGTCCGCTGGACAGGAGCCTGGTTACTCACCACACTCACCATCAGCAATGGGAATTTTAAAAACCCAGTAAATGGAGAACAATGAAAAATCTACATTTTTAACACTCCTCCTGTGAGAAAAAAGTCTGCTAAAGGGACAGCTTGAATGTGTAACCCATGACTGTGTCATGAAAGATTATCTTTAGACATCAAAATGTGCTATGGAAATTCTTCTACCAATGATGGGAAGTGTCAAGAGACACCCCAAAAAACCCTCCAGGCAAAACATTTGAAAGAGTTGCACCCCAGTTTGTGGTTGGGGGGCACATAGATGCAAGGCTGAGTTGCACACTTCTGCTACAGGCTGTTTCTTGGTGGGTCCATGTTGTCCACATAAAGTGAGAGGACTGGTACAGACACAGGCTGGCACCTTCTGGTGGCAAAATGTCTCTCTCTCTCTGTCTCTCTCTCTCTCTTATCCTTTGCATTTCAGCTGGTAGCATTTGATTGCAAATTCCTTCCACAGGTTGATCACAAACTTTGTAAAATAAAATAAAAAATAAAATAAAAAGCCCAAGTCTGTGACGTATGTGAGAAAGAAACACCCCCCACCCACCCATACACCCCTTTTTCAGAATATCTATGCTGCAGTTGGGACTGTGGCTGGTGAAAAGGTTTATATAACAATAACAATTTATTATTTATATGTCACCCATCTGACTACGTTGCCGCAGCCACTCTGCCCCCCCCCCCCAGTAGTAAAAACACAGTTTGCCCTTATCTGAAAGAGTCTGATGTTCAGGCTGCTCTTTAAGCCAGCAGTTCTTAACCACTACAAGCAAAAGTCATCACAAAGGTAACCTAAGAACACGGAAATTTCCTCACCATACAGAAGCAGTCGTATGAAGAGTTCAAGGTGCCCCGCCCATAGCCAAGTTGCTGAGCAATAGCTCCCCTAGACCAGTAGCAGTCTTCTATGTCACTGCTTTGCATCCACATGATGCATTCAAGGTGCAGCAAGCAATCCTTGGTGCCTGCTTAGTTTAATACAGTTCTGTTCTCCACACTATCCCACTGAAAACATGACACACAACCAAACAATCAGCTAAAATACACCAACCCTCATGCACCTCTTAGCTAGGCTCAGGTTGGGGTGAATTTTCAGAAAAAGGAAATCCAGCCACTCTCACAACTGTTTGTCCACACACATCCTAGTTTCTAAGTCAGTGGATGGATTGGAATTTCTCTCAGAGGGAGATCAGATATACCAAGATGGGGCACAGAGAGGCAGTCTCTGGGATACGCTTTTGGCTTCAGTGCAACTACAAAAGTATGCCCCTGCCCTGATAACTTTCTCCAGCCTTCCTAAAAAGCTATGGGCCACCTGCAACCCTAAAGTAAGACAACCACCAACTTTTGCAAAGTGCTTGAACTGCCAGAGGCAACCCCGGTAACCTGGTGACTAGCTACTTGCAAGCCTCCTTTCACAGTCAACCCGTGCAGCTTGTGCCTGGAAAACAAGCAACCCCCTTCTACCAGCACAGCTTTAGGAGTGCCTGCAGTTCCATGGCTGCAATGTTTAGCTAGATGGATTAAAAACCCTTTCATTGACTAAAAATGTGCCCTCAATTACTCAATGTGATCTTTAAATCTATTTTTAATGCAATGAATTTTTAAAAAGAGAGGATGGAACAGCAGGCAGACGTGGCCTGTTTCCCTTTGCATTGTAAAAAATGCCTCCAAGTTGTCAGCCTACTCCATCTTGGTTCCTGCCCTCCAAATGTTTTGGACTACAACTCCCAGACAACCATGCCGGCTGGTGCTAATGCAGGTTGCAGGCCAGAACACCTGAAGGGCATTAGGTGGGGGAAGGCTGCTCCAAGGGCATTCTATAAAACAGAACTATTGCTTTTATACATGTTAAACTGATCACAACATTTTAATCAGGTGACAATTTTAATGTCACTTTACTCAAGGTTTCCTGTCTCCACTCCCACTGAGCAGAGGGCCAACAGAGTACTCATGCCCAGCCTCCTGTTCTCACAGTGGCCAACCAGATGCCCGTGGGAAACTGAGTGATACAGAACAGGCACATATTTCTTTTAAAAAGTTTACTGACCACACAGAAATGTAAAGGCAAAATCCACATATTGCTCCCCAGAAAGCACACCAAGACACACACACACACACAAAATCCAAGCACCATTTCCAAATACTCACTACTGGATAGGTTAACTTTGCCCACAAGGATCTGAACATGGCCCAATGCCTTCTTCTAGACCTGGTGAAGAACCCCTGGTCCAATGTGGAGATGGCGTTAGGCAGAGCAATTTCCTGAGTGAGAGACACCTTCCTCTCCCCTAACGTGCTGCAGCAACAGATAAACAGTTCCTAGAACTGAGCAGGATCCTATCCCAGCTGACCTCACCAGCCATGGCAGTTATCTGGAAGACTTCCCACAGCATGAAGACACAGCATTTTTCTGTAGCTGATGACTCCTCTGTAGAGGCAGAGAGGAGAAGGAGCCAGTGCAGCCACCAGCCCAACCCTCTGAACCCCAGCACATGAGTGGCTTGGGGTAGCCAACATTTCAAGGGCAGGGTGGGGGGAAGGGGCAAGAAGGAAGCAGTCTAAAAGGTGTGCCTTGGAGCCCTGACAGGGTGCTGGGACACCATTGTGGGTACATGGGAAGCTCTCTTATACCAAGCCAGATCTTCGGTGCCTCTAGCCTGTTCTATTTGCACTGCCCGGGGGTGGTTCTCCAGGCAAGGGACCTTGTCAGTCCCATCCAGAGAAGCTGAGGATTGACCCTGCGTCCTTCTGCATGCACAGCACATGCTCTGCCAATGAGCCACTCTCCTTCCTTTGCCTAAAGTGCGGACTCCCAATATCCTCTATGTCTGAAGCATCAGATACTCCAAACTTAAGCCATCCAGTTGAATATCCCTTGTCTCTGAAATCCAGCAGAGGACACAGAAACATAACTGGGTCTAGGAAATATTGACAAGGAATATTGACTTTTTTCATGGGTTCCCCCTCCACAAAGTCTTACAAATGTCATTTTAAGAAGGTGTCTAGACTTCTCCCTGCTAGAACTCTTTAGCTGGAAACCACAACAGTTAAACATGACAGAGTCTGACTTACATGTGTATTTTGGACATGCTAGAAAGAGTTCTGATAGTAGCACAGCTCATTTAAACAAGGCTCATTTAAAGTTATTATTATTACTACTATTTATTACGCATCCTTCACCCCCAGGTCCCAAGGCTTGTTTACAATAATTAAAACACAAATGCAGCACCACCCCAAATCAGCAGTCCTACTAAGAGGAGATGCATTGAAACTAATGAACATGGCTAACAGGTCCATTAATTTTAGTGAGTCTACTCTGAGCAGAAGTTACTTGGATCCAACCCTCAGGCTCCAGCCTGGTCTATACAAGTGAGGTGACAAAACATTCCTGGACTATCCCATTTCAGACTGCAGGGGATGTACTATAGACAGACACAGACACACACACCACTTTGCATGTGGAAAACATCTCCAACCTTTTGCTTAATAAGCTGGTTTGCTGTGCAGAGTGAGTTTGTTTGGGAAGAGTGGGAAGAGCTCAGATATGCAGCTGCCTCTCCTGCTAATGGCAGCCTGCAATGGTACAATCCAGGAGCACAGTTTTACCCCCACCCCCTCTGTAGTGTGACCAGGATTTCAGAGAGTTCCCCATCAATAGTGCAATCACCAAGAACATACGCACGCCTGCTCTCGTGGTATGTAGGTGGATGTGACAGAACAGCAAATGTTATGGACTATTGCTAAAAACCACAAAGGGATGAACAGGAGATGAGACCTTAGCGATCCTTGAGACTTACTTGGTCATTAGCAAACTAGGACAGTTGCAGGTTTGGGAACACACACAAGCCAAAGAGATGCAAAACTCTGACAGCTTGCAACAGGCCAGTCTCTCTCATCTCCATGCACTAGGAGAACAAGTCCTGCTGCTATATTAAAGCAGTGCAGGAGATGCAAGCAGAGCTCATTTTTCCCAACACCTAACTAAACATCCCACCTACTCTTGTGCCATGAAGCTGAATGCTCTCACTGCTAATAATACCAAGGTTGCTATGCAACCAGAAGGCTGCCTGAATAATCTAAGTTACGTATTTCTGTCCCACAGCATCCTGCAAGTGACATCACTTTTGTGGAGCCATGAACATTTAGTATCAACAAACATTTTGCTTGTTGTATGCAGCAGTGGTGGTATTCCTTATGATTTTGTGGCCTATCTTGCAAAAGGTTTAGACTGGATGCCACAAACATAAAATCAGGAGATATAATAGAGAAATGAAATCAACCCTATCAACAAAGCTCAAAACTGAAAGGGCTCAAAGGAGAGAAAGCAGTAAGGCCAGCAAAGCACACACTCACTTGCACTTAAGTTTCGCAGACAGAAAAGTCCTTCTTCACACAGCACATAAACTATGGAACTCTCTCCCACAGGAAATGGCTTTAAAAGAGGACTAGACAAATTCATGAAAGAGAGGGCTTTCAATGGATACTAGCCAGGATGGCTATGTTCCTGTTGCAGGAAACCACAGGAGGGAGAGAATGCTTGTGCTTATACCCTGCTTATGGGGTTTCCACTGAGGCATCTGGTTGGCTACTGTCAAAGCAGCATGGTGGACTGGATGGGCTGCTGGCCAGATCCAGAGGGCTCCTTTTTTGTTCAAAATGCTGCTGGTGGGGCACTCAAAGTGCAGTCCATCTGAGCGAGAAGGGGAAGGGCCAGGTGAAAAGGAAGGGTTAAAATTCATATGGTATGAAGTCAAGGAGGTGGAGTGGAGTGCACCTGATGGGACAGGCCTCATGGCAAATGGAGAAGGTTGACATTTCAAAGTATTCAGGAAGCCATCACCAGGTGGCTGGCAGAAGCAGAATGATGCAGAATCCTCATCTGCAATGAATACCAGGTTGGTGCACTCTTTTCACAGGTTCAGAGGCACCCGATGGCATCAAAGTGCTGCTCCAAAGATTCACATGGAGACAAAGGTGTCTGCATACCTGATTCTGCAGTACAAGACTGCCAACCTCAGGCTTGTAAAGGTCACCTCACCAAGCGGGTGGCAGGCCTGCAAAGAGATGGTGTTTGCTTTAAGATCAGAGGAAGCTTTATGAAATGATGAAGCAGGAACTGGGAGGACAGGGCAGTTCAATTTGGTAAAATTAAAAGCGAGTGTGCTCTCTGAATGCATGGAGAAGCTGGAATTAGAACTGGAAATTTTATTATCTAACCTGACACAAGCATTCCCTGGGCTGATGTTTAGAAGCAAGTAACCAGATGGCTTAACATATGGGTCTGAAAGCTTGCAGCTGGAGGAAGACCCAGATTATCCCTGACCACAGATGGCTTACTTGAATACCAAGATCTTGCACACTACTTCCTGGAGACGCTCAGGCCTTTTCAGACCTCTCTTGTCTAGCCTGCCCTGGCAAGAAACAGCTGGAATTTGAGATAAAGATGGCAGCAGGCTGAACAGGCAGCAGGAAGATGACCTCTAGTCTAGGAGTGGTATTCAAGTAAGCTTCACTAACTGTAAAACTTAGTCTCATCCATTCATTTCAACGTTTCTACTCTGAGTAAAACTTACTTAAGTACCACGGTGTTATGTACTGAGTTGAATAGGATCCAAACTGCAGCAGTCTGATTGGTCCTAGAACAATAGGATCCAAAAGGCAGCAGTCTGATTGGTCCTAGAACAATAGGATTCAGAATGCAGCAGTCTGATTGGTCCTAGAACAATGCAGCAGTATGATTGGTTGGCAGGAACTACCCAATCATGCTCCAGATAGAAGTGAATCCACAACCTGATTGGCTTACAGTAGAATTCCGGAACTAGCCAATCATGTGCAGCCCATTGTGTAAATAATGTATATAAAGCAGATACTTTGAGGGGACTTTCATTCATTCCTCCTCACCACTATGAGCTGAATAAAGAGCATGAAATCACTTTGCGACTCTGAGTATATTTCACACACTAAGTTTCTTCCTGATATGCTGGTTTTCCCAAGAGAAAATCTCTTCCTGCAGTCTGATGCCGTATGGTCCGCAAGTCTTTACCAGCTTGCCTGCTATGTGTGTGTCAGCTAGGCATGAGATCCAGTGGAATGGGGAAGTCTCCCACAAAGGGGTTCCAGCATAAGCACATATCAGCCAGTTGCTGCGCATACTCCCTCAGGCCAGCCCAAAGTGCAGCCCCTAAGGCCTTTCTGGAGAACACAAACACAGTTCTCTCCTCCAAATTCCTTGGCAGTCAAACACTAGCCACTCATTGTTTGTCACAGACTGGGTTTACACTACGGCGTAAAACATTAGTTAACATCTCCAAGAATGTTCCTTAACCAAAAAGGGGGTGGGGATGATGTATTGTTATGAAGGCTGGTAATGTCGTTTAAAAGGAGAATGTAGGATAAAGCATGACTAAAACAAATTGTCCAAGGTCACCATGAATGGCAAGTCCATTTTCCTGCCTGGCGCTAATTTCCCAGCTGTAAGCACAGCTTCACTGCACCTTTCCTACCAGCCCCTCAAAAAATCCGTGACACTCCCTCTGCATCCTTCCAAAGGCATAAGATGCTTCTTGGGGCAGGTAGGAGTCTCACATTCACACCTTACGTACTGATCAGCCCGCCACTTAACTGCTCTAAACCTCAGTTCTCCCATCTGAAAAGTGAGGATATACTACCAAAATCACCAACCCATAAAAATGGCTCCACTTTGTGCAAGTTAGAAAGTGACATTGCCAACAGTCAAAGCTGATTTGGAATGGCTCTTGTGAGTGCTAACAAGGAGTTGGTTGCCAAATAGTTCCTGATGTAAAATCCAGCGTTAGTCTTGGTTGCATTTAAAAGACTTATAGCAGGCTTCCTCAACCTCGGCCCTCCAGATGTTTTTGGCTTACAACTTCCATGATCCCTAGCTAGCAGGACCAGTGGTCAGGGATGGTGGGAATTGTAGTCTCAAAACATCCGGAGGGCTGAGGTTGAGGAAGCCTAACTTAGAGGCTCATGGAAAGCTCCTTTAACGCTGTAGTGGTTCATGTTAAATTTTCTTCTACAAAGCTAACTTTTCTCCAGTGAGAGAAAATATTTGACTTTTACATTTCCTGCAAGAATATTGTAGCACATACTTTAGAAAGAATCTGTGCAGCTCTCAAGAGATCAGCAGAAAATCTGACAATGATGAAAACAAAATTTTTATCTGCTTTTAAATTTTGTCAACTTATAAACAAAAAACCCAGAAATTGTTCTAGTGAGGAATGCTGAGCTGAGAAGGGTAAAACTAGCATTCATGTGGCAGGCAACCAGCAAATTGCTATTATTTGACCTACAGAGCACCTTAACTGGTAAACATTTTCCACCCCTTCCTTTGGTTTATCCTTGAAATCAAATGGGCAATAGGGAACTACATCCCTGCCTTTCATTATCATTAGGTACTCAAGAATGCTTATGGAGCTGAAATATAGACAATATCAACCAAACCAGCACCACGTATCAGGAAAACAGCAGCTGGAGAACAATAACAAAACATTACAACCAGGACAGAGAACATAAGAAGGATGTCCACCAGCTTCCTAACCCTTGTGAGGGAGTGGGGACCAGGTGGGCTTCTCTAGGAGGTGAGTTTCCAAAGGAATGGCACATCAGCAAGGAAACCTGGCTGCCTCCTCACCTCTTTGGTAAAGAGAGCAAAGAGGGGAAACCTACTCGCATACCAACTGCAAGTGCCATAGCATCTGGAAGAGAGAGGGTGCCTGAAACAGCAGCAGCTGTTTCATGAAAGCACAAAAGGTTAGGCAATGTCTACCATTTCAGCTGACCTAATAACATTTACCATCACTTCTAATAAAGTGCCCAAATGATCCCCAATCCTCCCTGCCTGGTAGCTGAGATGTGACCTGCCAAGTGCCAGAGACCTGGCTGGCATCTGAAAGATTTGTTGATTCTGCTTAGCTGAATAAAGCACTGCTGGGTCACTGCCACAAGAGCTATACGTGGAACACCTGAAAGATTTAATAGAAACAGCAGCAGCTGCCTTATATGGACTCAGATCCTTGTGTGCATCTAGCTCAGTGCTACATAGACTGGCAGCAGCTGTCCTGGGTTTCAGGCTGGGATTTTTCCCAGTCCTACCTGGAGATGTCTGGGATTGAACTGGGGATCTGCATGCAAAACAGGTTTCTGCCAATGAGCTACAGCCCTTGCCCCAAAGGGAAGCTCTTCAAACTTGTTATCCTTAATCCACAGCACCACACTGCCTCTCAGAATGTTGCTCTGAGTTACCCACAATGTGCAAAGGCAACAATTATTATTCTATTCAGAATTTTGGGTTTAAAAAAAAAATGTATGGCCAGCATGTCTATGGAATCAAGTTCTTACAGCTGTCTGATGTTTCCCTTTGCATGTACCAAGGAGTAATTAGTTTTAAATACCATTTGCTTCTGGATGCATTCTCAGGAGGCTTCCTTCTTCCTTTAGAATAATTAGGACTACCTTTCAATAAAGTGACTTGCAACATATAAACATGCATCCCAAATGCAACAGAAGTGCAGCAAAAACATTCCAAAGGCTCCTCCTTCACGGGCTGATTCTTCTGCCCCCAAAGTGATGCCACCTGCACCAGCAGCCGAATGAGGGTGGAGCACGCTGAGTGGCCCCTGGTAGTGGGGGGAGCGGGAGAGGAGCACTGTATGTGGAATGGAGTATTTGGGGGAAAGACCTGGCTGGCTGGAACCTTGAGCAGCAGCACTCCATGCTGCAATCTTGTGCTGCACTAAAGATTACTAAAGATAAAAGGGAACCCTGTGGTTTAACTCAAATCATTTTGGGTCCCATTTGTCAGGTTGGTTTAGCACAATTATTCCACTTAACTCTGACGTGTCAGATTGAAACTTGATACACACATTCAGAAACAATTCTACATTCTAAACACCAAGCCCCAGTTCAACTCCTGCAACCATTTTCAAGGGGAAGATATAATCATATAATTGTAGGGCTGGAAGGGACCCCAAGGGCTATCTAGTCCACCCCCCTGCACTGCAGAAATCAGTAACATGATGTGGACGCAATGGGGTATGGAGATGTTGGCAGACAAGCAGGTGCACATGTACAGGGCACAAGGATAGATTTCCACCCATTTTCAAGAGCAAACGATGTCTCTGACTGCGCTATGTTAGGGTAAGTTATCTAGGAATATTGCCTATTAACACACCAACTTCGTTTTAACTTGGTGAGACGTGGTTTCAAGAAGGCACCATCTGAAAACTGGAGATGGGAAGAATACAGTAAACAGAAGAAGCCTTTTTCTTAGAGGCCAAGCATCTTCTGCAAGCAAATTCCACAGCCTATTAAAGAGGTTATCAAGTGGAAAACTATGAACTGCTTGGGTGCCGGTTCTAGTCCCCTTGTTTATTAAATTCAGTTGATTTGTGTTGTCGCTGTGTATGATAGGGTTGCCAAACATATGACAACCCATGTCAGCAGTGTCGTTTTTGGCAATTTCCCTTTAAAATAGCTCCAAAACTTCATTTATTTTTGGTGAATTTGCCAAAAAAGCAGAAGAGAAAAACCAACCAGTGCTCTGCACCCTCCCACCAGCTTTATGGGCTTTCATTTTACATAATTGTAAAAAGAGCTCTGCACTAGCCTGGCCCACTAAGTGACCTAGCTGCCAATCAGGGACTCAAAAGAAAGACAAGATGTATGCCATGGAATAATACACAGGAAGTGGAGTGCCTGGGCCTGACATTGACAGCCCTTCCCTGTACTCAAGTCTGCAAAATCATGGAAGTCCAGACCAAAAGTAATCCCCAAATGTAGGTCATTTATGTCTTTGGCCAGGAGTAAGGGGGTAAAATGCCAACATCCATCTTGCACCTTGATGAAGCTTAAAGCCAGATTTGGAGAACGCTGCTGCTGCTGCTGCTGGTGCCTTAAGTGAGGCTCCCATAGTTTGTTTACCCAATTAGACTCTCAAGGTGAACTTCCTTCCGGAGGAGCCATCTGCAGGCGCTTGCCACAATGAGCACCAAGACCAAGTGAGGACCACGAGCCCTGCTTAAGGTCAGGAAGCTCCAGAGTCCAATTCTGATCAGAGATCCAAGCTTGAAATATAGGCAGGATCATCTGAAGCAAAGAGACGGATTCTTGACTAAACAGACTCGTTTTGTCATAAAGGCCTGTTTCTTTAAAACCCTTCAGTGCAACCATGGGGGTGGGGGTTACAAAAGAAACTTTCTCCCTGTTTGTCAAAACATGGCCTCTGGTCAGGTCCAAAACAAGTCAGGAAGTCACACCATGTCAGGAACCAGGAGTTCCTGGAGACAGGAGGAGAAAGGATCTGGGGGACAAAAAGAAAACAATGACATAAATCCAGCTGACAAGTGAAGCAGTCACTGCCCCAAAACTCTACTGCTACAGCCTCTGCTTTTCAGGGTTGAGAGTGGCCAACCAATATGACAGCCAGCCATCAGAAGCAGGAGTCTGTGCCCTAAAGCTACCAAGCGTCTGGTCTGTCCTTTTGGAATTCAATCTCTGACATCTTCCCAGGAGGGCTGAGAAAGACTTTGCCTGAAATTCTGGAGAGCCAACCCCAGTCAGTATAGACTAGTTCTGCCATGACTCTCCCACGTTGGCAGAAGCCATCATTTTTGTACATGTTCAAGGCTACATGGAGATAGATCACAAACCAAGGCTGCTCCTCTTCATGGGAGCCCCAGTCTGAGGGCAGATCCCCACCATGTATTTAAACCACACCCAACACACATTTTAAAGTACATGTCACCCACCAAAGAATTCTGGGAGCTGTAGTTTCCCTTTACAGAGCTGCAATGCCCAGTGCTCACAACAAACTACAGCTCCCAGGATTCTTTGGGGTGTAGTCATGCACTTTAAATGTATGTTAGATGTGACTTGAAAGCATGGTGTGGATCTGCCTTGTGGTCTTGGCTAGCTGTGCCAAGAGTCTTGGTTGGTACAGGGCAACTTCCTAAGTATCTTACCACATTCATTTCGGTACTACAAACTTCTATCAGCTGTGCACCAGTGCAATTTTTCACGACCTCCTCTAAAGAACCCTGGAACAATAACTAGTGCAGTTGCAAAACTACACATGTTTAAGCAGTTCTTGTTCATTCTGAACAGGGCTGACATAGGACAATAACCTTACAGAAAAGAGGCATAACCCTTGGGAACTTTAGGTTAAGAATTATATGGCACAGAGAAAATTAAAAGCCTCAACCATGGCAGGTTCAATGTGGAGACCATGTGCTTGACCTCACCTTCTGGACAAAGTTTTTCAGCATGACCAGATATTTGCTGAAATTAATCAAATTTACTTCTGATAGCTGTTGGTGCCATGCCAACAACCGCCCAGATGGAGTAGATTTCTGGCACCAAATTGCTCTGCAACCTGGATCAGCCATAAACAAATCATTCAACCCAGGTGTCACTTTTAATCTCTACAATTCTGATCAACACCACTTAAGGTACATTCCCCTCCCGCAACCAGCTTTGTTATTCAAACAACCTGCCTTTGCCTACCTCTTACACAATAATGTCTTTTTAGTTTCTCTGGCAGGCCCAGCCAAAGAGTAAACAAAGAACAGCTCAGGCCATGGAGGAGGTTTAACTCTTCGCTCTCAAAACACTCTAGCATGAGGCTGCAGAAGCCACCCTTCTGCTGTGTTGTAGATACCAACATGTAAAATCTGAAGCAGTGTCATTAGAGGTAACAAGTGTGGTAGCTGTGACCCTGGCACCTCACTTCTGGATGGAATAAACCTTCTGGACATCCCACAGGGCCTTCTGGAGAAGGTGGGTTCAAGGCAATGAAACATGAAGGGTGAAACTGCTGGGCCTGTCTAAGCCCAGCTGGAGCAGGGGGAAGTCAGCCAGCTGGAAGAATATTCCCCCTAGGAACCGGCCAGAGAGTTGAAAAGGCAAGACCTATCCTGACCAGTCTGAAATTTGGGGAGCCTTTCTGAGAAGCCTTCCTGGGACATTGGAGAACCTGAAGATGCCAATGGGCAAGAGAGAGCTTGGCATTCCACACAAACCAAAGAACCCATTTTTAAAATTATACTCCCAGCCCACTCTTGCTTCAGCAAATTCAGAGCACTCGCAAACTTACACTTTCCTCAAAGTAATAAGAAATGTCCTTGCAGCATATTCACAACGTTGGAGGTAAATTCCCTCTCAAGGCTGAATTGGCTAAGTTTGGAATCACAGCAGCCTTTCCTGGCATTATGCTGGAACTGAACAAGGCCGCAAACAATGATTTCTTCAGGAAGCCCTTGTGTGTGTGCACTATGCAACTGCAAGTCCACATGGTCCTGTTCACACTCACACCCCCACACCCCCCCCCCCCGTTGACCTGGTTAGACTTTAAGGGAAGCTGAGCATGAGTGAACAAGAAACCTTTTACATGGCTCCCCAGCAGTGACTTAGCCCACAACCACAGACAGGCACCCAGGTGTTACGTTATCAACTGAGAGAACAAAAAGGCCAAACACAGCTCTTTTGTCTTTTGCCACAGGGCCCTCAGAAAGGGTGGCCAAGGGAGCATGTTGATCTTGGACCCAGGGTCAGTCAGGGACTTACTGGGAGGAAGGGTGAGTCAGGCTTCATCCCAAATACCATTTCCTAAGCTCCGGTTCAAAGTCCTCATAAGAGGAAGCACCCTTGAGCATTTGCAGAGTGTTTCCAGCTGTTCCTTCCTTGCCTCCCCTTCAAAGTTTAGAATTAGGGAAACAACATTCCAGAACAGAGGAGAAGACATTTATTCAGGACCAAGCTCCAAGCAACTCTCCCTAGGAGTGCTTTCTTTTTTAGCCCCATGCCTGCATCCAAGGACTTTGAGTTATTTCAAGAAGAAATGAGCCACAGACCAATCGCCCTGTTGCCCAAGTACCTTTGGGACAATGAAGGCTAAAAGATCTGAAAGAAACACCCAACAATGCTAAAATGATCAACAGCAAGAGGCTTTTTTCCTTCTTAAAACTAAACAGAGATACATTTGCAAGCACACAAACTGTAGCAGGGTTACCAGCCTAGAATGCAACAGCAACCATCCTGGCTCAGTTCATGTCATCCACCGGCAACTTAAAAGGGTGCTTACAAGGTCAGGCTGCTCCGAGCTGGCTTGCCTCTTCCTCAGAGAGGAAAGCCTTTGCTGACTGCGCATGGAAAACCTGCGGAAGGACTCTCTGCTCCGGGATGCAAAGTGCCTGAAGGAGGAGGTGCGCTTGAAAGGGGCTCTGCCTGCCCCCACCCCACTTGTTCGTTCATGGGCAACTGCAGTTGTGACTAAATTCAGTGCCTCTTGCAAGGACCTTCGCACGGAGCCCACCCAGTGGGTCATGTGGCTCTGCGCCACAGTCAGCTTGTCTCCAAGGTAATCCATCGCTCCAAGGCACCCAAAGAGGCAGATGGGCTTGCGGGGGGGGGGGGGAGAGACCGAGAAATTTACTTCCCCCTAAAATGAAACCAGAGCTGCCCGGGAGCCAGAAACTACTAAACACTCTTGAAAATCTAGTTACAAAAAGAAAAATGGGGAAAAGGAGCATGGGGGGTGGGGGGTGGAGGATGGAATAAGGCTGGTCTATTTCTATCTTCCTCAGTTGTGGGTGCCTCTTTGAACCAAATTCACCCAGTGAAAATGCATCTGATATATCAAGCACATTAAAAACAGAAATCTAGAGCTTGCTTTGGCAGCAGAATGGCATTTGGTCTTCTTTCTCATTCCCACACAGTCTCAGGGAACTCCTTTCCACAGGCCAGTTCAGCAATTTTCGAGTTGAGACTCCTAGAAAAGCAGCCCCTCTTCTCTTCCTTCCCCCTCTGGCCTGGTGAGCTTCTGGGGCAGCAGCACAGAGAATGAAGTTCCGAAGGTGGCCTTTGACCCATTCATGAGATGGGCTCTTCCCATCTCCCTAGAAAGCCAGTCCTTCAAAGGTAGGTACCAGTGATGGCCACAGAAGCCCCCACCCTGTCAGAGGTCCGTTTTAATCTCCGGCATCACCACGACCAGCACTTGCCTTAATTTCTAGAGCCCCGTCAGTTCCAAGATGGGGAGAACGATGTGAAGCATGCTGCCTTTGAGACCCTGCTTGCCTGACTCACAGCCTCCGGAAAGTCTTTTTCATGGCTCTGCGGCTCAGGAAGGGGCTTCCGTGGGGCGGGATGTTCTAGAGACTGAGAGCTTGAGAGTGAGCGATTGCTGGCTGTTCCAGGAGAGGCAGCAGAAAGGCAGGCTTCCTCAAAGCACTCCTCTCCACCTTTGTGCCACTAGAAGGCACCCTCCAGAAATGCTGCTGGCTGCCGCAGCACTGGGCAAGCCCACCTGGGTGTCTGCAAGTGGAGGGGTAGCTCGCTCAGGGAGACTCTGAGAGCAGCTTGAGGCAGAAGGGGCTCCAGGCGGTGGCCTCCTCCCCACTTAGAGGCACCCGGTTCCTCCTCTCCCCTCCTCTGCAACAGGAAGGAAAACAATGAATGAGATATAACCACTGCAGGGGCTGGGCTTGATTAGAGTACAGCCCGGGTTGTCATGGCAACCAAGGGGAACAGCATCTGCCTGGTGACTGGGCAGGCGGAGATCCCTTGGAATGATTCAGTTTGCATCTCATCACGTGGAACCTGGGCAATTGTTAACCCTTGCCTGCACATCAGGAGAGAAGCCACCTGGGCTTCTTGGAAAGCCTTCCTTTAGCAGCAACAGCCAGCAGAGGACTAAAACTGGTCACCCAGAGTGCTCTACAAAGCAAACCCCCCCTTCTGTTGACTGGGAGCAATTGTTTGTTTGTTTGGTCATCTGATGTTCTCCCCTAGCTTCATCTGGAGCTTGTAAGCTACTACAAACTTAGTATGGAAAAGAGCAAAGCAAAAAACGTATCCCCATTAAAAAATAGCTGTGAAGACAAAATGCTAGTCAATCAAGGTTAGCCGAACATAAATTATATGAAAAGATTCCAGAAATAAACAAAGTTATTCAGTGTCTGCACTGTCAGTTGAAGTTTACTTAATATGTTAAGTCACAGTGGTTCCTTCAGGGAACATCGACTGGACACACCAAAAGGGCAGCAGCTCAAATCAGAAACTAATAGATGCTTCTAAGTCATAAAAACCCCAGACTGTTTCTTGAATAGAACCACCAGTTACTATTGTAGGAATCAGAAACCCCTTTTTGTTATATTAACCTAAGGAACTGCCTCCTGATGAATAGCTAACTCCTTGAAACACCTATTATTTGAATTAATAAGTTTGCGTCCCGTTCAAGGTGGGTTTCTGAATATACTCTGTTCATGAGCAGCATTCTGGCCAGATCTTCTGTTGTTGTTGTTGTTGTTGTTGTTGTTGTTGTTGTTGTTGTTGTTGTTGTTGTTAACACCACCACCTTTCACAAATATGTCTCAAGGTGTTCCACAAAACATAAGAAAACAGTTAAAAACAGCAAATTAACTTTAAAAACTATACAAAGAAAAAACCTATGGCCGAAATCAATTCATTCAGCTAGGAAAACTTGTCAGAACAAAAAGGCATTCAATTGTTTCGTGAAAGCAGCAGCCACAGGAGAAGCCTTCCTCTGAGCTCTTTGGAACTCTCCTGCAGACCACAGCGACCTAATGGTTATATGAAAGATATGAAGCTCCTTCGAGAAACCTTCCCCTGAGCTGTATAGGGCCAAAATCTTGAACTTCGCCAATAGCAGTTGGCAGCTAGAGCAAGTCCTACAAATAAGGTGCTTTGTGGAAGGTTGTGAGTCTCCACCAGCAACCGAGCCACTGCATTCTGCTGCATCTGCAGTCTCTGGACCAGCCTCAAGAGCAGCCCCCCATAGAGTCCATGGACAAGGGTAGTTACACTATTTTGACCAAGGAATGGCAGTAGCTGAAGCTAGCAAATGGCACTCCTAGCCACCAAGGACACCTGCGCCTCTGTCAAGTGATAGAGCTGAATCCGGGAGCACCTCCAAATTGTGCAGCTGCTCCTCCAGGGAGAATGAGACTCCATCCATGACAGACCATAGGCCACGCTGGCTGGGGTGGATGAGAGCGGGGAGTCCAACAGCAACTGGAGGATCACAAATTCTTCATCCTGCACTAACGGGGCAAGAAGGCTTGTTCCAAGGGTCCTCTCATGTTCCAATGTTATCTTAGGTTATGTAGGCTCTTCTGGAAGCATAAAGGAGGGCAACATCACAAGAGGAGGATAGTTGAACTATGGAACTCCATCCCACAGGAGGCAGTGATGGCCACACACTTAGAT
The DNA here is from genome assembly GCF_964188315.1 of Podarcis muralis. Taxonomy (NCBI): domain Eukaryota; kingdom Metazoa; phylum Chordata; class Lepidosauria; order Squamata; family Lacertidae; genus Podarcis; species Podarcis muralis. The sequence continues at coordinate 58,428,880 of NC_135667.1, read as the reverse complement.
GGCTTTGAAAGAGGATCAGACAAGTTCGCAGAGGAGGGGGCTATCTTTGGTCACTAGCCTCCACAGTTGGAAGTAGAAATGCTTCTATGGGGAGAGGGCTGCTCTTCTATGTAGATCCTGCTTGTGGGTTTCCTGCAAGCATCTGGTTAGCACTGTGAGAACAGGATGCTGGACAAGATGGGCAGTTGATCTGATCCAGAAGGCTCTTCTTACCGTCTTAAATGAAATGTTTGAGGGGGAAGGCTTGGGGTACAAAAAAGCTTGGGGTGCAAAGCTTTAAATCAGCTTTGGAGAACCTTGTAGGTAGCAGAGTTTAGTTCTGCACCCTCAGTACAAAAAAATATCAAAATCAATCAAGATGGTCTCATTCTATACAAAACTAGGGTTGCCATGTGTCCTCTTTTTCCAGGACTCCATGGCCTCTTTTTCATGATGAGTCACCATAGAGATCCATAGTTAAAAGCAGAAGTCAGCAAGTGTTCTCTTTTTTGCTCTTCAAAACCTCCCACCAAAGGAGCAATCATGTCACTAAAGTTACAAACCTGCTTTGATCATTATCCATTTGCAACCTATTAGGCACCTCCATTCCTGCAGCATTCCCAAAAGGATATCTGGTGTCCCCGTCCCCCCGAAAGAGGAGGAGGAGGAGGAGGCGGAAGAGGAGGAGGGGTGAAGCTTTCTGCCACTTGTTCAAAGCTGTAACTATCAGGAACCATCAGGCTGATGAACCTTTTTATAGCAGTCATCATTCCATTATTTTCTTCATGAGAGCACCACACCCTGAGCTCTCTCATTTTAAACGCATTGAGCATTTCATACAATATATCCTTGTAAGCAATACATTCCAAGCAAAAATCTGAAAGTGTGTGTCAGATTGGGGGTGGGTGTCGACAGGAGGTTATTAGCCATAAAGAGAAGCAAGCAGCAGAAAATTCAGTTTTATTCTTAAGTGAAATATGCACAATAATGTAAGGGGAACATCTGCAAACAGTGGTGTTCCAGCAGCAGGAAATGGGAGCCTGTAGAAGGAAAACAGAAACAGCAACTGCCCCCTGCAAAGAACGAGATATTTGTAGCTCAATCCTAATTTAGAGGAGAAGCAGCAACCTGAACAGGTGGGATGCTATAGCACTTGGGACCGCCTTCTTGATGGGCCTTGAGGACAATGATCCTAAAATTATTTTAATTTGGCAGCAAAGAGGATGCATGGCCAAAACATAAGAGCATGATGTGTGGCACATAATGCACTCATTTTATGGGCATTCGGTATACTAGGTCATGCAAATGTTTCATCCAGCGGTGCAAAGATTTTGTGTTGGCTTTATAGGCAGTCATTATTTGTCATCACCAACCAGCTCAGCAGAGTGGGCAACAAATTACCCCACCTGTCTCCAGAAGTCTCTGCAGTTAAGGAGAGGGAATGGGAGTTTTCAGTGCCGGGGGGGGGGGGGCAGATGTTATAGGCGAAGGGGATTGAGATATGGATATGCTCGTACCCCTTCCAATCTGCGCCCCATCCCGAGGGACGAGGGTAGGGTGAGCAAGGATTACTCACCTCCGTCACTGGTGCTGTGCAATGCCAGGTCTATAGGCAACAAAACCGCCTCCCTGCAAGATTTCTTTACCTCGCAGGGGGTCGACCAGGCTTGTGTGACAGAGACCTGGGTGCGCGAAGGGGAAACAGTTACCTTATGAGAGATGACGCCCCCGGGTTTCTCCGTCCTCCACCAGTCACTGACTGTGGGCCGGGGGGGGAGGGGTGGCATTATTAATCTGGGAAGATTGTTCTTTCAGGGCTCTACCATCACAATCGATCCCCGGCATTGAATGTGTTGGCCTAGTGTGGGGCTCCGAGGTGAGCTTGGCTGTCTGTCTGGTGTACCAGCCACCTAGTGCACCAGCAGCCACCCTGTCAGGCCTACTGGAGGTAGTGGCCGGCTGGGCCTTGGAGTTCCCTAACCTATTGGTATTGGTGGACTTCAACATCCATGCTGATGCCACTCCCTCCTCACAGGCTCTGGACCTGGCATCTTCCATGGCGACACTAGGGCTCTCCCAGTTTGTTTCGGGCCCCACACATCAAGCAGGCCACACGCTGGATTTGATCTTTGGCATAGGTATAGATGTGATCATGTCTCCTTCGATGAAGGTGCCATGGTCTGATCACTACGCTCTGAAAGCCAGGACTGACTTTCCACTCCCACCCTGCTTAGGTGGCGAACTAATTTGGGTTCGCCCGCAGAGGCTGATGGACCCTGATAATTCTGCCAAGCCTTGCGGGACCTTGCTCCCCCTGGCAACTCATTGACTGAGCTTGTTGAGGGCTGGAATATCCAGCTCCTGGCAGCCATCGATGAGATCGCACCTAAGTGCCCTCTGCGACCCCGCAGAAACCGGGCTCCCTGGTTTACCAAGGAGCTCTGGAAAATGGAAGTGGTACCTCAGATGGTTAGAGCGAGTATGGCAGGGTGCCCGCAATGGAGCCTCAAGAACATCTTATAGGGTTTTCATGAAAACCTACGAGATGGCAGTGAAGGCCACTAGGAAGTCTTACTTCTCGGCCTCCATTGTATTCGCTAGCTCTCGCCCAGCGCAATTATTTAGTATAATTAGGTCTTTAATGTCCCTCGAGGGACAGCCAAATTTAAATAACAATTTGACACACAGCTGTGAGGCATTTGCGAGCTTTTTTGCGGAGAAGGTCCTGTCGCTCCGCTGTGACCTCCCTGCCAATTTGGATACAATAATGGAACTGGAGGCCCCTCGACTGTCCTCGGGTCCAGTATTGGACCACTTTGACCGGATGTCCCCAGCCAATGTGGACAGACTCCTCCGAGCTGGTAAGCCCACCACCTGTCCTCTTGACCCGTGCCCGTCCTGGCTGAATAAAGCGTGTCCAGACGAGGTGCGGGCCCCCCTAGGGGATATCATCAATCTGTCCCTTGGCACCGAGACATTCCCAGGGGAACTGAAGAAGGCAGTGGTGCGCCCGCTCTTAAAGAAAACATCATTAGATCCTTTAGATCTATCCAATTACCGCCCGGTTTCGAATCTTCCGTTCCTGGGTAAGGTGATTGAGAGAGCGGTTGCTGAACAGCTTGGTGGGTTTCTGGATGAAACATCGGCCCTGGTATGACAGCTAAGAATGTGAACCTATTTAAAGATAACTATGAGAAATGCTGGGCGGAAGTGAAAAAAGTTTTAGAAATATGGTCAAATTTGAAGCTTTCACTGCTAGGCCGTATAGCTGTGATAAAAATGAATGTATTGCCAGGAATGTTGTTTTTGTTTCAAACATTGCAAATTTTGGATAAAGTGGATTGTTTCAAGAAGTGGCAGAGAGATATTTCTAGATTTGTCTGGCAGGGCAAGAAGCCTAGAATAAAATTTAAAATACTAACGGATGCAAAAGAAAGAGGTGGATTTGCCCTGCCAGACCTTAAACTTTATTATGAGTCGGCCGCATTTTGCTGGCTGAGAGATTGGCTGCTTCTTGAAAACACAGACATTTTGGATTTAGAAGGTTTTAACAATGTATTTGGGTGGCATGCATATCTGTGGTATAATAAGGTCAAAGCACATAAAGCATTTAAAAACCATACTGTCAGGAAAGCATTGTTTAATGTCTGGATAAGATATAAGGACTTACTTGAAAATAAAACCCCAAGGTGGTTGTCACCGATGGAAGCGAAGGCTCAGAAAAAGTTCAATATGGAGGCCAAATGGCCGAAATATTAGGAAATTTTGGAACAAGAGGGAGATAAATTGAAATTGCAGAGTTTTGAAAAACTAAAAAATAAAGTGCGAGATTGGCTTCATTATTACCAAATAATGGAGGCATTCAATGTGGATAAGAAAATTGGCTTCCAGGTGGAAAAATCAAAATTGGAAACAGAACTGTTAGATCCCAAAACTAAGACTTTGTCAAGAATGTATAACTTGCTGTTGAAATGGAATACTCAGGATGAAACGGTGAAATCTGCTATGATTAAATGGGCACAAGATGTTGGACATAACATTATGATGGCTGACTGGGAACAGTTATGGACCACAGGTATAAAGTTTACGGCATGTAATGCCTTAAGAGAGAATATTATGAAAATGATATACAGGTGGTACATGACACCAGTCAAGCTTGCAAAAATCTATCACTTGCCCAATAATAAGTGTTGGAAATGTAAAGAAACTGAAGGTACATTCTTTCACCTTTGGTGGACGTGCCCAAGGATTAAGGCTTTCTGGGAGACGATATATAATGAAATGAAAAAGGTATTTAAATATACCTTCCTGAAGAAACCAGAGGCCTTTCTCCTGGGCATTGTCGGCCAATTGGTGCCAAAGAAGGACAGAACTTTCTTTATGTATGCTACAACAGCAGCGAGAATACTTATTGCAAAGTACTGGAAGACACAAGATTTACCCACACTGGAAGAATGGCAGATGAAGGTGATGGACTATATGGAACTGGTGGAGATGACCGGCAGAATCCGAGACCAGGGAGAAGAGTCGGTGGAAGAAGATTGGAAGAAATTTAAAGACTATTTACAGAAATATTGTAAAATTAATGAATGTTAGAATGATGTTGGAATGAAGTTAAGTGGTTTTAGCAGCAATGTTATTAAGGTTTATGTAAAAATGGATTGTTAATAGATGGGAACTTGAAGTAATAATATACTAAGATTAAGGATTAAGATAAGAACAAAAAGGGAAAGGATTTGCTGAATTAATTAACTGATCTGGGATGCAAAAAAGGGAGGTGTGAGGAGGTCCGGGAAACAAGTGAACGAAAGACAAGATATGGAAAGACTGATTTGTTTTTAATTGTTATTCTATTTTTTCTGTTTTTTGTATTTTATTTTCTCTTTTATAATTATTATTTTTTTGTATTATTGTAATTTTGTTTGAAACTTTAATAATTTTTTTTTTTTTTTTAAAGAAACATCGGCTCTGGATCCATTTAAATCTGGCTTCGGCGCTGGTAATGGGACCGAGATGGCTCTGGTCACTCTAACAGCTGGATCGAGGCGGGTCGGGGCTGCTGATTCTTCTAGACTTGTCAGCAGCCTTCGACATGGTCGATCACGAACTCCTGGACCACCGCCTTGCCGCCGTGGGGATCCAGGGCACAGTCCTTCAATGGCTGCGCTCGTTTCTCTCTGGTCAGGGACAGAGGGTGGCGCTTGGGGGGAATTGTCATCACGCCACTCCTTGGTGTGTGGAGTGCCGTAGGGTACAATACTCTCCCTGATGCTTTTCAACAACTTTATGTGCCCCCTCGCCCAGCTTGTCCGGAGTTTTGGGTTGGGCTGCCATCAGTATGCTGATGATACCCAACTCTATCTGTTGATGAATGGCCATCCTGACTCGGCCCCAGACACACTGATCAGATGTTTGGAAGCTGTGGCTGGATGGTTACATGGGAGCCGGTTGAAGTTAAATCCTTCGAAGACAGAGGTCCTTTGGCTGGGTCGGGACGATATGGGCTTGGGGGGGGCAACTCCCATCTCTTATGCGGGCGCAATTAGTGCCAGCGCCGTCCGTTAAGAGATTGGGTGTAATCTTCGACACCTCCCTTTCCATTGAGGCACAGATTGCAGCTATAACAAAGGTGGCATTTTTTCATCTCCGCCAAGCTAAGCAGTTGGCTCCTTACCTCTCTCGCCCTGACCTAGCCATTGTGATCCATGCGGTCACCTCCAGGCTGGATTATTGTAACTCGCTCTACGTGGGGCTGCCCTTGAGACTGACCCAGAAACTCCAGCGGGTGCAGAATGCCGCGGTGAGACTCCTTACAGGGTCCTCGCTGCAAGATCACATTCACCCGGTGCTATACCAGCTGCACTGGCTCCCGGTGGAGTATAGGATCAGGTTTAAGGTGCTGGTTTTAACCTTCAAAGCCCTATACGGCCTAAGACCCTCGTACCTACGGGACCGTCTCTCCTGGTATGTCCCACAGAGGGACTTACGGTCTTCAAACAAAAACATCTTGTTCTTCTAGAAGAATTTATTAAGAAGTATGGACTACCAAAGATCTCAGATCAAAGTAAAATGATTCTGAATGAGAAAATAACAGGACAAGAAATAGAGGGTGCCATTCAGAATATGCAGTTGGGAAAATCTCCAGGACCAGATGGCTTAACGGCTAGATACTACAAGGCATTGAAGGAATGGATAATACAACCATTGAAGGAGGTCTGTAATGAAATTTTGGAAGGGAAAAAGGCACCTGAATCGTGGAAAGAAGCTTTTATTTCACTTATACCGAAAACAGAGACTGAAAAGAACCAGGTTAAAAACTACCGCCCTATATCATTACTTAATGTGGATTATAAAATCTTTGCAGACATTTTAGCAAAAAGACTGAAGAGAGTGCTGATAGGGGAGATTCACAAGGACCAAACAGGCTTTCTTCCAGGGAGACATATGTCGGACAATGTGAGGAACATTATAGACATTTTGGAACTGCTGGAAGTGAACATTAACAGAAAGGCGGTCTTGATTTTTGTGGATGCGGAGAAAGCCTTTGATAATATTTGCTGGACCTTTATGAAGAAGAATCTCCAAGGGATGGGGGTAGGCCAAGGTTTTGAAAACGGTATAGGTGCTATATATTCTAAGCAAAAAGCAAAGTTGATTGTGAACAATGTGGTTACGGAAGAAATACCTATAGAAAAAGGCACACGACAGGGATGCCCAATATCCCCTTTACTTTTTATAACAGTCCTGGAGGTCTTGTTAAACATGATTAGAGGGGACCAATTGGTTAAAGGAGTTCAGGTCAGAGCCAGAAATTACAAACTAAGGGCATTCGCAGATGACCTAGTATTGACTTTGCAACAGCCAGATACTAGCACCAAAAGAGTATTAGAACTAATTGAGATATTTGGTCAAGTAGCAGGATTTAAACTGAACAAGCAAAAAACTAAAGTGTTGGAGAAAAATCTAACAATGGCAGAAAAAGAGAAGTTTCAGAGTGAAACAGGTTTAGTAATAACAAAAAAGGTGAAGTACCTGGGTGTGAACTTGACTTCTAAAAATGTGAATTTATTTAAAGACAATTATGACAAATGTTGGACAGAGGTGAAGAAAGATCTAGAAATATGGTCAAGGTTGAGACTTTCCTTGTTAGGCCGAATTGCTGTCATCAAGATGAATGTATTGCCTAGAATGTTGTTTTTATTTCAGACACTCCAGATCCTGGACAAAATGGACTGTTTCAAGAGGTGGCAAAAAGACATATCAAAATTTGTCTGGCAGGGCAAAAAGCCCAGAATAAACTTTAAGATCTTAACTGATACAAAAGATAGAGGGGGGTTTGCCCTGCCGGACCTGAGACTTTATTATGAATCGGCAGCGTTCTGCTGGCTGAAACAATGGCTGCTTCTTGAGAACACAGACATTTTGGATCTGGAAGGGTATGACAATAGATTTGGTTGGCATGCATATATATGGTATGACAAGGTAAAAATACATAAAGGTTTTAAAAACCATATTGTCAGGAAAGCACTATACAATGTTTGGATAAGATACAAAGATCTACTGGAAAGTAAAACTCCCAGGTGGCTATCACCAATGGAAGCTAAAGAGACAAAAAAACTTAATATGGAGTCCAAATGGCCAAAATATTGTGAAATCTTAGAGCAAGATGGTGAAAGGGTTAAATTACAGAGTTATGACAAATTAAAGTCTAAAGTACGAGATTGGTTGCACTACCTTCAGATAAACGAGGTATTCAAACAGGACAGGAAAATAGGTTTTCAGATGGAGAGGTCGAAATTAGAAACAGAATTGTTAGAACCCAATACTAAGAACTTGTCAAGAATGTATAATTTGCTGCTGAAATGGAATACACAAGATGAAACAGTAAAATCAGCTATGATCAAATGGGCACAAGACATAGGTCATGACATTATGTTTGATGACTGGGAAAGGTTATGGAATACTGGTGTTAGGTTTACGGCTTGTAATGCTTTGAGAGAAAACATAATGAAAATGATCTATAGGTGGTACATGACCCCAGTCAAACTTGCAAAAATTTACCATTTGCCCAATAATAAATATTGGAAATGTAATGAGACTGAAGGTACTTTCTATCACCTTTGGTGGACCTGCCCGAAGATTAAAGCCTACTGGGAAATGATCTATAATGAAATTAAAAAGGTCCTTAAATGGACATTTTTTAAAAAACCAGAGGCTTTTCTCCTGGGCATGGTGGGCCAATTGGTGCCAAGGAAGGATAGAACTTTTTTCATGTATGCTACTACAGCAGCAAGAATTCTTCTGGCAAAGTATTGGAAGACGCAGCAGCTACCCACTCTGGAAGAATGGCAAGCGAAGGTGATTGACTACATGGGAATGGCAGAGATGACCGGCAGAATCCGAGACCAGGGGAGTGAGACAGTGGAAGAAGATTGGAAGAAATTTAAAATATATCTTAAAAACTGTTGTAAAATTGATGATTGCTGAGATGTTATGGTGTTAAGAAACAGAGAATTGCAGCTGTAAATCATAAATTTAAGGAAACTATAATGAAAATCAGTTAATTAATTGAATGGAGGGTTGCTGAGAAAGGGTAAATATAAGGATGCAGAAAAAGGGAGGTATGGGGAAGTCCGGGAAGCAAGGTGAAAGAAAATAAGTTTAAGATATTATTTATGTTTATCCGTGTGTATGTTTTGTTTTGTCATATTGTTTGTTTTTATTATATGTCTGGAAAACTAATAAAAATTATTTATAAAAAAACAAACAAACAAAAACATCTTGAAGGTTCCAGGCCACAGAGAGGTTAGGCTGGCCTCAACCAGAGCCAGGGCTTTTTCGGCTGTAGCTCTGATCTGGTAGAACGCTCTGTCACAAGAGCCTAGGGCCCAGCGGGACTTGACATCTTTCCACAGGGCCTGCAAGACAGAGCTGTTCCACCAGGCCTTTGGCCAGGGCACAGCCTGACTCCCTCCTTTGGCAATCCTCACAGAACTTCTAGCCCAATGGTTGCCATTAATTTGATTGGAATTAATTTTATAATGAAATGATTTTAGAATGTTTTATCGTTTTACTGTTGTTAGCCACTCTGAGCCTGGCTTCAGCTGGGGAGAGCGGGATATAAATAAAATTTATTATCATTATTATTATTAACATTTTACACTCTTGAATCATAGATTTGTAATATTGGAAGGTATCCACAATGCCGTGTAGTCCAACCCCCTGCAACACAGGAATCTCAACTAAAACATCCATGACAAGCTCGTATTCATCACTCTCTCAAATGGACAATTTATTGCTGCATTAAAAGCAAAGAGAAACATCAGCCAGAATGGAAGGCAGCATGTCTGCAACATCTTCATTTCAAGGAAGTCAGAAACAAAAGTTCCAAGGCCTCCCCTCCCCAGGCAAGTGGCTGTTCTCTTCACTACACATCACAGTCACATTTACATATCATAAATATATATGTTTTAAGAGAAGAAACTTACTGAAAGGCAGGCCTTATTTATGAATTTTTTGAATGACAAAATTAGATAACAACATCCCACCCAATGCCTCTTATACAGTGGTACCTCGGTTTACAAACTTAATCCATTCCGGAAGTCTGTTCTTAAACCAAAGCCCTTCTTAAACCGAGGCATGCTTTCCCTGATGAAGCCTCCTGCCGCCGGTGCCCTTCCACTGTTCGGCTTCCGTTCGTAGACCGAGGTAAAGTTCTCAAACTGGAACACTGCTTCCGGTTTTGCGGAGATCGTATACTGAATAGTTGATAAACAGGGCTGTTCTTAAACCGAGGTACCACTGTACATTGCTCCAAAATAAGCTGAAAACCTGTTGTACAACTGGGGTAAATATGTGCAATGTATGAGTCCAATTTTTTATGCTTTACTTTGATCTGTGATATTTTTGTAATAAAAATACTAAGCAACATTCTTAATTAGCACTTAGGATACTGATGTATGATGGGACACAAGCCTTGCACATTTTAAAAATACCGTATTTTTCGCTCTATAACACGCTCCCAACCATAACACGCACATAGTTTTTAGAGGAGGAAAACAAGAAAAAAAATATTCTAAACAAAACAGTGGATGTATGATTTTTGTGGTTCATGCTGTGGCCACAGACATGTGATCTAACGATGAGTTTGGGGTAGCCCAATGCAAAAATCCTGAGGATCCATGTGGATCCGTGCTTTGTAACCACGTGAATGAAGGAACTGTCAGTAATGTATGGTATCTCCAATACAGTGATGAAGGAAGAGGGGGGGAGCTCGCACTTGTCCTAGGCAAAGCAGCCAACTCCTATAGGCCTAGGTGCCTTCACCCCCTCCATTAAATATTTGAGGGAGTCATCCTCCCCCCATGCTGATGGACATTGCCATTCATATAAGGTACCAGTGTGCATGCACTTTGTCTTGAGATCATTGCAGTCTGTGAGATGGGGCTTACCTGTACCTGCCCCCCCCCCAATATTTTATTGAAATTGGAAGAGGGAGGGAGGGAGGGAGGGAGGGAAGAGAGATGGAGAGCTCACATTTGTCCTAGGCAAAGCAGCTAACTCCTATGGGCCTAGGTGCCTTCACCCCCCCATTAAATATTTGAGGGAGTCATCCCCCACCCCCCATTGTGGTATGTGAGTGGGGCTTACCTGGCTGTCTCCCCAATATTTTTTGAAGCTGGAAGAGGGAGGGAGGGAGGGAAGGAAGAGAGAGGGGGAACTCACATTTGTGCAGCTGCCTTGCCTCGAACCGAAGCAAAAAGAGGAGGAGACGCAGGGACACGAGCCTTGTAAGCTGCTTTGTTTGAATTTACCGGTGAGGTGCTGGGGGAGGGACGGAAGGGGATGCCCTCTTTGTCCCTCCTTCCAGCTCATTGTAAAGAAAGCAGAGTAAGAGCCACTTACATGTGTGTAAGGGAGAGCCATAGAGCAGGCAGACACTGAGAAAAAGAGGCTGTCTCCCTTCTCCCACCTTGGCTTTTACAGCTGCAGGCAGCTCTTGCCGGCTTCCAAGCTGCCTCCCTTCTCCCACCTCGCTAAAAAGCCATAGAGCAGGCAGACAGGAGGGAGAGAGGCTGTCTCCCTTCTCCCACCTTGGCTTTTACACGCTGCAGGCAGCTCTTGCCGGCTTCCAAGCTGCCTCCCTTCTCCCACCTCGCTAAAAAGCCATAGAGCAGGCAGACAGGAGGGAGAGAGGCTGTCTCCCTTCTCCCACCTTGGCTTTTACACACTGCAGGCAGCTCTTGCCGGCTTCCAAGCTGCCTCCCTTCTCCCACCTCGCCAAAAAGCCATAGACAGGAGGGAGAGAGGCTGTCTCCCTTCTCCCACCTTGGCTTTTACAGCTGCAGGCAGCTCTTGCCGGCTTCCAAGCTGCCTCCCTTCTCCCACCTCGCTAAAAAGCCATAGAGCAGGCAGACAGGAGGGAGAGAGGCTGTCTCCCTTCTCCCACCTTGGCTTTTACACGCTGCAGGCAGCTCTTGCCGGCTTCCAAGCTGCCTCCCTTCTCCCACCTCGCCAAAAAGCCATAGACAGGAGGGGATGAGTCCGCCTATCGGGACGAGGTGGAGCGGCTCTGTGTTTGGTGTGGAGAGAACAATCTGGCTCTTAATACGGCTAAGACCAAGGAATTGGTGGTGGATTACAGGAAAAAAAAGGCGGACATTCAGCCCTTGTATATCAACGGGGAACGGGTGGAGAGGGTGGCGGAATTCAGGTTTTTGGGAGTAACTATCGATCAGGGCATGACTTGGAGCGCAAATACCACTGCTCTGGTGAAGAAGGCCCAGCAGAGAATTTATTTCCTCAGACTTTTGAAGAAGAACAATCTGAGTGAGAGACTGCTGGTGTCCTTCTACCGAGGCTCCATAGAGAGCATTCTTACATACTGTATTTGTGCTTGGTTCTCCAGTTGTACAGCTAGGGAGAGGAAGGTGCTCCAGAAGGTCATAACCACAGCCCAAAGGATTATTGGTCATCCTCTCCCATCTTTGGAAGAACTGTACGGTTCCCGTTGTCTTAGGAAAGCAAACAACATCCTGCAGGATTCATCTCACCCGGGACACAGTCTGTTTGCACTACTGCCTTCTGGCAGGAGATATAGAAACATCAAGTCAAGGACAAATAGACTGAAAAACAGTTTCTATCCAAGAGCTGTGGCCTTTTTGAATGCTGTAACTCGATAGTGTGACCTGGGAGTTTGATGGGTGTGGGTGTGGGTGTGGCTGGAATGTGGTTTGTTTGGTTGTTGTTGTTGTTTTGCTTTTGTTGTTTTTAAGGGATGGCATCCAATTTCGTTGCACTTGTGCAATGTTGCACTTGTGTAATGACAATAAAGAATCTATTCTGATATTGTGAACTGCCATGAGAGAGGCTGTCTCCCTTCTCCCACCTTGGCTTTTACAGCTGCAGGCAGCTCTTGCCGGCTTCCAAGCTGCCTCCCTTCTCCCACCTCGCTAAAAAGCCATAGAGCAGGCAGACAGGAGGGAGAGAGGCTGTCTCCCTTCTCCCACCTTGGCTTTTACAGCTGCAGGCAGCTCTTGCCGGCTTCCAAGCTGCCTCCCTTCTCCCACCTCGCTAAAAAGCCATAGAGCAGGCAGACAGGAGGGAGAGAGGCTGTCTCCCGACACTCAGCTGTTGCTCAGCTGTTGCCGGCTTCTCAGGGAGCCAAGCGGAGGAAAAGAGGCTGCCGAACAGCCAGCAAGAGCGGCTCCTCCTGCCTGCATTCGCTCCATAACACGCACACACATTTCCCTTTACTTTTTAAGGGGGAAAAACTGCGTGTTATGGTGCGAAAAGTACGGTATATTCCAGGTGGAATGGAGAGAACCAGTGAAACACGGTTATCGCTGGATATAAGCTCTACAGGAAGGATAGGGAAAAACATACTGGTATTTATTTATTGACTGACTGACTGATTGATTGATTGAATTTATATACCACACTATATCCAGGGGTCTCAGGGCGGTTCACAGAATAAAACCAATATATAAAATCACTAAAGACATTAATAAAAAATAAAAACATCCACACAATAGTCCCTCTCCACACACACAAAAATTATATTACTTTGTACGCCAAAGAGGGTACAGAATCCACCTGGCTAGAAATCCAAAACCAGGCAGACTCTTCCACAGAATTGTTGTGGGTGACAATGCCAGGCCCCAAGAGTAATTTAGTACTGGAGATGTGCCATTGTCCCCTTCATAAAAATGCTCAAAAAATCTTGACATGAAGGACATTGACGAGGCACCCAAAAGAAGAAATGTTGAAGCAATGGGTGACCAACTACCCTCACATTGATGGGCGACATAGCTGTTCTAGTAGGGGCAAAGAGGTAACATTCTGTTATGTGAATCAAGATACTACAGGTGTCAAATCAGCTGACCCATTCCAGGATGTTTGTATCCTCACCCCCACTGCTATGTGAATGGTCAATGTAACCATTTTGCATGCATTTAAGCTATAATCCTGTTGGTTGGTATACACTTCCCTCTGACCACACAACTTACAGTACACTTCCTCTCCCCTTCCAACCAGAGGTGCATGTGTGTCTCTACATTTGTGTGTATGCCTGCCCTATCCCCACTCCTGACCCACTAAGGTAGGGAAAGACCTCATGCATATGATGAAGTGGACTCTGGTCCATCCCATAATAAACTTATTGTCCTTGAAGTTCAATAAGACACTGTTACTTTTGTTGCAACCAGCGGCGTAGCGTGGGTTGTCAGCACCCAGGGCAAGGCAAGTAATTTGCACCCCCTAACCCATGGATTTGCGCCCCCTAACCCGTGGATTTGCACCCCCTAACCCTAACCCCCAGATGTTGCGCCCGGTGCGGCTGGCCCCCCCTGCACCCCCCACGCTACGCCACTGGTTGCAACAGACTAGCAGGGCTACCCCTCTAGAGATAATTAGGAATGCGTAAGGAGCACCTTTCCCCTCCTTTTCATTTCCGAAAACTGTTGTGTTTGTGTTGGAATGTGTGCTAGGACATGCTCCATCTCCAGCTCAATTTGGGATGGAAGTCTTGGCAAAATCCAAGACAGCCGCCGAGGTGCGCCTTAATTTGGCTGTATGACTCAAGGTTTCAGGGCATTTTGTGGCCCCTTCTTGGGCTTTCCCTTGTAAGGCTGCAGCGACCATGCATTCCACAGCCATCATGGTGAATGTTCATTAGAAATATTACTTCATTCGAGCCAGCTGGCTTTGTCAGAGACAGTTTAAAAATAGTCAGGGGTTTGCACTGATCATCATCCCAAGAGAACAGGTGTTTGGAAGTTCTCATCTCCTTCTATGTCAACAAGAGCTGTTTACAGCACTGCCCCAAAGGCAGAGTGAAAAACCATTATTAAAAGTTGATTCAGGGATCTGAAATCAGATTACTGAAATAAATGACCTGAACTGGAAACAACAGTTCCACTGTGAAAATCGAGAGACTTACTCTACTTACAAGGCACCCTCCATCCCTGCAGCCTTTCCCAAGGAGGCATAAAACATCAAAGCAGCCTGCCTCCTTCAGTTTGCCCCATCTTTACACAACTGGCATTCCAAATAATACTTCATCTGGCCCTGGAGGTTCCATTCAGTTATACTCCTGTGTAATATCCACCAACAGACTTAGGTCCTCAGAATATCTGTCTAATCCTCTTTTTAAAGTATGGCCATTGCCAGACTTAGTGGCAGCAAATACTGTGAAGAAGTCACTTATTTTGCCTGTCCTGAATCCACTGTCAATCAATTTCACTGAGTGACACCCTGCCCCCTCCCGAGTTCCAGTAATATACAAGGGGGAGCAAAGGTTTTCTGCCCACTTTCTCCACCCTGTGCTTCATTTTGTAAACCTCCAGCATATCTCCCAGTTAGCCACCCTTCTAAAGGAACAAAAGCAAAAAAACCCTCATCAGCTCAAGCAGCTGGGCTGAAGCAAGAAAAGCCAGAGATCCATTTTCCCATCTCAGTAGCAGTTTGCTCTGAAACCACTGACTGAAGCCATTTGCTAGCTGAACTTACTAAGAGGCCAGGAAGCAGAACAGAAAAAAGGTGGCAAGGTCATCAGCAGGGTTAAAGGACTCTGCACAGCAGCTGGCCTGAAACCTCTTCAGCAAACTGAGCTAGAAACTGCCTCAGTTAATATTTAAACCAACAGCATAAATACCATTTTAGGAAGACATTCCCAACTGCAGTTTGGTTGTTCCTCCCACCAGCTGGCAATCCCACACTGGCGTGGAACATTATGTGTGCAGATGCGTTCAAGGTGAAGGGATGGTGTGGAGAACCTCAAGGAGGTGCACAGCAGCACTAGGGGAGCTGCCTGAATAGCATTAAGAATGCACGCCCTGTGAGGGAAGAGCCCTGAGTCAATCAGGAGCTCATCCAGAAGCCAGGCTCTTTCCCCCAGCCACCATGACAGCTGAGTGGCAAGAGCCATTTTGTGAGATGAGCACCTGGGAACCATCAACTGTGTGTATGTGCGTTTGGGGGGCAAAGAAGGAGAGAGCACCTGGACAATGTGCCTGTATTCCATTATTCCAACATGTGCTTCAGCTGGCCACCATTTAAAAAACATTGTACAAGGTATCATCATTTGCACATGGCTGTTCATTACAGTGGCTTCCTTCTACTTACGAAGGATGTATCCAACTAAGTTCTACTCAGAGTATGTCTACTGAAATTACATTAATCATGTCCATTAATTTCTGTGGGTCTCCTCTGAGCATGACTAGCAATTGATATAGCCCTAAACATGCAAGAAATTAATATACCGTATTTTTCAATCCACAAGACACACTTTTTTCTTCCTAAAAAGTAAGGGGAAATGTCTGTGCGTTTTATGGAGCGAATGTGTGGTCCCTGGAGCCGAATTGCCCAGGGGCAAAAAGCAGATCATGGTGTTTTGTTGTTTTTTTTTGAAAGAGGGAAGTGGGTGTTGAAACAAAGCCGCTGATCGCAAGCGAGATAAGGGACACTAGCAATAAAGGAGGCTGCCTGGGAGGGGGGAGGTAAAGACAGCAAACTTGCAAGGAGAGGAGACAAGGAAGACTAAATCAATGAGGAGAGAAATTAGAAGAAAAGGAGGAGCAAAAAACTGCTACAGCTAAGGAAAAGACACTAAGGCAAACAAGAGGGAAGGGAGTGTTGAAAGGAAGCAGCTGATTGGTGGGATCGGGAGAGAGATAAGGGATGCTAGCAGAGGCTGCCTAGGAGGGGGGAGGTAAAAGGCCATGGATCCTCAGGATTTTTGCTTTGGGTCACCCCAAATTCACCATCAGGTCTCATAGCATGTCCATGGCTACAGCCGATACACACACACACACACACACACACAC
Organism: Podarcis muralis; assembly: GCF_964188315.1. NCBI lineage: Eukaryota > Metazoa > Chordata > Lepidosauria > Squamata > Lacertidae > Podarcis > Podarcis muralis. The sequence goes on along the minus strand of NC_135667.1, from coordinate 58,412,576 downwards.
ACACACACACAAAATCACGCACCCACTGTTGTGTGGGGCCACAATGGCACAAAAATGTGGTTACAAAGCACGGATCCACATGGATCCTCAGGATTTTTGCATTGGGCTACCCCAAACTCACTATCAAATCACATGTCTGTGGCCATAGCATGAACCACAAAAATCATACATTCAGTGTTTCGTTCAGAATATTTTTTTTCTTGTTTTCCTCCTCTAAAAACTAGGTGCGTCTTATGGTCAGGTGCGTCTTATGTGGCAAAAATATGGTGTGTGTAGAGACAGACACACACACACACACACACACACACACACACACAGAAAATTTCAGTTTTTCCAAAAGGCCACCTTGATCAGAGCTCATTACCAAGGAAAACTGAAAACATGCTGGCCAGGAGAGGTCTGCTAGTTCTATTTTATGAACCCTCACACCAAATGGGTGTGTTAAAAACAAACTACACTAGTGGCCAAAATTGTGGAAACCTTTTGGAGAAAGTGTATTTCCAAGGTTTGATGGCTCATAACACCACTTTCTTTTGGAGTAATACCATAAAATTATATATCATTGGAAAGATAATTAAATGAAGAATGTAGAAGAAGAAGAAGAAGAAGAAGAAGAAGAAGAAGAAGAAGAAGAGTTTGGATTTGATATCCCGCCTTTCACTCCCCTTCAGGAGTCTCAAAGCGGCTCACATTCTCCTTTCCCTTCCTCCCCCACAACAAACACTCTGTGAGGTGAGTGGGGCTGAGAGACTTCAGAGAAGTGTGACTGGCCCAAGGTCACCCAGCAGCTGCAGGTGGAGGAGCGGAGACGCGAACCCGGTTCCCCAGATTACGAGACTACCGCTCTTAACCACTACACCACACTGGCTCTCTTGTAATGCAACAAGGTTTGTTCAATTATCTGTATTCTATCAAGAGTTATAGCCAAATAACCAGAAAAAGGAGTGTTTAGAGAGCCAATCAGGTGTCATCTTGTTTTGGCAATGATGACTCATAACACCAGTTTTTTTGGGGGGAATAATACCATAATTATATATAAAACAGAATGTAGATTTACCGGACTTAGAAGGGTTTGACAATCCCTATGGGTGGCATGCATACTTAGGATATGAAAAGGATTCCTCAGTCATATCATAAGAAAGCCTTTATATAGAGTATGGGTGAAGCACAAAGAATTACTAGAACCCTAAACCCCTTGGTGGCACTCCCCTCTGGAGGCTATAGCAGGCAAAAGGAAGAGCATGGAAACGCTATGGGCCACATATAAGGATCTCTTAGATGAAGAAGGTAATAAACTGAAACTGAAAAAATATGAGGAAATAAAATATCACTTGACGGGATGGATTCAATACCATCAGTTGAATGAGGTGTTTAGAATAGATAATTAAAAAAAGGTTTTGCAAGAGAAGAGTCAACACTAGACAACGAATTTATACAAAACAAGAAAAAAGTAATTTCTAGAATGTATGGAATTATTTTAGAATGGGAGGCTAAAGATGAGCAAGTAAAGGAAATAATGATTAACTGGGCAATGGACCTAGGCAAAAATATTCAATTATTGGCCTGGGACAAATTATGGAATAAGGACCGGAGATTCACGGCATTTTCTCAAGATGTTTTATAGGTGGTATATAACACCTACATGGTGCTGGAGGAGATCTTGAGAGTCCCATGGACTGCACGAAGATCAAACCTATCCATTCTGAAGGAAATGAGCCCTGAGTTCTCACTGGAAGGACAGATCCTGAAGCTGAGACTCCAATACTTTGGCCACCTCATGAGAAGAGAAGACTCACTGGAAAAGACCCTGATGTTGGGAAAGATGGAGGGCACAAGGAGAAGGGGACGACAGAGGACGAGATGGTTGGATAGTGTTCTCGAAGCTACCAGCATGAGTTTGACTAAACTGCGGGAGGCAGTGGAAGACAGAAGTGCCTGGCGTGCTCTGGTCCATGGGGTCACGAAGAGTCGGACACGACTAAACGACTAAACAACAACAACAGATAAGACCTACCAAAATATCCAAAATGTATAAAACAAAATCTAAAATGTGCTGGAGATGTAATCAATCAGAGGGGTCGTTACTTCATACGTGGTGGACCTGTAACAAAATTAAGAGCTTCTGGGACACGGTATATGAGGAGTTGAAAAAAATATTTAAACAAACTTTTGTAAAAAAAGAAACAGAAGCATTTCTATTGGGCATAGTAGATTCAGACATGGCAAATGAAAATAAGAGAATATTCCTTTATACAACATCCACAGCAAGAATGTTAATTGCAAAAAACTGGAAACGCGAAACAGTAACAACAAAAAAAGAGTGGCAAGAGAGATTATTTGATTGCCTTGAGTTGGCAAAAATGACGGATGCAATTTCAAAAAGAGTGGGGAAAGTACAGAGATTATTTTAAAAAACAGTGCCCTCAAATTAAAACCTGGACTTGCTTCGAATAATTTTTGCAAAACAAAATATGGTTTACAAATACAACATATGGAGAATGGTAGAAAAGACGAAATGAAAAAGAAACAGTTTATCAAGTTTAAAATCAGACCCACACTGAGAAGGAAGTCTATTAGAATAGAATAAGAACTAAAGATTAGATAACAAAAGTCCATGTGCAGATACTTGCAGATTTAGGGATATATGTTTATAATTTATTTTGTGTTTTCTTTTGTAGTTTGTTTTCTAAGTGGTGTGTGTGTGCTGTAATAATAAGTTAATAAAAAGTGTGTGTGTGTGTATCCCACATGCAACAGAAACCCACATGGGCCACAAAAAGCCAGTGCAGAGGAGGACACCAGCTGAGGCCAGCTCTCTACTCGGGAGCACCAGGACAGGGCTTCCTCTCCTTCAGACCAAAACTGAGCAGCAATGCCAGTGAAACAGCTTCCTTACCTCCCTGGTAGGCAGGGAAAGAGTGAAGTTCTGTAAAGACACATACACACCTCAGCTGGGAACTGGATAATGCTGAGGCAAAGGGGCACATTTCCTTTTTGTTGCAGGAAGAGGCTGCTAACATTAGAAACAAGCAAGTCAGATCCAATGGAAGTATCTGTGCCGCAGTAGACAAGCTTCCTGGTGCCCTACTACTGGATCTTTCCTCTTCACGTTGTTGGGTGTACAAGTACTGCCAGACACACATTCAGGTGAGCATGTTGCTGAACTGTGGGATGCAGCTTTTATTTTAATTCTATAGTGCAGGGTCCAGGTGATAAGTTCACAGAGATTGAGCAGAACAGAAACTCACCCCCTTTGCATTAAGTAAAACTAAAACTGTCTCAATGGTTGTTTTAAATTATGTATTTCTAAACTGATGTTCAACCAAGCATACACTTGTGTTTTCTATCTTGTGAATAATGTTTACTGAGTGGCAGGATGTAAGTTCACTATATAAATCCGTCTGATATAACTGCCAACAAACTCAAAGAAGAGGCCCAGCAAGGATGTGGGAGGTTCATCCCGCACTACTTCAATCACTAAGAATTCCTTGTCCCACTGTAAGGAGAGGCAGAGTATGAGCACCCACATCCCATGACTTACCATGGTGTAATTCAAACAACCTGAGAGTGCAGAGTGGGGAACTTCCGGGTTCCCGCGAATGGTGACAGAGCACGAGCCTTGATCTCGGGAGAAAGGCTCAATCGGTGAGGGGGGCTCAGGGAAAGTACAAGGACGTTGTGCACCCCCCCCAAAAAAAAGTGAGTTTTCAACCAAAGAATTTTCAACCAAAATGACAGGATTGGAAAAAAATCAGTGCAGGGGATGGGGGGAAAATACAAAAGGCCTTGAGGAAACAACAGAAAAAAACACAAACAGAAGGGGGGAAATTGAAAAGGGAACATGGTAAAATGAGGGAAGAATCGGCCGAGCTGATGAAGATGCAGGAGGCCGCCTGGGACTCGATTGCAGTTCTGTAAATGCAACATAAAGATTTAACTTTGTGTTTTCGTGGGATACCGGAGGAGACTGAGGAAGACATAAGAGAAAAAATAATACAGGAATTAGACATCTGGATGGAGATACAAGAAGAAGTAGCCCAAGCGATCAACAAACCCTTCAGGATAAAATTAAGCTTTGCAAAGGCAAAGGTATTGCCAAGGGACTGCCAGGTGACCTTCAACTAATGTATAGCAAAAGATAGAATACTACAGATGAATTATCAAAAGAGACTTCTAACAGATGAACTTAATATAATAATTCTGAAGGAAATTCCAACTGGATTCCAACATAAGCGCCAAATCGCAACCCGCAGATCACATTCGCAACCTGAGCATCCACAGTAATATATGTAAATATCACACACACACACACACACACACACACACACACAGTGGAAGATAAAGGGGAACGAACTCCTGAGGATAAAGAAAACAAGAAAGGAAGAGATAATAGAAAAATTGATTTAAAAACCTGGTAAAGATGCAATTAAGCAAAATATATAAATGTTACAAACACAATTTTCAATGTTAGTGAATTGAAAGAAAGATAAAAACACTAAGGCAGAATTTTTTTGAATTCGCTAACAAACCTGGGAAACTGTTGGCATAGCAGTTAAAGAAAAGACAGGGAATGAAAACAATTAACAAACTGAAAATAGATGGAAAAATAATAGATAATTTGAAAGACATAAGAAGACAATTCATAAAATACTATACTATATCGATCCGGTAAAGAAAATAAAGGTGAAATCGAGAAATATTTGATGCAGAATAAATTGCCACAAATTCCAGTTCAGAAAATTAATTATTTAAATGCACCAATAACGATGGTGGAATTCCAACAAGTAATCAACCAGACAAAAATAGGCAAATCACCAGGACCAGACGGACTATCAGCAAAATATTATAAGAATTTACAAGATTTTCTGATATAACCCTTAAAAGAAGTAATGAATAAAATTTTGAACCAGAGTCTTGGAAAAAGGCATATATCACTTTAATCCCAAAGTAAGACACAGACTTACTATCCGTAAAAAATTATAGGCCAATTTCTCTGCTACATAATGATTACAAACTATTTGCCAATATAATGGCAATCATATGAAAACGTTGTTCAAAGATTTGATTCATCAAAATCAAGCAGGCTTTCTGGCTGTCAAATGAAGGATAGCATAAGGAATATAATTGATGTTATATCTGGAGGTCAGGAATGATCCACATTAATGTTTATAGATGCAGAGAAGGCCTTTGACAATGTGTCATGGATGTTTATGGGGAAAAACAATAGAGATGATGAACTTTGGAGAGTCATTCCAGAGGGGAATAGAAGCAATTTACTCAGAGCAATAGGCTTTGCTAATAGTGAATAACGTGATAAGATAAGTTATAGATAGGTAGCCGTGTTGGTCTGCCATAGTCAAAACTGTAGATCTCTTAGGTGAGAGTCTCTGTCTGTAGAATTGGAACAGATACGGCTGTAACGTAGTGCCTGGCTATATACAATGGACTGTTTGGTATGTTTGGGATGGTAGCTAGAGGCATGTAGATATGTTTGTCGGTCAGTTGGTTTACGGTATAAGGTGGTGTCTATGTGCCCATCCTGTATTTTTATAGTAGTGTCCAAAAAATGTATTTTTTGCATAGATTGATTCATTGTTAGGTTGATTGTGGGGTGAAAATCATTGAATTTCTGGTAGCTATAAGGAACACCATTTCAGATAAAACCACAGCGGACTTTGCCACAAAACTCTGCCAATTTGTCCTTCCCCACAACAACTTCAAATTCGGTGATGACCTGTTCCTTCAGATCAGCGGCACAGCAATGGGCACCCGCATGGCCCCACAGCATGCCAACATCTTCATGGCAGATTTAGAACAACGTTTCCTAAACTCCTACCCAATCAAACCTCTCTTGTGCCTGCGATACATTGACGATATTTTTTGAAAATCATTGAATTTCTGGTGGAAGGTGTCCAGGGTCTGTTGACCATGTGTCCAGATGATAAAAATATCGTCAATGTATCGCAGGTACAAGAGAGGTTTCATCTGCCATGAAGATGTTGGCATACTGTGGGGCCATGCGGGTGCCCATTGTTGTGCTGCTGATCTGAAGGAACAGGTCATCACCATCCCAAACATACCAAACAGTCCATTGTATATAGCCAGGCACTACGTTACAGCCGTATCTGTTCCAATTCTACAGACAGAGACTCTCACCTAAGAGATCTACAGCAAACCTTTTTAGAACTAAAATACCCAGCAGATGAAGTTAGACAACAGATCAACAGAGCCAGACTGATACCCAGAGAGAACTTGCTGCAAGACAGACCCAAAAAAGAAAATAACAGAACACCTCTAGTCATCACATACAGCTCCCAAGTTAAAACAGTACAACGCATCATCAGAGATCTACAACCTCTCCTGGACAATGACAGTTCTCTTTCTCAAGCTCTGGGAGGAAGACCTTTCATTGCCTACAGACAGCCACCCAATCTTAAACAACTCCTAACCCACAATAATACTACAACCAGACTTAACACGGACACTGGCACCAGAGCCTGCAATAAACCCAGATGCCAACTTTGCTGCCACATACACCCGGACAACACCATTACTGGCCCCAACAACATCACACATACCATCTCGGGACTATTTAATTGCTCATCGTCTAACATTGTGTATGCCATCAAATGCCAACAGTGTCCTTCAGCTCTCTATATTGGACAAACAGGCCAAACCTTACGCCAAAGAATAAACGGACATAAATCTGACATCAAGAATCACAAGACAGAGAAACCAGTAGGAGAACACTTCGATCTCCCAGGACATTCGATACAAGATCTCAAAGTAGCTGTTTTACTACAAAGGAATTTCAGAAATAGACTGGAAAGAGAAGCTGCTGAATTGCAACTCATTACCAAACTTAAAACCATGGAGAGACCTGGCCTGAACAAAGACATTGGATTCTTATCTCATTATACATGACAAAGCCATTTTTCACCTTCTCAGCCCTTGCTTTTTCCTGTAAGACCTACTGCAGTCGTTAAGAGTTGTCAACAGGCTCATCACAGCTATCTGCCAATCACCCATTCCCACCACCCTTCTGAGTAATACCCCTCCCCACCTTCTCACTATATAGAAGGATCTGGCAACTTCTGTTTCAGTGTATCTGAAGAAGTGTGCATGCACACAAAAGCTCATACCAAGAACTAACTTAGTTGGTCTTTAAGGTGCTACTGGAAGGAATTTTTTTTGTGGTAAGAGAAAAATGTAAAATAGCTAAAGGGACAAGACAGGGATGTCCCCTGTCCCCATTATTGTTTATATTAATTTTAGAAACCCTGGCAAGATGTATAAGATCAGATGATGGAATAAAAGGTATTACAGTTGGGTGCAAAGCATATAAACTGAAAGCATTCGCAGATGACATTGTGATAACAGTAGAAGACCTGATGATAAGTATACCAAGGGTCTTGGACAGAATTCTGGAGTTTGGCCAAGTAGCAGGTTTCAAGTTAAATAAAAAGGAAGCAAAAATGTTGGTTAAAAATATGACAGAACAACACAAAAAAACAGAACTGTTTTAATAGAAAAAAGCAAGGAATATAAACATTTTTAAAGACAACTATATAACCACTTGGAAAGAAATAAAGAGAAATTTGGAGGTATGGGGGAGGATGAAGTTTGTGGGGAAGGATATCAGTAATAAAAATCAATGTATTGCTAAGAATGTTATTTCTATTCCAGATAATTCCAGTAATCAGTGGAGTAGGATAATTTAAACAATGGCAGAAAGCTATCTCCAAATTTATCGGGAAGAAACCAATGATAAATTATAAATTGTTAACGGATACTAAGGAAAGAGGTGGCTTTCCCATGCCAGACTTGAGATTATACTATGAGGAGGACTTCCGGGTTAGCGCCATCGACTAATGGCGGATTCCCTCCGAGCTCCGGAGGGAATTGGCTCCGCTGGAGACGGGTCTTGCCGCGACGGCGACGCGGAGACCCTCTGAAACCGCAGGCGCTGAAGCCTGCGGACTTGGTGACTCGGCGGGCACCTTAAGCGCCCCCGACCCACGAAGAGCCTTTTTAAAGGCTTCGGAGAGGGTACGGAGAGTGGCGTGGTGCTGTGAGTAGACCGCTACTTCAGTGGAGCGAAGCCGCGAGCCATGGCCGGAGAGCGCTGACTTTTTTCCCTAAATTCGGAACTGAAAGAAACAACCCGTGAGTAGAACGGAATTCGGACTTTAAAATTTTTACCCTTGAATTCGGTACGACCGGGGGAGGTGCTAAAGGGAAGTCCGCACCCCCCCTCCTACAAACGATCTAAAGCAAGGACCGGAGAACTAAGGTGGAGAGACCACTCTTCTCAGTGTGAGATAAAAAAAAATTAACTTCCATGATTTGATAAAAGAAGTTTTTGTGCTGGAGTGCGAGAGTGAAATTTTAGAAGCTTTTTGTGTAAACCCCCCCCCCCCCGGACCCGGGAGCGTCCTGTGTTTGAGTCTGTGGAAGAGGAATAAGGAGTTTGACAGCTGTCAAAGCTGTCAAACGGGCAGTTTAAGGCTAAAAAAATTTGCTATTTAATATCTCTCTGGACTAAATGTGTTACAATTGAATTAAAATTGTTGGAAACAAAGAAGAAAAAGGATTGTTGGGGAAAAAATAAAACTACTAAGTAACCAGAATCCCTCTAGGGGGAATTCAGAGACATTGCAATGGCTGCAGATGGAAAATTACAGGCAGAGATAGAAAGAATGTTTCTTCTTGTGGGAATGTTGCAAGAGCAGACTCAGGCTATGAGCAAACAACTTACAACCTTGACCTCTGGAACAAGCAGCTCTGCTGAATGTACTAAGGACTTGACTGAGGAAAAATCTGCAGCTGAATCAGAAGAGATATTTCAAGAACTGGAGGAAACTAAGGAAGGAATGGAGAAAATACAGATGGAGAGCACCAACCAGAAGCCTACATTAGTGGATTATAAGGAAGAAGACCTTTGGATTACATGGATCACAAATCTGCAAAAGATGCGAAAGATGAAGGAGGGGGCCCCAGGAGTATTTGGAATACAGGAACTTAAAAGAAATAAGAAATATGATTGGGGCTTCCACCTTGAAGATGAAGGATTGGTGGACCTTTTGCAGCAGCTGTTTCCAAGTACTCTGGTCGGAAGAAAATCTGGTGTGATTGTGATAGAACTCCTTCGAGATTCGATGACCAACACAAAAGGCTACCAACAAAATCGGCAGAGACTGAAAGAGATTTGAAGGCCTCGGACGTGAGGAATCCAGGCTAAGAACTGTTATTATGGACATGTACTTGGGAAGGGATTGAAACCGGGGAAGGGGGGGAGGGGAAAAAGAATTTTAAAATTGTTTATGATTTTTGGGTTTAGGTAGCATGATTTATATCTAATATAAAAATGGGGAATCGGTGGAAGGGAACTCGGGTCAACCTTAGGAAAGAATTTAATTGTCACAAGAGAGGTGGATAAGGAAATTTGGCCAACTAAGAAGAGTTAAGTTAAAAAATAATCTTAATATGGTAAGGAGGAGAGATAAGAACTTGCTGACTGAATTATGGGAATTGGGATGTATGAAGGGGGGGTGGGGGGAAGTCAGGGAATAAGGTTAAGAAAGTAAGGATCTGAAATTATACATGTTTTTGTCTTTGTCTTTTTTGTGTGTGTAATGTCTTTATAAAATGTGAAAATCCAATAAAAATTTATTAAAAAAAAAAAGAGATTATACTATGAGGTGTCCCGTCTTTGCTGGCTTTGGGAGTGGATTGTTCTAAAGAATGTGGATATTTTAGACTTGGAAGGTCTTGATAATAGATTTGGTTAGCATGCATATCTATGGTATCAAAAGACAAAAGTGCATAAAGGTTTCCTAAACCACTTTGTGAGAAAATTTATTCTGTGTGGGAGAAATATAAAAATTTATTGGAACAGAAAACATCTTGGAAACAATATATTTGAAAATTTAATGCAAAAGGTGAGTGGGCAACTTATAAAGAGCTGTTATCAGAAGTAGAAGACCAATTGAAAGTGGAAAAAACTGAGGATATATGACATTTAGTAACTGATTGGTTGCAATGTCACCAATTAAATGATGTATTTATAAAGGATTAAAAAATGGTTTTAGTAAACAAATTTTGAGGTTTGAAAAAGATTTATTAGAGAATAATGTGAAATTACTTTCAAAAATGTATTAACTGTTGTTAGAATGGTATGCTAAAGATGAAGAAGTTAAATTAGTAATGATACAATGAACAAGGGATATTGGACATAATATACAACTTGCATCATGGGAAAAGTTATGGAGGGAAGAATTAAAATTTACAGCATGCTGTATGCTGAAGGAAAATTATATGAAAATTATGTATTGTTGATACCTAACTCCTACTAAATTAGCAAAAATATATAGAACCAAACCAACAAACACATGTTGGAAGTGTAAAGAGAAAGAAGGCACATGTGGATGTGCAAGATGACAAAATCATATTGGGAAATGATTTATAATGAGTTGAAAAAAATGTTTAAAATTACTTTTGTAAAAAAACCAGAAGCCTTTTTATTAGGAATTTTAAGTCCAGAAATACCAAAGGAGCAGAAAAGACTGTTTATGTAGGCTATGACAGCTGTGTGGATGTTCTTTGCCCAAAGATGGAAGGAAGACAAGGTACCTACAAGAGAAGAATGGCTAACAAAGATAATGGACTACGTTGAAATGGCGAAAATGACCTGGAGGGCAAAATGACCTGAAGATAACAAATTTAATAAAGAAGGGGGGGGGGGTTTAAGTTACTTAAAAGAACACTGTAAATAATTAAAACATTGGCTGGATTCTAAAAAAACACTTGCAATGTAGTGAGAACTATGGCAAGAATTGAGTGTTAAGAAAATATGGAGAACATTATATGATACAGTATGGAAACCAAGGAGGGGCGAAGGGAAGTCCAGAGATTCAGAGAATCCTATGTGTACAAGAAATGATTGATTTGTGATGATAATTGTTAAAGGTAAAAACGACTTTTAAAGAGAGAGAGAGAGAGAGAGAGAGAGCGCGCGCAGTGTGGGATTCGACAATTTACATAATCAACTACTGAATCCTGGGACCATACAGAGTCTGGGGTAGGATATAGGCACAAAAAAGGGAAGTTAGTCGGGACGAGGCAGAACAGAAACACCCCCCTTGCATAAAGTAAAACCAAATCCTTCTCCGTTCCTAGACAAGCTCCCAATTCCCTTCAAAATCAACACATGGACCAGGCATAGGCAAACTCGGCCCTCCAGATGTTTTGGGACTACAACTCTCATCACCCCTAGCTAACAGGACCAGTGGTCAGGGATGATGGGAACTGTAGTCCCAAAACATCTGGAGGGCCGAGTTTGCCTCTGCCTGACATGGACCATCCTGCAACAATCATCCTGCCCTCTGCCCCATTTTAATAGGATGAGAATTGTCTATCATTTTAATGCAACAGTATCAATCTTCCTAACTGCTGGCATATGAGGCCACCACCTGGCTGAAGTCAAGGACGTCTGTGGAGACAACCGCACCCAGCAGGCAGCATTTCATGCTTTCTCCCAGCTACTGTGCAGTAACACTTTGCCATCAAGGATGGTTAAACAGCTCCCATTTTAGCTAAGAGCAGGGTCCCTTACAATAGCCTTTATATAGATAGTATTCTGACTGTTCAAAGCACTTTGTAGGCATTATACAAGGATGGACAAAAAGATGAATTTGATGAAAAGGATTTTGAGGGGATATATAATATAACAGGGACGTGGGTGACGCTGTGGTCTAAACCGTAGAGCCTAGGACTTGCCGATCAGAAGGTCGGCAGTTCGAATCCCCGCGATGGGGTGAGCTCCCATTCCTAGGTCCCTGCTCCTGCCAACCTAGCAGTTCGAAAGTATGTCAAAGTGCAAGTAGATAAACAGGTACCGCTCCAGCAGGAAGGTAAATGGCATTTCCGTGCACTGCTCTGGTTCGCCAGAAGTGGCTTAGTCATGCTGACCACATGACCCGGAAGCTGTACGCCGGCTCCCTCGGCCAATAAAGCGAGATGAGCGCCGCAACCCCAGAGTCAGGCATGACTGGACCTAATGGTCAGGGGTCCCTTTACCTTTACCTGTTATAGAGCAGCCTTCATCAATGGCCATGGAGAGCTGTGGCTGATGGAGATTGAGGTCCAAAACATCTGGAGGGCACAAGGTTGGGGAAGACTGAACTAGCTGGGCATTTAGTCTGATCCAGCACAGCTCTTTTATTTGTACATCTGCAGTCCTCACAAGCCCAGTGGGATTATACACAGCAGAATGGGGAATGGGAAGACAGTGGCCTTCTATGAACAGGGAGGTGGCATGGGAATTGGTGAAGGAATCGTGAAGACCTCAGATCAGAAGGGCAGGTTGCTGGGGAACACAAATTGGATGGGCACAAGTTATAAAATATGCCAGTTTATTTTGGTATATTATTATTGTTGTTGTTGTTGTTGTTGTTGTTGTTGTTGTTGTTGTTATTATCCCACCTTTTCCTCTGACAGGACTCAAGATGGCTTACAGATAAAAATAAGAACCACTACAAACAAAGAAAAAAACCAATCATTAAAATACAATTAAACACTGGTAGAATTAAAACTATATACATATAGAAAATCTGTTTAAAACATACCAATAATTACAATAAAACCAGCATGGCACCAACCCTTTCATTAAAAGCAGCCAGTCTTGTTGGAACAAGAAAGTCTTCATCTGCTGGTGGAATGACAGAAGGGAGGAAGCCTGTCTAGCATCTCCAGGGAGGGAGTTCCAAAACTGTCTGGAAGCAGCCACCACCGAGAAGGCCCTCTCCCGCGTCCCCACAAAGCGTGCCTGTGAGGGGGGTGGGACCAGGAGAAGGGCCCCTCCCAAAGATCTCAGAGCCCAGGCAGGTTCATACGGAGGAATACTGCCATTCAGATAGCTTGGACCTAAGCCCTGTAGGTGATAGCCAGCACAGTTTGACTTGTGCCAGGAAACAGACTGGCGGCCTGTGGAGCTGTTCTAGCAAGGGAGTCACCTGCTCCCTATAACCAGCCCTAATCAACAATCTGGCGGCAGCCAGGTATGTGGGGCTGCTTACATTTTTCAAGAGCAGCCCCGCATAGAGTGTGTTACAGTAATCCAAACAGGAGATTAAAAAAGCATGTGTCAATGGCCACATCTAAATTGGGATGGTTCAAACTAGCAAGACCAAGGAGAAAGTTTTAAGGTTGGCAGGCAGAGCTAGTGAAATCCAGAGGTTTCCATCAACCCAAGTGCATACCACTACAAAACTAAAGAATGGGCAAATTCTTGCAAATTCTGGGTCGAGGTGACTACAGTGTAATAGCGCCCTCCTGTGGTTAAATCATGAGGACATTTTGCAAAAAGACTACAGTGATTTGGTGAAAAAGTCTACTTCCTATCAAAAGTTATTTTATTAGAATATTGTTCAGGCCTGTCCACCCACTGCAACCACATTTCTTTTAAAATAAGAGCAAAAAAGATACATACACTTACCGAAACATTCTTCTGCCTAGTGTTCTAGAGAGAAGGTGCCAACATTTTGCTCAGAGTTGTGCAACAGAAAGCTCCAGTTCATAAAATTCTCTCTTCACGCGCACAAACTCCTGAGTCAATATTCAGCCCCAAACCAAGACCACACACTCAGGAGAATGTCCTCTTGGGACACTGAGCTCTCCAGCAGCGTCTGCTCCTGCTTAGCTTGCCCAGCCTTTAGAAAGGGTTACAAGAATTTTTGTGTGCTCATTTCAAAAAACATTTATGGGAACAATTTGCTTTCTTATGAGGTATGCCTGGCTCTATCACAATTAACTTCCAGGAGGAATTTGAAAACATTCCCATTTGCTGAGGCAATTGCTGTTGGTATCTGTCTGTCTCAAAAGACAATGGAGTGTGCTTCTCAGGGTGAAGTCAAACTGCTGCATTAGCAGCACTAAAGTGACCTCCCTGGGGCACCAACCTCAGTGTGGATGGAGGTCCTGGGCTGACCAGACAACAAAACCCCCCTCTCGGCCTTGCTGGTGTGGTCTAAAGGAAAGCAGAGACAGGTGTTTAGCACCAGCTGGGCTGCAGGAGTTGTCTGAAGGAGGTGTACAAGGCACCACCCAACTGTCTTAGGGATTCCACTCTGGATTTGTGTAGGCTTTTACTCCTTAGCCTTTTCTTCTCCCCAAGACGTCCTTGGTGGCTGAAGAATACTGTTCCAGGTAACCTTAAGATCATTGGATGGAAGAATGCTTTCAATCTTTTCCACTCCAACTGCTTTTGAATGTTTTTAACTATAACTGATGTTTTTAATCGTAATTGTTTTTTGAATTGTTTTCATCTGTTTCAGATTTTATTTTCTGCTTTGTTTGCTGCCCTGGGCTCCTTAGGAAGGAAAGGAGGGACATAAATTCAATAAATACAGTAAATAAAAATATTGCCATTAGCAATTATGCTGTGGTTTCATTTGCTGTATTAGTTAATGTTTGCAATGTTGTAGCATTTTGTAAGCAGCCCTGTCTTGAAAAAGAAAATCAGCAAAAACAAAATATTTCTAGTTATCTTTGGAAGGAAACGAGCCACCTCTTGATGACCTCTTCTCAGAAATGCACATTGGGGGGAAATTCAGGATGGCTGAGGCATTATCATTCATTCATTTCATTTATATCCCATCTTTTCTCCAAGAAGCTCAAAGTTGGCATACATAGTTCTTTTCCTCTCCACTTTATCCTCACAACAACCCAGTAAGGTAGGTTAGGCTGAGGTTAGGCTCAAAGTCACCCAAGGAGCTTCAAGGCCTAAACTCATTGCCAAGCCTTCACGTGAACTAAGCGCAACAGAGTGTGGGGTGCAGACCATCAAGCAAACTGAGGCTTCAAGTCTCTCCTTTGCTGCTGCTACCTGCCTACTCTGGGTTCTTTAGTGGCCTCTGGAAGAAGAGGCTTGGTCGCAAATGCTGCCTGTCATTTCACCCCAAGTTGTAGTTAGCACAAGCCACAGTTTCCAAACCAACTTCAAAACGGATGTTTCCTTTTCTGGCTTACCAGTTACAAACCACAGCTTGGTTCTGATGTCTGAATTAAGCCTATTGCAGTATAATTACTCACAGGACACATGATCCCCCACCACTGCATTTGAAAATGTTACATGCTTTCAAAAGTAGCCCCACAAATGTGTTTCCCCCCCACTCCTAGACAGAAAAGAGGGATGAAAGGACTTCTACCAGTTTCTGACACAAATGCCAATTACCCTCTCAAACATTCAAAGGCAACTGTCTTAAATGTTGTAACAGAGCTATTCATGAGCTCTAGAGAGCTTTAAAAAATAAATGAATGAATAAACAACACAGTTAGAAACGAGCTTGTAACCAGAGCTTGTCTTTGCAAGCCTCCCCACCTAGCAGAGCACTCAAAGTGCCCACCTGCATCGGTCCCAGGTGCAAGCCCTCCCCAGGGTGGAAAAAGGGCCTGTGGGTCACTTCTGACACAGAAAGCAGTACTGTGACCCAGGTTCATTTGGTTCGGCTGGGAGATGGGGACTGGGTATTTTGTTGACTGAATCCGAGCGCAGACAGGATGAGGTTTCAGTGGCTGGCAAGTCTGGGATTTAAAGGTGCCAGCCTTCTCATTACCAACAGGCTCCAGCCCTTCTATCTGGGCATGTCCACAGGTTTCGAGTTCACCTGAATTCAGCAATGCACATATAGTACCAGCAGCCAAGGAATGTGGGTTACCACAAAGGCCATGACTGCAGGCGCTAACACCCCGTTACCGGCACAGTTTATGTTAATTTTAATCCTGAATCCTGCCAACATCGTACACCATCCCTAGTGAAAGTCAGCTGACAAGGAGCAGGAGCAGCACAATCCAAAACAACACTGTGATCGCTGTAGTAAAGAAGAGACACTTATCACTGGCCTCAGCCTGCTGCAAGGATCTCCTTTTAGTTCAGTTTGGGGTGGCAACAGAACTGAAGAAGTGGTGAGCAACAAGCCCCCACACTAGCAAGCCTGCATGATGACTAAAACACACAAGGCGCTGGCAACCAAAGAGATCCTAGGTGAGCTTCCAAACTTCATGAGCCATGCAGGCTTCCAGAACAAAGTATGTGCTAGTGCAGGGCTTCTGAAAGGGAGCAGTACAGCCCCTGGGGAATCACCTAGAGGGCGCTATGTGGCAGCCCCCCCCCCCAAACAAGCACATCAACCACTTATTTACAACTGACCAACCTACAGCCCAGCAAAATGCCTTCCTCACTTTGTATTTTAAGCTCTACTGCTCTATTTTTATAGGGTAGGGCAGGGGGCACTGGGGATGAGTTTGTGGAACTGAGGGGGCAGTGCCCCCTCCAAATGGGACCCACTGTGCTAGAGGCACAATGAAAAGCAGGAAGGCCAAGGCGTGGAGGGGCTGAGGAGGCAAGTTCGACATAATGATTAGAAAATTCATCCAGGTCATTTGACCACTGTCTCTGGTTTGGTTTCCTTCCTATTTTTCAGCACACAAGATACCCTTCAGACAATGCTAAAGGAATAGTTTTCTCCCTTTAATTTGTAACCTGGGTGCAACTTACTACCTCCAGTCACCCAATCGCTAGAAGCAGGCAAAGAGACACATGGTTTCCCAGATAATGGGAAACAGAAATCAAACTACTAACCATGTTGTTTTGCCATAGCACTCAGTAGGTGTTTCACCTGTGTTCCTGTGTGTACGACAGTTGAGATGTACAAATCAACAAATGTACACCCTTTCATACAAACACTAGCACCAGTGTTGAATGCAAGGTGTGTAAAGGTAACATGTATCCCTAACAGGAAAATATGGTGTTAGGAAGATGATTGGCTGACATTCATGAACTCTGAGCCAGCAAGGGCCCTTGCCTAAGTCACACCCCCTTCCATGGGATCCCCTCCCACAATGAGTCTACGGCCTTAGCCCCATGATCATCAGCTGCTCCTTCCTCTTCATTCCAACCACCTGCTTCCTTGCCAGGCAGACAGAGCCACAGAGCAAGCAGGCAGGACCCTCCTTGCCCCATCAGGAGGAGCCCCCCCCCACTGTTGTCAGGGAGAGATGGGTGGGCAAGCAAGCTGGTGAAGAGGGTGAAGAAGAGCAGGTGCCTCTTGCTGGGGTGAGGGTCCTCAGCAGATGCCCACCCATGCCAACCTTTGACAATGGTTCTGGGAGCCACCAGAAGCGCTTACAGAGCAAATTTCTCAAGGAGTTTTACTAGGCCCAAAGACTGAATACCCCACTCCAGATTACATTTCTAATTGTAGCAGACTCTGACATATCTGTGTAAGGGGAGGGGGCTAGGAAGAAGCAACGGGGGAATAAATATTTTTCTACCCTTTGAAGGCCACTAACAATAGAACTAGATTTGCCTTCCTCAACCTACTGTTTATTTTTATTTATTTCATAAAATTTATATGCCTTTTGATTGTTAAACAACAAACCCTCAAAGCGCTTTACAAAAAGAATAAAACAATAAGATTATCAGTAAAAACAGCTAGGTAAATAATTAAAATCAGTGATAAGTTAAAACCAGATTAAATCACATATCAGGACAGGTTTGGTGAAAGAGGACAGCAAAGGCCCCTGGCAGGGAGTTCCAAAGTGTGGGCACTCCCAGACTAAAATATCAATTTCTTGCAAATGTGGGACATGTATGATGTACCTGTAACAGCGCCCGTTCCGCAGATGGAAGCAAACGAGGGGCCATCTTTGGGGTAATGTGTCCCCAAGTCATTAAGGCCTTTCTATGCTAATAGTAATACCTTGAACTTGGCAGCCACTGCCGATCTCTGAGCACAGGTGTGATATGCAGACAAGGTTTCACGGCTGCCAGCAATTGTGCTGCACTAATGGCAGCTTCCCAATCAAGCACAAGGGAAGCCCCACACAGAGCTCATTGCAGTGATCCATTCTTGATGTAATTAATGCATGGACTATGGTGGCCAAACCGCTACCCTCCCAATGTTTTTGACAGCTGCCATCAGCCCCAGTCAGCATGACTGCTTTGTTTGGTGCTTGTCTCACCGAAAGGAGTTAGGATCCCAGTCCCATATACAAACCACAGATCTATGCTGTCATCTTTTATTATCCTACCATGATTAAATTATTTTCAGGTATCTCTTTTCAAATGACCTTCCCCTCCTGCTCCTAACCAAGAGACACCAATTGCCCTCCCTCCCTCCCTCCCTCCCTCCTGACAGACAGGTCTCAAAGCCATGGACAGATATACTTAACGGGAAAGCAAGTACACCCCAATACTGAGAATATGAGCAAGAGGCAGATGTTCTACTCACCCACAGAGACCGTAAGGACTTCAGCAAGTTTGGGCAGTAATAATACTCCATTCTCACCAGAAGATGGAAAGAAAGTGTGCTCCCCCACCTCCGCTTGTTTTGCTCTTCAGTAGAAAGTCATAAGCATTTCAGCCCAATTAAAGGCACCATGAATAATTCAGAGAGCTGCTCAATAGGAGGAAAGGATCCGTGCACCGTCTGTCCCTTTAACGGGTGGGGGTGCTGGTGCTAAAGCCACTTCCAAGCCTATTTACATTAACCAACAAGTGCTAGTAGATCACCAGCAAGAGTGCAGCTGCAATTTCAATTTCCAATTATACTTCTGACCAAAACTTCTTTTTCTGAAAAAGGCCTGTTGAGCGGATACAGGCTGCAGTATATGGCAAAAGGAGCAGCCCTTGCTTTGTGGCTGACTGACCTCATTTCCCCTGAGCTGCAGACCACAAAAGGGGGTGGGGGAGAGGAACAGGCTTAGCATAAAAACACTTTTCAAATTAAAGAAGGGGATAAAACTATTCTAGAGCATGGAATAGTCCTGCGCTCCTCTGATGACCAGCAGCACTTGCAAACTAAGAACCAGCAGTAAACCCTACAAATTATTCATCAGCTGCTCTGTGTTCCTCTGCATGCAGCTTCCTGAGCAAAGGCTGTGAGAAGGAGGAGGAGAACAGCTTTGCCACCTCTCAAGATCTCAGGTGTATGAGAAGAGGAAGAGGCGAAAGAGAGGTCAAGATGCTGCTGCCCACACTTCTTTGAGTCACAGACTGCAACCTGCTTAACCTTGGGAGCCTTGCCCTACTCAATGGGGTTTACTTCTGAGTAGACTTGCGCAGGACTGCAAGAGCAGCCAGGGCCAGATGAAGACCTTGAGAGGCCCTAAGCACTGGAAAGATTCTGCCCCCAAATATATAACTCAAAATAAAAGCAATACTAAACCATAAAATAAACACATGAGATGATCTGATTTCCTCTTATTATTTCAATCTACATTAGTAAGACACAACCCTGGTTCATGTAGGCGCAGATGAGTAATAAAAAGAGAACGCGAAAGGGGGGAAAGAGTGTGCAATGCAGTGTAAGGAAGTTTTACAAAGTTCTCCTTTTCCCCATGATAATGATGACTTCAACACTTTTTCTTAAATATCAAATGTTAAGTTCTTCTTTTTTTAAAAAAAAATCACATTTTTGGGGGGTGCCCCTGCTTTGCTGGTGCCCTAAGCAAATGCTCATCTGCCTGCTAGGTAATCCAGGACTGCCGGCAGCCTCCCCTGCTTACCTAAATATAAGTGCTGTAAGTCAGCACCCAGAACCTTGGGCACAAGGTAAGCAGCAGTTCTTACAACAACAGCTGAGCAGGAGCCGCCCCCCGCCCCCGCCCCGAGGACTTCATCTGACAGCAGTGGATGTGGGGAGGGCTGTGTGGAAGCAAGAGTTTGCAGGTAAGACTTGGGGGGGGGGTGTCATTGCAAAAGGCAGAATTGCCTATCCTGTTTTTCAGGTGCAACCAGCTGACACAGATTAGCCCTTTCCAGGGCTGGGATTAGCGTGAGGAAATCTGGACTCCCACAAAGATTAAGCCCTGTTATGATTAAAGTCATCTACTTCCATCAGCCAATCCCAGTGTGCAGTGCTGGGTTCATAGGGAAAAGACAATCGTGCACTTGGTGTATTGAAGCAAGAATAGGAGAGCTCACACCATATGAGGGCACAGGTTGGAGCACACAAATGAAAACCAAGAGACTTTTAAGTGAAATGAGGGGGGGGGGCACACACAATGCCCCGTGCATTGTCTGTGCCCTGCTGGATTTTGTCGGCTGCAGACAACATGGCCAATGGTCAGAGATTAGGGAAGCTGGAGACCAACATTGGGCAGTGGGGAGGACAGTTTCCAGTATTCACCTCTCTCCCACAGAACATATAAAAATCATCATAATCTCATGATTTCCCTTTTCAGCAACAGTGCAACATTATGATGAAAGCAAAACCCCAAATCCACCCCCTTGTCATTACCCCTTAATGTAAGGAGATGGAATTTCATATTGTTATTAAGAATATTTTTTAACGATTGAAATTGGGTGACGTTTCAAGGGTTTGGCTCAACCTGTTGTTTAAAAAGGTGGGTTATTTTAACACACACACACACACACACACACACACACTTGAGCGATAAGGTTTTAAAGGGAACAAAAATGGGTACCTTGCCCAGAATGAATGGATAAAATGTTGAAACGCCAATGTGGTGGCACCATTTAGGACTGACACACACCAAGCACAATACAAACATACCTTGGCTTCCCATTAGTAAGAATCTCACTACCAGACAAGAGATTGATTTACTCAGAAGACAGTGAGCCAGATTTTATATTGTCTCCTAGCTTTTCAAACTGGGATTCCACCAAGGCACATCAGAGCTCTGCCACAAGAAGGCTGATAGTCACAGACAAGTTATCAGACAACCACTGTTCCTGGTCTTCCCCTGTTAACATGAAGCTCCAAGGGATGCTGGGTATGTTTCAGGGCAACCTCGCAGGACAACAATAATGCCCAATAAAGTTTACAGGCATCCCCCCTCCCCGAAACTGGATCCTAGAAAGCACTCCCCCATCTCTTACCCATGCACGGACATCACAACATGGACATGACAAGAGTCCCCCACCTGCCAAAGTTAGCACAACTTCCCCAGTCTTAGTACTCCATTGCTAGCAGCTGCTGAAAAAAGCATACAATTTTCTAAAAGCAATCCTTTCAGTCACCACATGGTGGAGTTGAACACCCAGGTGATCAGCAAATCTTTGATTTAAAGCACACTTTTGAGTTTCCTATTTGCAGGCACAACTCTGAAAAGCTTCCTCCTCAAGGATAAGCACTTAACTGGCAGTTTACTACTGTCACCAGCGTCCCATAACCCATCAGAGACTGTTCCTGTCCTTTCATCAATGCTGATCAACAGCAGCACCAAATAACACCAACTTCCACCTCTGCTGTTTATGCACTAGCACCTCAGAATTCAAAATTCAAAAACAGAACACTTAATTCTGAAAGGGAGAGACTGGAATGAATATGAAGCAACACTTGCACCTCACACAGTGAGATATCATTCCCAGCCACAACATTTAATATGCTTTAGCCCCTTTTCTGGGACAGGCGCCTGTTTCAAATGAGTTCTGCACCATGGTCAATTTCATAAGGTAATGGAGAAGGAATGGCATTGATTGCAGGCATTCTGGCAATTATTTTCAAATACTTGCCTCTTAATTTCACCTCATACATCCAATTATAGGTAGTTACAACAACTCACAAAAGCTTTATTTATTTACTATTAAATTCATCCTTCATCCAAAGATCCTAGGGCAGTTCACAACAGAAAAATACAAAAAGAAAATATATAACAAAGACAAAAACAAACCAATAATCTCACTTCCACAAACACATTTCAAAAGCTACAGAATGTTAATCAGCCCAAGGCCTGGTTGAAGAGAAACGTTTTTGCCTGGTGCCTAATGGTAGTCAATGAATGAGCCAGGTGAGTCTCCCATGGGCATCCCACAAATGAGGAGCTGCTGCAGTAGCCTTTAGGATGACAGCAGGCTCACTAAGTCTTGCCTTTGAGTAAAAGACTAACTGCATGGCTGTTTCTTAGGTTCAGTATTCCAACTCTCAAGAGGGTTTCTAGATAGTGATAATAGAAGGGGAAAGTACCAAGCAAATTTGTCTACCAGATGACTCAAGACTAAAGTATGCTTTTATCAGCAGAGCAAAGAACACCTTGTTTCACTTGCTCATGTCTCCCTCGTTATCCACTTTGTTGAGCTTGATCGCCTATTCTAAACTTATGCCATATTCTCCTCCATCCCAACCAATCACGCTAAGTCAACAATAGGGCTGGGCAATATCTGATTTTCAACATTGTGATATATCACCAGATCACTAAGTAGCCCCTTTTAGAGGCAATCCAGTGATCTAGGGGAGACTCATTGCGCTCTCAGCAGCCCCACAGAGAAAGGTCTGGCGCAATGTGATTTAGGCAAGTCACTGGCCCACTCTAGACCAGGAAACCTTGGTTGAGCAAGGCTACGGAAAAGAGCAAGGCAGGGAGGAAAGCACATCTGCACTCATAGCAAAGTGTGTAAACCATTCTGTGGGCAGTGAAGCTCTGAGACCTTCAGTGCACCACATTTACGCAACTAGATTTGCAGGCCTGGGGGGGGGGAAATCACAGAAGAAGAGAACCTACCGCTGCCCAGTGGTCAGTCCTTTTGTCTTTGTAAAAACTGTGGCTCCTCTTCTGCAGAGGAAGGTAGGGAGAATTTCTTGCTCCTGAGCCATCACGGTCCTGCTTGGTCCATTCTTTGTCAACATCCTTTTAGAGAAAGAAATTTAAAAGAGAACTGAACTCACCAAAATCAAGACCTTGCTTTAATGCCATGAGTCCTTGCAAAGTTTTTATATCTGCCACTGCAGAGAAGTGGCAGAAGGTGTGGGTTTGTCTGCCCATCTGCACAGCTAATACAGCTTGCCAGTGGTGCACCCAAGCCTTGTGGGGCATCATAGATGACATGAGAACAAAAAGACCTAGAATGGTCATTCCCCTCACCCTTTGCTCATTCCTTTCAGTAGCCTTCCCCATCCTAATGCCTTCCAGATGTTGCTGGGCTGCAATTCCCATCACCATGGACCACAGGCCACCCCGGCTGGGGATGATGGGAGTTGGAGTCTAGCAGCATCTGAATGGTTCCAGTTGCAGAAGACTGCCCTGCAGAATACAAGCTATACTCAGTGACTGGTTCTGTAATGTACCTTTGTCCTTTCAAGGAGGAAAGAGTCCCATTGAGATGTCCTTTGTTGGTTCAGCTGGCTGTCCATAGATTCTGGTGGGAAGCTTTGACATACTCTGTTTTGGTCTTGTCTTCCTCTTGTTTCTGGCCCAGAGGGTAAACTGCCCCTTGCTCTGGACTGGCGACTCTTTTCAGAGTACGAACGCTTTAAGTCTGGTAGGTCACAGACCAAACCAGATGTGGCGCGACTCCATTTGGCTCTGCTCTTGACTGCAGAACCGTCATTCTCCAAAGAACTTCCACCTGCACCAGCTTGCTTCTTATCAGCCCCACTCACGTCAACACTGGTGCTCCAGTTGCCCTCTGAATGCACAGCTGACAGTTGCTTCAGGCTCACATCCTTCCCCAAGGCACTGTCACTGAGTACCTGTGGGGGATGAAGAACAAAGCTTTTCTCCAGTTCCACATCCGTACTGACAAGACTGGAGATCTGTGAATTGTAATAAGCATATTTTGCACTTTGGTGCCTTAACACGAGGTCCTCTCCTTGATCATCATCAACAATGAATGTTTTTTTCCTAGTGCTGACTGGATCTGCTGCAGGTGAATACTTTGGTTTTTCTGCAACTGCCCTTGCCTGGAAAGGAGGGCTGAAATTCACATCTATGGCCTTGGAGGGATTCAGCTGCTGGCCACAGTTCCTCAACAGCTCTCTCTCTCTTATGCAGAATTCTGTGGCGTAAATATCCTGCCTAGTGCTTCCTGGAGAATTCCTTTTATGTGCCAATCTCTCCCAAGGAAATGAGCTGCTATCTTCAGGAAGACCACCCTCTTTCTTGCCCAGAGCCACAGAGTCCTTCTTAGAATCTCCTTCATATTGGGCCATCAGTGCATCAATGTCAAGAACTTTTGACCTGTAATAATCAGAGGCCTTACCTTTGGCCATACTATGGCTGTGGTTGCTACACTTCTTTTGCCCTAAATGCTCACTGTCCCAATGAAGAGGTCTGAAATAGAAGAGAGACTCTGGCCCTGCTAGATGCAGGGGATCTACTTCTATAACCCTCGCTTTAGCATCCTCTAGTCGCTTCTCCGGAGCCATCGAGTTCCCATCTCTGGTCTCAGTTAGTCTATGTTTAAATGTTCCTTTCTTTGGAAGATCTGAGGCACTACCTTCTCCCCCTTCAATCCAGTTCTTTTTAAGATGCCTGTCCATAGAGACATGTGCATCTGTAAATCTTTTACTATATTGGTAATTTGGGGGATAGGATCTTCTGGAAGTACTAGTATTGGGAGTAACTGAAGCATCTTTGGCTAGTGAAGAAATGTGTTTGCTTCTGAGAGGATCAAGTAGTTTTCCAGAGATATTTGCGTTTTCATCAGGGATCTGGTAAGTAATAGCAAAATATGTTGCTTTCGGCTCTGAAGGAGAGAGCTGATTCTTAAGATCATTGTCTGGACTGCTGGGAGTGACTAAACTCCCATCCTGTGGCTCTGCTCCACACCTGGGTTTTGGGTTTCTCTTTGCAATCAATTTGTCATGAAGTTGCAAGGAGTCCCGTCTGCTCAGGGCTTTGCCACTCTCCTGAGCCAGCAGCCCAACTTCCTCAAACTGGGCAGCATCATGAGGCAAGGTCTTCCTTCGCCATCCTTCTGAAGCTTTTGGACCAGAAACATGACGGCCACTTCTCCTGACCATCTCTTCTCCACTGAGCTGTTGATGTTGGTGTACTTCAGCTTTGTGCTCCAAAACATCCCGTTCTTCTTGGGCACTGTATGCCATTGAGCATGTCATTAATCCAAATGCTTTAGATTCTTCTTTCTGCTCGTAAGATATTGTAGGGTCTGCCTCTGGGTGGGGACACTTGCTGCTGTGCTTTTGCCACTGGTAATGGGTCATCCCACACAGAGAAGTCTGGCTCTCCTGCTTACTGGTAATGGGTGAAGAAATGTTCTGACCACCATTTGCTCTGGCTTCACAGCCATCTGTCCTGTCTGGACCTGCTTCAAAACTCTCTGGGAAGCATTTCAGCATTTTGGAACTCTCCATCTTACCAGCAAGAACAGCATCACTTTTTCCTTTTTCTGTCCCTGAAGATAGCTTAGAGACTGTGTCATCTGTTTTCCCCAAATCCTTCTCTCTATTAGTGAAGTATGAAGCTATCACAGTTGCATGCTGCTGTCCAGTCAGATTTTTATCCAACTCAGCTCCTTGCTTGTGGGAAACATGTTGGCTTTGGGAGGCACTAACTTCTTTCAGAGCAGTTACCTTTGTTGAAATTTCCTCTGCGTCTCTTGCTTTGAAAAGGAAAGAGTCATCTTCCCAGCCATCACCCTTAATGTCGGAGCTACAGGTCCAAGAAGCATCCACAGCACTCCCATCCGTTTTTCTCCTCTCTTTCAAAAATCTTCTGCTGCGTAGGGTTACAGCCTTATCCTCAGGCACAACTGCAATTGCCTCGCTTTGCACCCTTTTGCCAACTGTCTGGAGAATTTCATATCTTGGCTCTATCCTTTGGTACATTAATGAGTCCTCCACATGCTTTGCAGTGGGTTTTTCATACTTGTCTTTTGCAGTGTATATCTCTGATGCCTGAGGAACTTTGTCTTCATTTGAAATGTTTGCATTTCTTTGTTTTCCAGCATCTGCTGATATATGAGCCTGCCTGGAGGACACTTTCTTTGGGTTCATTTTAGCCTCCCGAGCTTTTTCTAGCCATGACTCCTTGCCAAATCCTAGCTGCCCCTCAACAAGCTCATTCATTGCCTGCAATGTAGACTCAGCTTCAAAGTGATCAGCAGCTATGTGGTGCCTCTGCACATTGTGCTCAAACATGGTTGCTCTAACAGTTTTAATGCACACATTTTCTATAGAAGGCTTGGAATGTGTTTTCATATCATGATCTGTGACCAAAGCAGGACTTTCACCCTGCAGAGTGACATTTTGACTCTCTATGGCAAAACTACTATCTCTCTCAAGGTGCCCATCTCTGTGTGGGATTTTTAAAGGCTGCTGTAGCTTCCAGGGAGTTCCAGCCGAATGGGCTTCTCTAGAATCTGTTGCATGCAGGAAATATGCCTCATCCTGAAACAATATAACATTAGAAAAAGATATTTTAGAGCATTTCTAAATGACATCTTACACATATGCCACTCCTGTAGCATTAAAAATAAATAAATCATAAGAACAACCTTGTAACATCCCAGAATTTTATACCAACTCACAAGTTTTGGGCTTTTCTTAAGAAGTTTGTAACATTTCAATAACAACAACAGGAACAGGATATTTCCTGCAAATGGTTTTTGGACTGTAAAACTATAGCAAAAATTGCATGCAGTAAAATTGGACTATTTCCCCCAAATATAACCACTGTTCTCCTCTGATTTGGATGGTGCATGGTTTCATCCTGAAGGATTCAAGCCTGAGCCAATTTCTGCTGAGCCCTGCAGGACCAATGGGCAGTATCCAACTAAGTTCTGCTTAGAGTAGACCCACTGAAATTAATGTACTGAAGCTAGTGCTTTAATAAAATTAAAGAGGTGCTTTAATAAAATATTCAACAACTCTATTAAACTGTTATTTTTCTCCATAGTGAGACCGAGCTAGACTGAGCTAGGAGAGTACATCACCAGCCTATCTGGGACCTCATGAAAATTTACTAAAGCATGGCAAACTTTAATTGACTGAGATTTAAAAGCAAACTGAACATCTTTTTTAAAGATATAAAAATATGCCTTGACACAAACTGAGAAACAACATGTCTAACAGTGAAACTTCTGTCCATATCCAAGTATCATTATGACAAATGGAATGAAATGTTTAGAGAGAGTTAATTGATGGCATAATGATTAAAACAAACTAGCACTATTCACAGGAGAAAGAAGAGAGGCAGGGAACTCTTTCATAAAAGGCTACTAAGCTTACTGAGGCATTTTGCTATCTTATGCTTAGAAACAACCATATGCATGAGCCAAACTACCCTAAATTAAGGATTTTTCTTTGCTGCCTAGTTCAGCAAAGGAATTAGCAAGCTAAGCACCTTAGGATTAGGTCATTCTTAAAATGCACAAGGTCCACTTCTTGATCGGGCATATGCACAAGCAGAGCCTGACACAATGTCAAAACAGGCTTACATTTAGAAGAACCAAACCCTACAATGCTCTCTCACCTCCTGAATATCTGGCGTTTGACTAACAGGCTTCATGTTTGATTCAGACTGTCGCTCAGGCTTCATAGAATCATAGAATAGAATCATAGAATCATAGAGTTGGAAGAGACCACAGGGGCCATCGAGTCCAACCCCCTGCCAAGCAGGAAACACCATCAGAGCACTCCTGACATATGGTTGTCAAGCCTCTGCTTAAAGACCTCCAAAGAAGGAGACTCCACCACACTCCTTGGCAGCAAATTCCACTGTCGAACAGCTCTTACTGTCAGGAAGTTCTTCCTAATGTTTAGGTGGAATCTTCTTTCTTGTAGTTTGTATCCATTGCTCCGTGTCCGCTTCTCTGGAGCAGCATGAGCAGAGCACAAGCAGAGCCTGACACAATGTCAAAACAGGCTTACATTTAGAAGAACCAAACCCTACAATGCTCTCTCACCTCCTGAATATCTGGCGTTTGACTAACAGGCTTCATGTTTGATTCAGACTGTCGCTCAGGCTTCGTGTCACCAGAAGTCACAGGGTTGGAAAACCTGTTTGCAAAGATTCCACTGAGTTAAAAAGGAATGATCTAACCTGAGTAACAAAATTACTAGCCATTTGCTCCAATACAGGCACATCAGTACATTACAGGCAAGCAGCATATTAATTTAGCAAACTTCCAAAAATTCCAAAGCAGCTTTTCATAAAGGTCACTGGAAAAATTAAATTTAATAGCAATGCATCCACTCCAGAAAACCCTGACCTGTCTTACTGGCCATGATGTGTAAATGGATCTCTAATTCTGTCTGCCCTTTGCCCCAGACCTAATGAGGGCCAGCTCTGGATCTAAACAGAGCAGGCACAAGACAATGAGCCACTGGAGCCTGGCCCAGCAACCACCTCCTCCCTCCCTCCTCGGCACCCTGACCCCCCCCCTGCCCACTCCCCTGCCCACCATGACAAGCAGTCAGACTGGGGGAGGGGCACCTTTGTCCTTCCCCTGAGCCACTCCTGACAAAGTGACAACAGGTTGCCTCAGCTTCAGTCTGAGGAAGCAATTGATGGTGCCATGTGCAGGGCTGCCTGAAAGAGTGCTTGTGCCAAAGCCACTTTTCTGCACTTCCAAATGCAATGAAATTAACCTGTGTTTTAAAGCAGTGGTAGTCCAGGCACTCTCTGGTCAAGCTCATCCACAATACCTCACTCTGAGCAAACCTGGGAGAACCCATGCCACTGCTGTGAGAGGGCCGGCAAGCAGAAGGGGGGAGCAGCAGGTGGGCAAGAGGGAGAGTTAGCCGTGTCAACCCCCGTGAACTGCAGGGAGCAACTGGCCCCATTGGCAGATGGAGATGGTGTACAATCTGCTAGCCCTCCCATTAAAACAGCTGAACACACTGAAAATATTGCCCATTCAGCTAACAAAAAAACAAACCTATTAGACTCATTCACATACATTTGTTAGTTTGATAGAACTAGCAATGCTTGGTCCTACCTTACATTATGAATTTTGCATTATTAAAAAAATCATTATTTTAAAAATCAAGAGTAATCCTGCTTCTTTAAGGCTGTGCTGAAACCTGCAGGGAATCACAGCCCCCAACCAGAACACACCATTTTAAAGAAACAGTGTGCTGTCAAAGGGCATCACCGACACTCCTTTCCACACCAGCAACTGCCCCTATCAATTTGCAAGGCAAAATGCCAATGCTTGTGCAGACAGATAAGATATCAAGAGCAACTGAGGCAGTAGGAGAATGAGAATAGTGGAAATGTTCTAAAAATAACATTTTATCTGAATTTATGGAGTTTACATCTAAATCTTCCAAAACTTACAGTTTGGTCAAGTCTGCAGAAAGAGGCCGCGAGCGGAATGACTGGCGCAGGTTTCCTGGCTTGGTCTCTGTATTTTCAGCAGTCAGTTCTCTGATCCTCTGCTGGATGTTCATAATTTTGTTTTCTTTCCCAGGACTTTCTGGGAAGGATTCAGCATTCACTGGAGGTGCACAGCTTTCAAATGCATCTGGTAAATTCACAATTTTTTTTATAGTGCCTTCCCTCAAGCTTTTGTTTTTGGTGTCTGAAACATTTGCAGAGATTTCACTAAAGGCACAAGTTCCCTTGTGGTTTGGTGCCATTCTCTCTTTGCCAGACAGCCCTTTGCTACGGGGTGGCTCTGTGTTTTTTCCTGAAGTTGCTGCAATATCTGTTTCTCTCCCATTTTCTTCCTCTTGGCTGTTAAGTCTCATCTCCCATAGGTATTTTCTGTCCTTTGCAGAGACTTGATTCAAGTCTTTTGGAGTGTTCCGGCCTAGGGACCCAACTTCATTTGAAGAGGGTTTCTGGATTTGAGCAGTAGTTTTACTTTTAATACCCAGGCAGTCATCAACCTGAGTGGCACTTTTCAAATGTGACTTGGAAGAATCCACTTTGTTTAACCCTTCTGTTTCACTCTTGGTCCTCAGTTCAAATGGTCTGCTGCTGCCCTCATTGGTAAGAAGGTTCCTCTCCTTGCTTTCAGATGGGCAAGATTTCCTTTGAATTGAAAAGTCTCGGATTTCAAATTTTGCTGTAAGATCCATGGATAGTGGGCGAGGCTTCCTAACCCAGGACTTTTCAGGATTAGGTTTTTCATCAGAAACATCAGTTCCACACTGCTTTTGATCCTTTAAGGACTCCAGAAAAATGGCAGACACTGGTCTCTGTTTGGGCCTTGGCTGCTCCTCGCTAGCCAAACTAGCGCTGCTCTGCTGCTTTCCAACATTTTTAGGCCTTTCCTCAGTAGCACCTGAAAAGGACTCTTTCCTTTCGAGAGATCTGTGAGGGTTGCAGGAGACAGGCTTGGACTCTGAGGAAACAGAAAATTGCTGGTGAATGGCAGCACCTTCAGGTCTTCTGTAGGACATTTCTGATTCTGAGGGAAGCTGCCTCTCCTGCGCCCGTAAAGTGCTGTATGTTTTCTCAGAAGATAACTTCATCCTTGTTTCCTCAGTACTTCTGGTTTCGAATAGGATTACTGTGTTAGCCTGGGGACTGGAATAAAAGGGCATATTTGCAACAAACTCACTTGTGCTTTTGTTCTCGATTAATTTTTGCTCTACCAAGGGAGGAATGCTTCCACTAAGCATTCCCTTAACATCTGCCACATTGTCTTCAACGTTTTTGGCAAATGCAAAGGGTCTGCGGGCGACGTTGCCAGGTTTGGCTGTGGGGACAGGAGCTTTCACCGCTGCAAAAGTGTCCCAAGACTTCTCCCTTGAGAATGGCTTCGGAGTTAATCGTGGCCTTGAAGTAGCTGGAGGCATTGTTGCTGGTCTCATAGGGTTCCCAAATGTGCTCCTTCCTTCTGAAATTTGTGGGGACACAGAACTTGGATGTTCATTGGACTTGTTGCTTGTATCAGAAAGACTGCTGGCAAAGGTGTGTTGAAGTGTTGCCTCATTCACAAGCTCGCTTCGATTGGTCAGGGATGTCAGGACAGAGCTGACTTCAACTTTCGTTGCCATCGCTCTCATTGCCATCCAGGGGAATTACAAAGAACCCGTGAGGAAGAACATGCTATAAAAAAGCAATAAAATTAGGTGTTACTGCCCCTCAGTTCAACAAATGGGATGTGAACAAGCAGACATGGACATGGATGGAAATGGACGGGTGGTGACAGGATTCTAACAATGTTTTTAATATCAAGAGTTTCTTATTTGGAGTCATCTTTGCCAATAAATATTTTTGTGGGTACCTTTTGCCCACATAAATGATTTCCATGTAGAAAATGCAAGTTTCTCAGATTCAGACAATCATTCTCATTTGCAAAGGCACACTTGTAGTTGAACATATTGTCCCAGCCCAGCCCTCTTTGTTGTCTATTTCCACTTGATTCCCAATGCACTTTCCATCACAAAAACACAGTTGCAAATATCCGAAAGGAAGGAAGGAAGGAAGGAAGGAGCGGCATTTGAAATCCAATGGTGCATCAGAAGCGGACGTGTGCTTCCAATGAATTTGTTGTAGTAACATCAAACCCACAAGACCCTTTCTAGTACCCCCCTTTCACACAAACCACACTGACCTTAGTCTCCCTGGCCACTGGAAAAAGAGGCAAGCTGGATCTGGAGACATTCTTCAGAGTCTCCTCTCCATGCATCACTTGAGAAAAGTGTTGCTCCTCCTCCTGTGAATAACAACAGGTCTTTTTAAGAAGACAACATTCAGAGGCAAAGGAATAGCCTGAGAACATGCAAACGCACATGCTTTACTCAAACTGCTGTGTAACCTCTCCACTTGAGCTGTGTCGCTCATCGGACGTCTTCTTAGGATACTGACTGACTGCACAACTTTGTAAGGAAAACGGCAGCTGGAACTGAGGAATCAGCAACAAGACCAAGAAGCAAGGAAGGGTGAGGAAGTGACAGAAATCTAGAAATCTAGACTGATGCAGCACAGCATACTTAATTTCAACAGGCTCTAATAAGGATGATGAAACCAGATGGCAGGAACATCTCTCGCTTATGTGAAAGTAATTGTCTAGCTCTTTCTTAATGGTGTTGTTGAAACCATAACAGTTAAACAGGATTTTGTTGACTTAAAATTTTTGTATTACATTTTTGAATTCTGTATTTTTGTGACAACCTTTGCTGGGAGCCTTTCTTGCTGAAGGAGGTATAGAAATAAATGTTAACAATTACTGTACATTTTAAAGTGTCATCCGTTTGCCACAGGAGCCTGCCCTCTTGTACTCTGTGAAACACAATGTGTACATTTATGTTACTAAATATACTGTATATACTCGAGTATAAGCCGACCTGAATATAAGCCGAGGCACCTAATTTTCCCACAAAAAAACTGGGAAAACTTATTGAATGTAAGCCGGTTCACCACACCACAAACCTCCTGGTAGGCCGGAGTGCGTGTGTGCATGCGCGCATGCGCACACGGCAGAGGGGGCTTCTCTCTCTCCCCCCCCAACCCCTCCTGTCCCCCTGCCTACGTAGGGTGCTGCTGAGAGGCAGAGGCTGGTGGCGGCAGCGGCGGAGGAGGAACAAGAAGCCCGAAAGCCTCTGCCGCTGGAAATGCACTCAGGTGGGACCCTCACTTGAGTATAAGCCAAGGGGGGCTTTTACAGCATATAAAATGTGCTGGAAAAGTCGGCTTATACTCGAGTATATACGGTATATTATTTTCTTTCATTACTAAACAATAATGTCACCCATGTGATCTCTCTGGCACTTCTAGGAAGGGCTGGGAAAGAACCCTGCCTGAAGCCCTAGAAAGACAGTACTAAATATAATGGCAAGTCCAAGGTCTGGATTTGTAGCAGGCGATGTTCCAATAGAAAAAGTCACTCTCCATCACCATGGGAAGTGGGGTGGGAGTGTGGTGTACCAGAACGAGAGCCGCTTGCCTAGCTGCTCTATCTCCTGTGCTTCCATGAGCTCCTGGCAGCATAGGATGGCACTGGTTCCTTTACGGAGCAGCTGGGCAAGCGGAGGCAGAGGTGGGAAGAGTCCCCAGCCTCTCCTGCTAAATACTCAGTCAGCAGCCAGGGATCGCACAGCCTGTGGTCACACACCCAGCAGAGAAAGAAGGGAGCCACCAGATTTTGCCTTCCCGTTGCAGCAGTGACCTGTTTGTACTTTGCAAAAGACATGACGAGAGACACGAATCGAGAGACTCTGCTGCAACAAAACACGTGAGGCAAGTAACTGTGTGTAGCTATTGCTTCGACAAACCTTGATGATCAACAACAGTACTTAAGGATTTGTGGGTGTTTGGGATACTCTTGAAGAACATTTTCTGTGAGAAGAGGCTTCCTATTATTCGAGTCATACTATCATGAAAGAAACTGCCTGAAGTTTGTTATGTCTAGTAAACTGCTAAGAAACTCATGAGCAATATTATCAGATTTTTCTATAAAAACATTTAACCTTACCTATTATAAGAAAAAGTAAAAAGCGATGTTTTTGTATATATTGGAAGTAGAGATGGGAAGGCCGGGGGGGGGGGGGGGAATGGAAAAATTCCATTTTCTTCCAAAGCCGTTTTTTTCCAATTTCCCTGGTTTTCCCCCATGACTTCCCATCTCTAGTTGGAAGCTGCCCAGAGTGGCTGGACCAACCCAGCCAGGTGGGCAGAGTAAAAATAAAAGAAGACGAAGAAGACGACGACTATCTCTTTTCTTGAAAGAGAAAAATGAAATCGCTCAGTGGGGATAAAAGGAAAAATACCTAGGAATTATTGGCTGGTGAACGTCACTTTAAAATTGTCGAGCTGATAACCAAGTGGCAGGCGGCCCCAATGCTTCCAGTGTTCTTAGTAAAGTATACTGCTAACGAGAAACTGCCCTGAAAATCGATGGACTCCTATTGCAAAAGAAAACTGAAAGCTGTTAAGCTCATCCAAGTTTCTCAATTTCTCTTATCAAGTCCCATTTCTTTTAATTGTACTTTAAGACTATTTTAACAGGATAAGCTGAAATAACTTTAACACAGTTAAGGGGTCACTGAATGTTAATATGCAGTTATGAATTAATTGCATGCGGGGATCTTCCTTCCATACTTTTTGAATAGATTTCCCAAAAGATATAGTAGATAAAGTTTAAGTTTTGTGCGTTATATTCAAACTATGATAACTAGAATTTCTGTTTACTATCTCATCTGTAAACCAGTTTACACAATTTACATTAAATAACAAGGTGAGGTTTGGGACCTGAAGGCTCTTTTTTGTCATAAAAGATTTTTTGCTTTTAATCTTGCTTTCTTTATTGTTCCATATAAATTTCAGAATAAGTTGTTGCCACTGATGAATTTACTAATTCTAATTGGATCCTAATTGGAAAATATTGAAATAAAAATTATTCTAGACTTTTCTGAAGTTGCTCTGCATGTATGACTGCACAGAGATCATGAAAGTGGAGGACACCTTTGCAGACCCACAACATTCTTTGCTTTTAAAAAAAAATGCTCGCAGTTTTATCTTCTGCATGTGCCTCTGTATACAACCCTGCACTTAGATCTTTGATCCTTAATCACCCAGGGCACAAGTCCTCATGGGAGCATCCTACACACAAGAACAGGAAGAATGGAATCAGGCTAGAGAAGGTTTGGCACGCCCTAGGAACTTTGCCCTTTGCCATCGGCGAAGCAGACAGCCCAGGGGACTGGCAAGAAACCACACAGAATGCCTCACCAAAGATCATTGGGCAGGAGTGTTCCCAGGCAACCCCCGACTACTGTTGATTCACTGCCCTGATAATCTTTAGTCTTACAACCTTGATCTTTAGATTTACAGGCTTATAAAAAGGGTGCTGCAATGCGCGGTGCAAATTTATTCAAAAGGCCGTCTGTTTTGCTCTACAAAAGACTTATGTGGTGAACACTTGCTCAGTGAAATCAACAACTTGAAAACATGATCAGCACCCCTGCTCACATGCATCACAATCAAGCAATCAGAAGTGTCCATCAGTATGCAGGATGGATGGTCCATCTTAATTAGGAACTTACCTGGCACTGACCACACTCCACAGAGTGCATTATTTGACTAGTTAATGGTTTTTCAAAAAATAAGGGCAGCCATTGCAGCAGAAGACATGCATTCATACGTCTCTCTCAGTACACAACTTAGGGAGCCAAATCCCACTATTAGTGACACAGCAACACAAGTGGATTTTTAATTTATTATTGTAAACCAGCAGCTTTATGCCTGCGCTTGCTTAGGAATGCTAAGAAACAAACAAACAAACAAACAAAAACAGTGCAGTTTTGAAATCAATGTTTAAACTCAGTGCAGTTTTTAAGGGTTCAGTCCGCAATCTTGATTAAAAAGGGAGAAAAACGTGGTTTGATCTCAGGAACCATCATGCAAATTTTGGCTACACTATCTTAAGAGGAGTTCAAATGCATAGTGAGTTAGTGAACAAACAACTTTCTGAAATATATTGCATGTGGTTCTATGGAAATAAACCAGGGAGGAGGGGTGTTATTTCCACATAGTAAAAAAAAAAAAAGTATTTCCTCATAGTAAACAAAAATCCCAGGCACTTGACCAGTTTACTACTTAGAACTTGGATAATGCAGCAAAAGCATTTGAAATACTGATTGAGGTCCCTTCCCATGGCTCATGAATTTGTTGCATCTGAAGGCAGCCCTGTTTACGGAAGTTTTTTATATTTGATGTGTTATCATGTTTTTAATAATTCTGTTGGAAGCCACCCAGAATGGCTGGGAAAACCCAGCCAGATGGGCGGGGTTGTTGTTGTTGCTGTTGTTGTTGTTTTTAGCTGGGGAATCAGGACTGGAGTAAATCCAATGGATGTGTAAGGACAAACCCACCCCCCTTCACCAGACAAAAAACAAGATTACTGCCTCATAATTAGCACCTTTGGTCTGTTAATAGCCATTTTGACAAGCACTTGTCAACTGGACATTGTTAACCGTGAAGCCAGACATCTCTGTGCCACTTCTAAAAGTTACATCTGGAAACCTTGGCCACTTGGAAGAAAGGATTGTTCAACTAACTGTAAAATGAAAAACACCTGAGAAAACAAAAGCCAAATCACACCTAAGCACTAGCTAGCACAAATCTAGGACTGAGGTTAAAAGATTCCTCAGGTAAAACATTATAAAGTCATGAAGTGCCAAGTGCAGCTCCCTCTGCCCGTAACAGGAAATCCTACCTCTTAAACATATTTAAGCAGGCAACCCAGGAGTTGTGACCACTGAGAAGCCACTGTGATTAAGCAATATGGGGTGCAAGAGGCAGACTATTCGTTAGCTGGAAGGATATGTTCAAAGGTATGTGGAGACTACCTCTAAGCAATTCCACTCCCAGAGTAATGACCTGAGAGAGGTCTCTGCTCCAGCACTAGAAATATATCCTTCATTGCAGCTGCATGGCTGAGACACAGCTAGCTGTCTTTTAAAAAGACCTCTCTCTAACATAGGATTTGTTCCCCTCCTTAAAAACTTAGTGAGTGTTTGAAAAGTAAAGGAAAGTAATTACTCCTTGGCTGCCAACATGGTCATCACTCTGGGAAAACACAACCAGCACTCCAGTAGAGTGAGGAAGGGAAAGTTTTCTTTCTGGATGCAGAAGATGAGTCTGCCAGGGCAAAGGAGCTCAAGAAAGCAGAAAAGTAAAAGAAAAGATCAGATCTGAAGGAAGCAGGTTGTGATGACAAAAGGAAAGGGGGCCTTTGCCTATGTACTTATTCTGTGTAGGTTGCGATGTTACAAGAGGATGAACATCAACTCATTAATACTGCTTGTTCATCCTTCCACGGTAAAGCAGCTTCCAGTATTTTCTATTGCAATACGTGACACTTTTCTTTCTTCTTGGGTAAGGCAGGAAAGGAAGGGAAAAGATTCCACATATTTGTTGCAAGCCTGTCTAAGAAGCCTCACCCGTCTGGATAGGAGAAGGAGACATCAAGAGGCCACAAAAATGGCTGTGATGCAACATGGCATGTAGGCTTCATATCTTATGTCCATAATTCAAACTCAGCTCTAAGACCACTCATGGCTCATTAGGGAATGACCCACTGAAACAGCAATAGCAGAAATGTTTAAAAAAGAGAGACTGGTTTATTTAACAGTCCTGTATACCTCTGTTTGTTCTTTTTGGTCGGGTCTTTTGTTCCTGCTCCCATTTAAGTCCATATCTCAGTCATTCTCAGCAAGCGGCAGGGGGGGGGGGGGAATCAACATATTCTGGCTGCACCCTCCCTCCCAAAATCATACCAGAGCACAAGAGACACAACTCCCATGATCCCTAGCTAACAGGACCAGTGGTCAGTGACGACGGGAACTGTAGTCCCAAAACATCTGGAGGGCTGAGTTTGCCTATGCCTGCTGTAGATAGCCTTACATAAAAGTCTTCCCTCTACACAGTTTTAGAAATCATTTTTGGGTGGCTTGTCTTAAACATTCTTTTCATCATTTTGAAATATTTTACAAACCCTTTTTAATTCTTCAGGAAAACTGCCTTTGGCAGGGGCAATGGGAGGGGGGGGGGTGTCCCTCCACCCAAAGGTCCCCCCCCCCATGTTTTCTGAGGCCTTCACATCTCAGATGCTGTGTATGCGCAAGGAGTGCCAATGAGTGACTGGGCCCAGCCCCTTCGATTCCAGGTAGCCTTCCCACCATCAAGCTTGCCTCAGAGTTGCCTGCATGTTATCAATCTTCCTATCTAGGATGAAGCCACTTCATATATCTACTGAAGTAGAGCTTTTCCGCAGAGTCTTTAGCACCATTTCCTACCTGGGAAGGAAAATAAACATCCCACAATGTACTTCATTTCAACTTCAGAGCCTCTTGCTTGATCCCCCCCCCCCCCGCAAGTGTGCTGCCAGTAGCCACATTATTTGTCAAGTCTTCCCTTCTGAACATGGATCAACTTTGCCCACACACTTCCCTTTTTGCAAAAAACTGTGTTCCTTCCATCTGCCTTTTTCCTCCTCCATGAACAATATCAGTCTGATGATGCCACTGCTTTCTCCCCATAATATGAACTTGTGCTTGAACTGGATGGAGATACACCAGAAAGAATTCAAGGTGACATCTTCAGCAATTCCTCAACTTGCTTCCCCACTCTCCTTGCTTACACTGCCCAATAAAGAGGCCTCACGGATACACCTACAGCTCCTTCCTTCCCATTAGCCATTTTCTCTTTCTTGTCGCTTAGTCACGTTTCTGTGCTGCCTAAAACTATTTGTGTGTGGAGTCAAAAGCGTATTACAAAAATCAGGTTTCTTCCGATAAAAGCTATTGTGCTTTCAAAACCTCTGCCTACAGTTTACCTTTACTCCCCACTGCCAAAATCAAAGTTTCATGAAAGATTTGCAGAGGGTGCCCAGTCGTATGTAGGCTAAAATGTGCTGAATACATGGGGAAGTTGTAAGAAATAAAGGATTGGGGGAGAGAGAAAAAATAAAAAAGTTAAGGGTGTGGGTAAGACAGCTGACAGTGGCCAATATCCACCCAATGTTCAGAATACTTCGATAATAATGGCATCTGGCCAATACCACAAATGTTTTGCAGTTCTTATTTTTTAATCTGCATATATATCTGATGAAGTTCCACGAGTGTCCAACATGTAGCAAAAGAGATTTCAGTAATTCACAACTTCTCCTTCCCATTTCAGTACTCTGTAGTTAGCAACTCTCAAAACAAAATTCAGATAAAGCCATATTATGCTCTTAACCTCCATTACCTCTCGCTACACAACGCTACACCTGAAATAACTGAAAATACAAAACACCTAGACAAATGGAAATAGAAAAAAAAATCAGAAGAGAATACACATCTAAGCAAAAGCCTATGGCAAGCTAAACAAATAAAAGTTAACAAGAATTTAGCTTTACCAGATTCACCCACAAGAAACTCAAACCTGTACAAACTCCGAAATGAAATGGAGCACAAATCTTATGGGGATATGTTAGGATCAGAGCTCTAGTATATTTGACCTGTCTTCTTTTAGCCCAAGGAAGGGGGATGGGAATAAAAGATACAGTGGTACCTCGGGTTACAGACGCTTCAGGTTACAGACTCCACTAACCCAGAAATAGTACCTCGAGTTAAGAACTTTGCTTCAGGATGAGAACAGAAATTGCGCAGCGGCAGCGGGAAGCCCCATTAACTAAAGTGGTACCTCAAGTTAAGAACAGTTTCAGGTTAACAACAGACCTCCAGAACGAATTAAGTTCTTAACCCGAGGTACCACTGTACTGACATACCATAGGTACAATTTTGTTTTCCAGGAAAATAATAATAATAATTTATTATTTGTTCCCCAGCCACTCTGGGTGGCTTCCATAGAAACCAAAAATACACTAAAATATCACACATTAAAAACTTCCCTAAACAGGGCTGCCTTAAGATGTCTTCTGAATGTCCGGTAGTTGTTTATCGCTTTGACATCTGATGGGAGGGTGTGCCACAGGGCGGGCGCTACTACCGAGAAGGCCCTCTGCCTGGTTCCCTGTAGCTTTGCTTCTCACAATGAGGGAACCGCCAGAAGGCCCTCGGCGCTGGACCTCAGCATCCGGGCTGAACGATGGGGTTGGAGACGCTCCTTCAGGTATACTGCTTGTATCCCTCATTGAGTCTTCACACACTGAAAGGGCCTGGGACATGAGTGATGGAACAGTAGCTCTGTCTAAGGCTACAACACATACTTTCTTGTTCTTCTCCAAGGTATGCCAGGATACTGGAAAGGGCAAGGTACAAGCACATTGTTCTCATGGCAACGGTCCATACACCCCAACCTGCTCTCAGCAGTGCTACAAATTGTGGAGCAAATTGCTGGCATCTGCAAAGGGAGCATGACGATCCATTGACTGTTCTCAAAGTCCTTCCATGATCATGATCACATGCTCTTCTACTGTTTGACCAGAAATATGAGCCTATTGCAAAATCCAAGCCATCACATCCGCCACAGAGATCCTTCTCCACCTACCACATCTCTAGCTGCTGCCGCTTGGAAATTCACCTGAAAATAATTACATAACCTGGCCCACTGTGCCCAGCTCAGCAGTTGTTTGTAGGGCAAAATGCATCCCCCTCTCTCGCAAATCAAGCCCTCTCTGTGAGCTGAAATGTTTTACATGCTTCACATCTAAGTAGGTCAACTATCCTAAACTGTAAGTCAGCCTTATAATTAAAGTAGGCATCCAAACCGAAAATTTGTAGTTGCAAGGACTCTGCCCTTTGTCCACTAGGAGGATTTGGGCTATGACCTTCCATGGCCCCTTTTCAGTGGCTGCCCCCAGACTTCAGAACCCCCTTCCCAGGGAGACTGGCTCCCTCCTTGTTGTCCTTGCACTGGCAGGTGAAGGCAACTTTATTCCTGGAGACTATGGGGAACTGATTACTTTTAAGGACAAGGCTTTTAATAGTGCGCTCCTCTGGTTCACCAGAAGTGGCTTAGTCATGCTGGCCACATGACCCAGAAGCTGTACGCCAGCTCCCTCGGCCAATAAAGCGAGATGAGCGCTGCAATCCCAGAGTTGTCCATGACTGGACCTAACGGTCAGGAGTCCCTTTACCTTTACCGTTTTCACTACATGTATTTTAATATATCTGTTTGTTCCCTTATATAGCCTATTATAGTTTTATTACTTTTAAACTATTCATAGAATAGAATAGAATCATAGAATCATAGAATCATGGAGTTGGAAGAGACCACAAGGGCCATCGAGTCCAACCCCCTGCCAAGCAGGAAACACCATCAGAGCACTCCTGACATATGGTTGTCAAGCCTCTGCTTAAAGACCTCCAAAGAAGGAGACTCCACCACACTCCTTGGCAGCAAATTCCACTGTCAAACAGCTCTTACTGTCAGTAAGTTATATTCTATATGGTTTTAGCTCTCTGTATTTTATTTGTTTTGGTTTTTATTTCTGTGTGCTTCCTTGAGCTGCAGAAAGGTGGGATAAAATAAATAAAATAATATTAATAATACCTGCAAGATAAGGTGGCTGCAAGGTACAGGTGGACTTCCAGAAGGAGCCTCAGCTACAACTACCTTGTAGTTAAGGAGTTGGCAGAAGAAAAAAGTAAGTTTCAACTTACTTATGCAGTG
Organism: Podarcis muralis; assembly: GCF_964188315.1. Taxonomy (NCBI): domain Eukaryota; kingdom Metazoa; phylum Chordata; class Lepidosauria; order Squamata; family Lacertidae; genus Podarcis; species Podarcis muralis. The sequence continues at coordinate 58,371,797 of NC_135667.1, read as the reverse complement.
GTACCTCAGGTTAAGTACTTACCGTATTTTTCGCACCATAGGGCGCACCGGTCCATAGGGCACACCCAGTTTTTAGGGGGGGAAATCAAGAAAAAAAAAATTCACCCCCCCCCCAGCCCCAAAGAGCAGCATACAGGCTGCACACAACCTCTCCCTGCCAGAGGGGTTGCGCGCAGCTATGGAAGAAGGCAAGGCAGCGAGCGGGATGGATCCCGCTCGCTGTTTTGGCTTCCCCTTTAGCCCCGTGCAGCCACTCCTTGCCGGGAGACGCTGCGCAGGGCTAAAGAAGCCATAGCCCCGTGCAGCCTCTCCCTGCCGGAGGGGTTGCGCGTGGCTATGGCACAAGCCTGCATTCGCTCCATAGGACGCACACACATTTCCCCTCAATTTTTGGAGGGGGAAAACTGCGTCCAACAGAGCGAAAAATACGGTAATTCGTTCCGGAGGTCCGTTCTTAACCTGAAACTGTTCTTAACCTGAAGCACCACTTTAGCTAATGGGGCCTCCTGCTGCTGCTGTGCCACCGGTGTATGTTTTCTGTTCTCATCCTGAAGCAAAGTTCTTAACCCGAGGTACTATTTCTGGGTTAGCAGAGTATGTAACCTGAAGTGTATGTAACCCGAGGTACCACTGTATAGCCTAAGCCAGGGGTCTGCAACCTTTAAGACAAAAAGAGCCACTTGGACCCGTTTCCGAAGGAAAAAAAACCTGGGAGCCGCAAAACCATTGCGACATTTAAAGCATGCGCGCCGCTGCCCTCTGATCTGACAGCGGGTGGAAAGGTGACATCGGGACAGTGCGTAACTAACGCACGCACTGCCCCCATGCGACGTCACAGCCAGTACAGCGCCCGCCACAGTGGGGAGTGTTGGGGCGCACAATGTGCCTCCTCCCCTCTCTAGTATCCGCCCCGGAGCCGCGGCAAAGGTGTAAAAGAGCCACATGCGGCTCCGGAGCCGCGGGTTGCAGACCCCTGGCCTAAGCTAAGCAAAGTGGTGTGTTATGAGTTACATAAATATAAGCCTCAGGGGAAGGAAAGGCAGGTCTCCAGTGCTAAAGAGCTTTCAATCTAGTTTTAGATCATAGAATAATAGCTTGTGGAGTTGGAAGGTACCCCAAGGGCCATCTAGCCCAACCGCCTGCAACGTAGGAATCTCATCTAAAGCATCCAAGGCAGAGGGACACCAGCCTTCACCAGATTATTCTGCTATTGCAAAAATAAAGATTCCCACAGGATGGTGTGTCATGGGTTTTGATTGCCTTTATACTTGTACATTATCCCACTACTTATCCTTATCACCTCAAGTTCCTTCCAACTACCATGAGTTCTAAGTCTCATGAGGCAAGGATCTGTCTTTCCTTGTTGCTCTGTAAGTACTCTGCACAGTGACGCGCTTTCAATTAACAGAATAATTTATATATTTCTGTTAATTAAAGCATGTATGTGTGTATGAGAGGAAACATCTCAAAGTGATTTACAATAAAACCTGTTAGAACATGATAACAATAACAATAAAACAACACTATTAAAATCAGTATAAATGTTATTAAAAGATGGTTTGTGCCAAAAGCCACCCAAAGCATCCATATATATTTTTTTTAATAATATTTATTAGGCATTTCCAATTATAACAATATCAAAAACAAAACATCCCAATTTAGAGTCTTATTTTCCATATCATCTTTCCAGGACTTCCCCTCCCCTCCCCCTCTTGCATTCCAATTCTTACAAATAAGTTCAGCAATTTCTTATCCCAGATTTTAAACTTAGTGTCATTATCCCAATTTAAAAATATTAGCCCACCTCCTAAAATCGACTTAGTCCCTTCCACGCGTTCTCCCCTTTAATATACATAATAGATTAAAATATAATAAAATGAAATGTAGTTTTACACCCTTTGGATTCCAAATTTCCCTCCCCCTTTCCCCGGTTGCGTCCCCAATATTTCTCGAATCTGATGTCTTCCTGTAGCTCCCACATTTTTTTTTTTAAAACCATAGTCCTTTACCAGTCATTTTTAATTTTGTATATCCAATCTTGGAAGGAGTCTATCTCAAAAGGGCCCATTTTTCCCATCCAGACTTTTTTATACTTGGGAGTGAAAACTCCAGTTTTACTTCTTTATACTTTTTCTGGATGTTCCAAATGTTCCCGCTTCCAGCTTTATCCAGTTGTCGATTGTTCTTGTTGTTCTTGTTGATCTGTCTCTTCTTTTTCCCCTCCTTTTCTTTTCCTATTTTCCTGCACAGATGTTCCAATTCAAAAAGTCTCTAAATTCCTCTGCAAAGGCTCTGTTATTCAGGAACCAAACATGATGCCAAATCCCTTCCATTCTTCGGTAGATAAGTCCATTGTCTGCTTTACATGTGTAAGCCTCTGTAGCCAAAATAGTGTTCCATTTCTGCAGTTTCCCAGGAGATAAAGAGTTCTGTTCAAATTCAGTGCTGACAACTTGTAATATCCCTCAGCTCCTCTAGGTGAATTGCAATAACTCAGTTCCCTTCCAGATCACAACCAGCAATCATAGTAACTTAGTATTCCTTGTTTTAAACATTCTAAATCCAAATTATAACAAATGTAACCGGTAAAGTCCTTGGAACAAAGTTCTTTTTTGTTCTTCTGCTTTGACAGCTCTTTGACAGCTGTCAAAACCTCTCCTTGTCTTCTCCGGGCGCTCTAGCTAAAACGCTCCCAGGTTCCGTGGGGGGGTTGCTTTTTAATTCACTTCCACTATTCTCCTCCAGCTCAGTCTTATAATTTTCCATCGCGAAATTTAATAACTTTTTCAAAATAGGGTTGCACTCGATCTTAAATGTTAAGTCCTTTGCTTTAACTCCTCTACAACAGGGGGGGGGCTGACTTCCTTTTTACGCCCTCCCCGCTCGTTCCAAATTTTTTATAAATTTTGTCCTTTTTAATCCAAGTTCCAATTACTCACGGGTTATACTTTAAGTCCGAATTTCCAATGGAAGAAGTCAGCGCTCTCCGTCGAATGGCATGCGGCTTCGCTCGGCAGGGGAAGCGGAGTACTCAAAGCACCCCCCCTGTCACCCGTTCCGTAGCCTTTAAAAAGGCTCCTTCGCGGGTCGAGGGGGGGCTTAAAAGGTGCCAGCCGAGTCACCATGTCCATGGGTTTCAGCGCCCATGGTTTTTGAGGGTCCCCGCGTCGCCGGCGTGGGAGGACCCAACCCCTGCCGAGCCGGCTCCCTCCGGAGCTCGGAGGGAGTCCGCCATTCGGCGATGGCGCCAACCCGGAAGTCCCAAAGCATCCATATACAGGTAGATTCTTAGTGGTGTTGAACATGTATTACTGTTGGTGCCCACCATTTTTTGGGGCGGTTGCTTCAGGAGGAGGTCTATATAGAAGAAGGTGTTTGCTCTGACAAAACCCTACACAACTTCAGATCAGAATCAGGGGTCGGCATCCTAAGGCCCATGGGCCGGTACCGGCCCACGGCGACCCCTGCCGCTCCTACCCCCACCCGCTCTGACCAGCACGGTGCGGGGACCGACTTCAAGGTTGATGGTGCCTGTACACATGTGCACAGGTGCTTCTCCGACCCAGGTGTGCGCTGGAAATAGCGTGTGCGCACGCACACTCTTCCAGGTCGAAGCAGCGCCCGTGTGCATACGCTGTTTCCAGGGTCAGAGCGCCAGAAATAGCGTGTGTGCACGAGCACAAGCACTTCTCAAACCCGGAAGAGAGCACATGCGCACACGCTCCTGCCCATCCTCCAACAGATTGAGCGTCAACCGGCCCATCCTTCAATAAGGTTGCCAACCTCTGGATCAGGTTATAAGTCAGTATACAAAGCTTACGCCTGGCTGCTGGCAGCAAATGGGTAGCCAGTGCCAATTTTTCCAATTTTTTGTGATATGCCCTCAGTCAGCAGCTCCACTCTGCAACTTAACCACTGCATTCTGCACTAACGGCAACTTCCAAACACCCATAAGGGCCGCCCCATTAAGACTCCATTACAATAACTAGATCTTGAGGTTACCAATGCTTGGATCATTGTAGCAAAGTTATCCCATCAAGAAAGAGCTATACCAGCCAAAGCAGTACAATGGTACCTTTGGATGTGAACAGGATCCGTTCCGGAGCCCCGTTCACACCCAGAGCAGAACGCAACCCGCATCTGCGCTGTCGCGATTCGCCGCTTCCGCGCATGCATGTGACGTCATTTTGAGCGTCTGTGCATGCACAAGCGGTGAAACCCGGAAGTAACCTGTTCTGTTACTTCCAGGTTGCCGTGGAGTGTAACCTGAAAACGCTCAACCTGAAGCGACTTTAACCCGAGGTATGACTGTACAAGGTGCTCCGAGCCACTGCGGCGACTTGAAGACCCTCTCAAGCCACACATCTCTTCCTTCAGAGGGAGTGCAAACCCATCCAGAACAAGTAATTTGCTTGATTACTGGACCAGGAACCATCCTCCCCACGGTCTCTGCATTGCCAGGACCTTTATCCAACCCACCATTGTGCCCAGACACTGATTCAGAACTTGCCCAGGCACACCTGACTCAGATATAACAGAGAAACAGAGCTTAGTATCTGCAGCACACTGATGACACCAAGCTCCAAATCCCCTAATGACTGCTCCAAGCACTATGTAAATAAAATGAAGTAAAAATAGTGCCAAAGTAAAGGCTATGCGAAAGATCAAGATGAACATAATCCCTGTGAACCTCTGGCAGTTGCATGCCTAAACAAGCAACATTATCTCCTAACCACAGCATACGACAGATTGACCTTGGGCTAGATACTCCACCAAGTGCCTATTCCCCTCAGATCCTTCTGAAGCATCTCATAGGCTGCAAAGCAGAGCTTTGTTCTCCTGACAGTAGCTTCATTATTTCACAATTAAGCAGAAAGCCAAAAGCACACATCCGCACCCAACAGAATCCGGTAGAGGGGCAACCAACGCAGAACAGAGATGGATAATAACCTACTCAATTGTAACCTAATTCACTTGTAACACATCATATAAATATTATTTTACACACCTTCTGTTATACATCTCTAGATGGCAAGTTAAAGGTGAGCTCTTTTCACAGTTTAAATCTTAATTTCACTAGTTGTCTTCATGGAGAAAGAACTTTTTTTTTTTTTTTTTTTTTTGCACAGCATAAGTGACTTCTAAAACCATGCACCTCAATTATACTTTTCATGCCACACTGATCAAAAACGACTGACTGGCATAAAGGCCTATAAGAAATAAACAGTGATGCAAACTCTTGAGGCTGCTCCCCTCAAATTAGACGTGGTCTGGGAGGGGGTGAGCAAAACACCGCTGGAACGAATCTGTTTGGAAAGGAAAAGACTCTAGTACAATTATTACATGACATTACGCCCTGTCCAAAGGAGACTTGCAGGCACTATAAATACATTTCACATGAACAATGATGTTTATCAACTCAAGATAAAAAAAATTAAAGAGACAAGACTACCTAAGTACCTAATCTGACACATACAGCCATTTTCAGTTTTCAGCCATTTATAAATTGCACCCTTGAAGAAAACATGGAACAAGAAAGCACCAGTCAAGGAAACTGACACAGCCTCTTAAAGGCCATTTTAGAGTGGAAGCTGGATTGCAAGACCAGCTCTTTTGACAATAAAGGATTCTATGCAGCAACGGGGATTGGCCTGTGGAGGAAGATGCATATAGCTGGGAGAGCAATATACTTTGGACCACCTTAAAGTATAAAAGTTAAAAGCTGCAAATCAGCAAAAAGCACCTCTAAGAACACTGATGTACTAAAAAGAAATCAATGCAAATGTGCCCAAGTTACTAATACATTATTTTTCTTCTAATATGCATCCGCTGTCAAACTTTAGATTGTAAGTGTCCTGGGACAGGGTCTGTTCAGGCCCCGTTTTCTTCCTCTCCCTTTTTTGCAGGCACTCTGAAGATATAAGAGCTGCCTTGCTGGATCAGGTAAAGTTCTACCTAGCCTGGCTAGTTACTCACAGGAAAGCAAAAAGCACAGGGATAAGTGACATATGGTATGCATCTCCTATTTCTTTCTGTCATAAACCAGAACTGAAGACGCTTCTAAAAAGCATCCCAAATGCTTTTTAGAGGGACGTGGGTGGCGCTGTGGGTTAAACCACAGAGCCTCGGACTTGCCGATCAGAAGGTCGGCAGTTTGAATCCCCGCGACGGGGTGAGCTCCCGTTGCTCGGTCCCTGCTCCTGCCAACCTAGCAGTTTGGAAGCACGTCAAAGTGCAAGTAGATAAATAGGTACCACTCCAGTGGGAAGGTAAATGGCGTTTCCGTGCGCTGCTCTGGTTCACCAGAAGCAGCTTAGTCATGCTGGCCACATGACCCGGAAGCTGTACGCCGGCTCCCTCGGCCAATAAAGTGAGATGAGCACCGCAACCCCAGAGTCGGCCACGACTGGACCTAATGGTCAGGGGTCCCTTTACCTTTACCTTTAACTTGTAACTTGTTTGTTATGACAATACACACTACAGAGCCAGGGGATTCACCCCATTTGTCACATTCCCAACCAAAGTCAACAATGTCTTCCCCTTGATACAGTCAGTTTCCATGGTGCTACCACCATACAATGGGAGGCTGGAGTTGGCACACCATTGATACGAGAGGTTTTCTAAAATTACCATACCCTGGATAATTGCAAACTCCCTAACTGGTTTGACCAGAAAAACTGGCATGTCTTTCCTATGCATTTATACGTGGGTCCCTAATCTTTGCCTGTTCAGTTTAACAGGTGATTTAACACCACCCTGGTGAGCAAATTACTATTTATGTGGCAAAATCAGTGCATGGTTCTTCACAGAGAAATGAAAACTTATATATAAGCCAACAGATGCTCTAGAGCAGTTAGGGGGATCAAGATGCTCATTAAGTGGCAAAAACAATCAGGGTGGTTTGAAAAGTCAGGGGGAAACTTATTTGTGCATCACAAAATGCAGTGTCCAATTTTAAAAAATCTTCTCCCAAATCAAGCTGTCCAGGCATGTAAGATTTAGAAACCATATTTTAATTAATATAGCCAGGCTACCATTGTTTGATAGTGCATCCACCCACAACCTAGTCCAGATGTTTTGGAATACAACTCCCATCAACTCCAGTCACAACTGCTGCGCCGGGAGTCCAAAACATCTGGAGGATATGGGACTTCCGGGTTAGCACCATCGGCGAATGGCGGAGTTCCTCCGATTGGAGGAACGGGCTCTGTGGAAATTGGGGCTTCCCGAAGCGGCGAAGGCGGGGGGCCGCTAGAAATCCCAGGCGGAGGAAGCCTGGGAACGTGGGGTTCGGCAGAGCACCAAGAGCGCCTCCCCTACTCACGAGGAAACCCATTTTTGGGGCTCCGGAGTGAAGTGGGGTGAGCAGCGCGGTGCATCGAACCGATCGCTATTTCCATGGAGGGAAGCCGCACAGCCATCGCCGGAGAGCGCTGACTTTTTCCTGATGACATTTGGACTCTAAATCAAGTACCCGTGAGTAAAAACGGAGAATCGGATTAGGAACTTGCAAATTTTATGAATTAGGCACGAAGCGGGAAGGTGTAAACAGGAAGTCCGCCTCCCGTTCTTGTATACAGATTGAAGCAAAGACCTTGCAACCTAATAGCTTAAAAAGTCTTTTTAAGGTTGGAAATTTCCTGCACCCATAATCAACAAAACCCCCCTTGGATGCAGGAGAAAAGGGGGGGGGTTGACTGTTTAATCCTGCAGGAAGTGAGAGAAGGAATATAAGTTTCTACCGTCCCAAGCCTGGGGACGGGGTATCGGGATAGAATCTGCTTGAGACGTCCATCGATTGAAAGTGGAGTACTTTGACAGATAGAAAAAGAAAAGAAAAGAGAAACAAACTAACTTCAATGCCACCTTCTGCATTTCTGCTCTTTAAAGAAACAAAGTATTTGAAATTGAAAGGACTTTGAAATCGAAAGTAACTTTCTTTATTTGATACTTTCCTGAAAAATGGATACAAATAGAAATTGTGTCCCCTAGAGGGAGCCTGTCAGTTTGCGGTTTCAGCCATTTCACCTTGTTTTTGAACAGAAATGTCTTGGCAGGAAGGCTTGGTGTCTGCCCTTGACAGGACTAATGCTCTGCTGGTGCAGCTGTCCGTGAAAATGAGCCTGATGAATGAAAAATTGGTCTTTATGAGTGCTGTGGCCAGTGAATATGATCTAACAGGGAACAAGGATAAAGAAGCTACACTGCGATCAACTCAGGAATCCGGTTTGACAAGGCAAGTTCAAGGGCAGATGGAGAAGGAAGAGCTATTCCCTACACAACACAAATGGTAAGATCCAAAGCTCTACAGGAACAAAAGCTATTGCCTTGGAAGATTGAATTTGGAGAGAGCTGGGAAGTATTTGAAGTATTTGAAGTCATAGAAGCTTTTTACTCTAGTGGGACTGTGAAACAGGTGAACAACTATTTGGACAAATACTTTTTGGACTACAAAGATGAAGATTGGGAGTGGAACCGGGGGGAAGGGGACAATCAGATGAAGAAAAATGGAAATTATTACTGGATGGAACCCTCCGGAGACCCACTCCCTCATAAACTAACAATAGACAAGGAACTGCGTAAGTACAAACAAGAACAAAAAAATCTGCAGAAGGGGCCTAGAAGAGACTTAAGGGCCTCGGACATTAGAACACCAGATTGATGGACTAAGTAATGGACAGAAAGGACTGATACAACCCGAAAATGAAAATCAGAAATATGAAGGAATTTTTTTTTTTTTTATGTTAACTTTGGAATTAGTGTAATATTATTGAAATTTGAGGGATTTTGTCGGAAAGGAACTAAATTGGCTTTAGTAGAAATGTTTTTAAGGAGAAATGCATGAATGTGTTTTTGAAATTTTAAGATTTTTAACATAAGATAAGGTTAAATGGAGCAAGGTAAATTGAATAATAGATTATATTAAAAGAGGGAAAGGTTATGTTGATTAATAAATAAGATAGAGTGTGAAGATTAACTATTTAAAATAAAATTGAGAAATATGGGAAGAATTTGCTGAAATAACTAAACTAGAATACAAAAAGGGAGGTGTCAGGAGGTTCAAGAATTAAGCAAATGAAAAACTGTAATTTGAGATTTGTATTTTCTCTTTTTATTTTTATTTTTTTCTGTTTTCCTTTTTGGGTTAGGGCTGGGGGTTTTTATATGTATTGATGAAACTCTGAATAAATATCATTTGGGGGGGAAACATCTGGAGGATATGAGGTTGTGGCTTGATGCACTAGTGATATTGTGTGAATGAAGTTGTTAAAGCAACTGAAATAGCCTTATCATGAAAATATCACTCATCTGCCAATAACCAATTAACTTTAGAAGAAGTTGGCAGTAACACAAAACAGCAATTCCAGCCAGGTAGGGAAGATCTCCTCACTAGCAGCTCCATTTTTTGTCATGATCAACCCCCTATAGAACAGGGGGTTGCATTCATTTAATATGTTGAAAAGAGCCAAGAAAAATTGTCGCTCTATAAGCAAGGATCATTTGTGATATTATCATGGGTTGCACCAGCTGTCTGATACGTCACATTTATCAACTGTAAAGTTAACTTTTTTCACTCTATTCTCACACTCACATTATTTAATTTGTATTTTGATCAACTTGATGTGTTGTGATATTTCAAATTTTCTGTTGTCTTTTCATCAAATGCACTACCTACTGGTATGACCCAGAATGCCAGAGAAACAGTGCTGGACATCCTCTTAGCCTAAAGGCCTGCTCTGTAATGCAAAAAATGGGTGAGGTATAAATAATAAATAATAATAATAATAATAATAATAATAATAATAATAATAATAATAATTATTATTATTATTATTATTATTATTATTATTATTCCAATGAGGGCACTCAATTAAGCAGCTGCAGGGGTCAAGAACAAACCAGGAACTCTTGTAGTCTTGTCTCTATTTTCCCAGGTATTCTCTTCATTCACTAATATTTTAACTGAGGCTGCAACCCTAACTACATTTACGTGGGAGTAAGTTCACTGGGACTTACTTCTGTGAGAATATGCATCGGATTGCACAGCCAATGTGTCTCCTCTGCTCCAGACTTCCCTTCCTTCCACTTCCTCTCTTTTCCTCATGCATTTGGTTACTTAAGTCCACAGGCACATTCTTGTGATTTGTCCACCCTATGTCATATTTATTCTTCACCACTTTGCTTTAGGCATTTAGGAAATAATATTTGCACACAGCTCAGGTAGTACGTATCATGTTGCAAGAGACTCTGAGGGGCACCTTTTGAATTATGGTGCAGTTGCTTGGAGGACAAAAACTTTTTGGTTCAGGCCTGTACACATGACTTTTTAAAAGAGTGCTGCCTACAGCTGCTGAGAGTAATGGATCATTGCCATAGAAACATTAGCTACCCTTTTTCTCGCAATGAAATTTTCTCATAATTGTCACCAATAAAAAGTCATGTATGACGGATCAATAACCATATGTTGCAATCCCTGAATAGCGATGCCAACTTCACTTAATGATTGCACTCGCCAGATTAATTTGAACAGAATTGTATGATCCAAAGTACCTGGAAGAGAGAGATACTCAAGATCATTCACACATTAAATCATCATTAGAGACACTGAGGTTGAGAGATCAAACTTGAAAGATTATGAACTGGATACCATGTGGTACACTGATTAAGTCTGCATCCTGCCATCTGTCAAAGACTTGTCCTAATCCTACTTTAAACACGGAAAATACAAAACTTTCTTCAAGCCAGACGTCAGGAAAGCACCTGTCCTTCCAGATTAAATTACTCAGTTTATCACACAACAGGCACAATCCCCAATGAGATTTGCAGAGATGGTTTGCCTCTGCAAACTGAACATGTCATGCAAATAGGGACATAAAGGCAGATTTGACAATCTGAGGGAAATGTTTAACCCGCAAAACCAGAACATTTGCAGGATACCCAGTAGCTGGTCATTTTAATGATTACTTTGTAGTGCTTTTAATGTATTTTTAAATGTTTTTATATTGCTGTATATAGTGACATTGTTATGTTATGAGAGGGTCGTTGGTATATTCTTTTATAAATACAGACACTGCCATTATACAAGGTTAGCTTGCCGTCTTAGACAAGACACATTATGCATGTTTTGGTTAACAATGCTCAAAACCAGAACATGTGCCACATTGCTTAAAGGGCAGATTGAATATACTTGCTGAGTTTCCTTTTATCCCTATGTGATCTTTTCTCACATTACAGTTTTTTTCTCATTTCTTTCTTTTAGGTTTGCATTTCTTTATGAATCTCTCATCTCCCTCCCCAATCTGAATATAAGTACTGGTATGTATGTACCTGTTTGCACTAAAAATTGAATAGAGAAACTAAAAGAAAACTATTTGACAGTTCTAATACAACAAATGCAATGGAGCATCATATGGCCTGTGTTAATTCAGGTCAGTACAGCATGAAAACTCAGGGTCGTGGGTTCAAGGCCCACATTGGGCAAAAGATTCCTGCATTGCAGAAGGTTGACTGGATAACTCTTGTGGTCCCTTCCAACTTTACAATTCTCCCCCCCCCCCTTTTTTTAAGCAATTTCAATATAACAAAATATCAAAACACTTCAACACTTCCACAGTCAAAGATGACATGACCCGTAGGCAGTTCTCAGAGGAATGGGAACTAGAATTTCCAATGCCAGCACAAGGAGCCCACCCTAGTCATTGGGGGCACATTTTCTGACAGGGCAGAGCAGGCAGGAGGCTGAGGCTGCTGACACATGGAGGCTATCTATCCATTTGCTAAGCAAAGGATGCTGCTGTAGCTGCCACAAAGCAAAACACATTTTGCACAGATGCAGCCAGCAGAAACAGAGCTGGGCTCCTCAGGTTGAAATCATAGAACTGTAGGATTGGAAGGGACCCAAATGGTCATCTAGTCCAACCCCCTGCAATGCAAGAATCACAGTGCTAAATGGGCTTTAAATGCTTATATTTGTTTTCCTAACTGCTATGAGAGACATGTCATTAACATTCCTGTTTCACAGTTGGGAAGTAAATTCTATTAATTTCAGTAGGATTTTCTTCCAGGTCAATGTGCTTAACACTGGGGCATTAAACTAAGAAGTTTCGAATATCCCAGCACTCTTCCATAATATCGTATCAGATACAGAAAACCAGTATTTCAAATATTCAGTAACACCAGATGTCTGATGCAGTACAGTCTATCAACAGTGTCTACTGCTAAGAAATGACAGAGATTCAGTGAATCCACAGCTGAGAAATGATTTGACTGTCAGGTGCCTCAGAACCAAATTAACTGTGCCATCAATAGAATCAAGCTCATGCTCCCTTTGGAGTCAACTTTATCTTTCAACTTTCAGGTTACAGGCAGAACACACACCTGTATGGGCCTATGGCCGTAATAAATATTATCTCTCTTATCTCACACCATTGTGGATGCCTGTGGAACTAGCACTAAGCTTAATGCCACAAAGGAGACCCTAATTTGCCAACCTGGTGCCCTTCCAATGTTTTGGACTGAAACTCTTGACAACCTCATCATAGGGCCATGCTGGCTGGGGCTGATGGGAATTGTAGTCCAAAACACCTTCAGGAGACCAGGTTAGCAAAGACTGCCCTAATTCAAAGCATCTGTCTTGAAAGAAGTTCAGCTGAAATAGGATGTCTAAAGTGTTCATCATTTAGTCACACTATTACTGCTTCAAGTAAAAAACACAATCCTACCTACAATATCCCTTATCAAAAAAACACACTACAAAAGTAATAACATCATTAATCTGTCAACTAAGTTGCTTTTAAATGAGAAATGGATATTGATTCAAATGTGTCCAAAGCTGAAGAAGTCTTTCCATTCACATGACCACTCTCCAACTACACCACACTGCCAAAACTTTTTATTAAACACTTTGTCTGAATAATAAAAAATAGACCCAGATTCATTTTACAACCATACTATCAGCACAGGACATACCACAATAAGGGACTACCCCCTTCCCCAAATTAATTTCTTTTATAATACCACAAGTCAAAAATTAGATCCCTCCAACTAGCCAGCCCCTGGCCTTTTGCTCTGGGAGATGCACAGAAGCCCAATAATCCCCTCATGTACATTACATGATGCTGACTTCCCATTTGCACCCCTTCCCAGTTTACAAGTGCACAGCAGTTTCCTCCAGTCTGCCCTCCCTGCGACATACACTCTATGTAGGAAATAAATGAATAATCTCTGAAGGAGAGAGAGGACAAACAATGACATTAGCATAACTCAACTAAACATAATCATCTCAAATGCAGTAAGACAAATTACGGATGTCAGAATCACTTAATTATCCCATGGGGCTTTAATGAGGTTTAAATACTATGATTTAGCTATGCAGAAGGAAGAAACTCTGGAAATAGCATAATGTGATTATTTTTTTAGGGTAAGCATGATCAAGATGAATCGGATTTCTTTTTGTTTTTAGTCAGAGCAACCCAATTTTGGAACAAGCCAAGCCAAGCTGCCTGGCTGATAAGGATCCTGCTCTGTCCTCCTGGCAGCTAACTAATGAGGGGGAGAAATGGGTCTGGGAAATGGGTGAAGAACAAGGAACTCGACCTGGCTCCAGCCCCTGTTGCTATTTTTCCTCTGTCAGCTTTGGCCTTTAATCCCATCAAAAGGGTCCGGCTTATTGGACGCTAAAAAGGGAGAGCCCATTACACGCAGCAAAAACAAGGGAAGGGGAGGGAGGGAGGAAGTAAAAATCACTCCAGGGAGTTTTAGACCTAAAAGAGGAGGCTCCCTTTCCTTCTTTCAAGCTTGCCTGGAGGGCTCTTCCACCCACCCACCCGCATGCCACCCCACCCCATCCTTCCATGCTCTGCAAAGAAAGCAAAGCAGGCACTGACCCCCGACCTCTTTGCACGGCTGGAGGGTTTCGCAGGCAGGCAGGCGCTCTCCTCTGCCGCCTTCTCCCCAAGCTGTTGCAGAGGCGCATGACAGAGGCGACGGGAAACAAAAAAGCAGAGCAAGGGTAGGGGGCACACAAAGCAGAAGGGGCTGTTGCCAGGCAGGAAAGGAGGGGAGGGGGGAGGCTCCGTGTCAGGAGGAATCTGGGGACACAGCCCTCCCCTTGGGAAAGTGCCGCCTGCACACATATAGACCCCAAGGAAGAAAATGCGGGGGGGGGGGTGGAGGTGTCCGGAAGAGAAGGTGGCTTGGGAAGAGGCTGCGAAGCGGGAGAAGAGTTGGGGGAGGGGGGGCGCATCCCGCAGAACTGAGGAAAGGAAAGGAGGAAAAGCAAACGAGGAGACCGAAGAGGACGCGGGGGGGGGGGGGCAGGCTCACAAGTGCCCAGGAAAGTCGGGAGGCGATCGGAAGTGATTTGCGGGGGGGGGGGGAGACTGCCCCGAGGAAGAGGCTTGTCTTTCGCTCGCACAAGGGGGAGACTTTGGCTGTCTTCTTGGGGAGGAGGGGCAGCGGCTGGTCCCGGAGATGGAAAAGGATCCGGGGGGGGGGGCAAAGAAAGAGAGAGAAAGAGACCCGACTCCTCCTCCGTGCGAAGCACCTTTCTTGGGGGAGGGGGCGCCCCCTCCTCGTGAGGAGATTTTGGGAGATGCGATAGAGCGAAGGAAACTGGCCGAGGGGCGTCGCTGCTCCCCCCCCCAGCTGCATTTGGGGGAAGGGGGTCCCCAGAGGGAGGGGCCACACAATACCACCCCCTAGTCCTCACCTGGGTCCGACGGCGGTGGCGCGTGCGCGCGTGCTCCGTCCTGCCCGCCGCGCTCGGCTCCCCGTCTCTCTTTCTGGGCGTCGGGGGCGCGCGGCGCCGCCCAGCTTGCTTCGCCCGGGCGCCAGGGGGCGGGGCTTGCAGAAGGGGGAGGGAGAGGGGCGGGGCCTGCGCACCTTCATGGGCGGGGCAGGAGGAAGCGCCTCTGTTGCCATGGGGACCGCGCAGGCCGCGGGCGGAGGAGACGGGGAGGAGTTTCGAAGCCCGCCTGGGGAGGGAAGTGCCTCCCTTAAAGGGGGAATTAATGTATAATTGCAGAACATTTCTCTGCCGCGCGACGGTGTGTCGGAGGGGCTGCTGGCCCAGAGTTCAGCCTCAAGTATGGTATTAAAATTGAGTTGTATTGGAAGTGAAATTCTAGGATTATGAAAACAATAATAAAAATTGGGATTTTTATTATAAAATATAAGACTTCTTCCCACACACAATTTCCCTTTTTGAAATAATTTGTATTGTTTTTACAAAGTAAATCAAACAATTAACATTTTTTTAAAAAATAGTAAAAATAAAACAAGATTTTCCCAAATCTTAGGACCTCCCTCCTCCCCTCTGTGGGTTTAAATGTCTATGTCAACTGCATATTATAGTTCATCCGAATTACAGTCCTCCAATATATCCAAAGTATAACACTTCAAGAGTTATTCAAAGCCTGCCAAAGAGTTCAAGTGTTTACAATGTTCTTTTAAATACAATCTGTATTTGTCCTGGGACGCGGGTGGCGCTGTGGGTTAAACCACAGAGCCTAGGACTTGCCGATCAGAAGGTCGGTGGTTCGAATCCCCGTGACGGAGTGAGCTCCCGTTGCTCGGTCCCTGCTCCTGCCAACCTAGCAGTTCAAAAGCACATCAAAGTGCAAGTAGATAAATAGGTACCGCTCCAGCGGGAAGGTAAACGGCGTTTCCATGCGCTGTTCTGGTTCGCCAGAAGCGGCTTAGTCATGCTGGCCACATGTAGCTGTACGCCGGCTCCCTTGGCCAGTAAAGCGAGATGAGCGCCGCAACCCCAGAGTCGGTCACAACTGGATCTAATGGTTGGGGTCCCCTTTACCTTTTATATTTGTCCTATTCTCTATGGAAGTTTTGATCCTCCTGATTTCTGATTTTCCTAGTCAATCTAGCCATCTCTGCATAGTTAACTAATTTCATCTGCCAATTCGCCTTTGTCACAGCATCTTGTTCTCTTTCCATTGCTGGGCAAGCAGCATCCTTGCAGCCGTAGACGCGTACATGAACAGTCTTCTCAAATCCTTCAGTATGTCTGCACCTAAAATTACTATTATAAACTTTTTTTAATTCATTATATTTCCCATAATTCCTTTATCTTTTTACAATTCAACCGCATATGGTAGAAGGTGCCCTCTTTTTCCTTACATTTCCCACAGACATTTGAGCTAGTCCTATACATTTTCACTAACTTACTGGGAGTTACTGTAAATACCAATGATACATAATCATATAGTTTTGTTTTCTTTCTTTTTTTAAAAGATATTTATTGAAATTTTCCACTTAGTACAATAAAAAAAAAATCAAAAAAGAAAAAACAAAAAAAGTTAAAAACACATAAAGTTTACAATCCTTATTTTTCTATAACATATTTCCCTGACTTCCCCACCCCTCCCCTTCTTGTATTCCAATTCAAATTATTAATTCAACAAGTTCTTATCTCCAATTCTTAACCTTTTTCTATTTAGTTCATTTAAAAAAAACAACCAATTTTACCTTATAAACATCAATATTTATACCTCAATTCTCATTCTTAAAACTTTTTTTTCTAAAGTCGACCCAAATTCCCTTCCACGACTTCCCCAATTTTCATACAAATAGCAAAACAAAATAAAAGCAAAAACAGATTATAATTATGCACCCTTTGGATCCCCAAACTCCACCACCCCCCCTTTCCCGGTTTCAATCCCCAACAAATGTCTATCAATCTTCTACTATCAGCTTGGAGATCTCACGTCCGAGGCTCTTAATTCTCTCTCAGTTCCTCTCTGCCAGTTTTTTTTATAGTCCTTAATATTAAACATAATCATATAGTTTTCTTTCAGCATGTAACTCGCTGTAAATTTTAAATCCTCTTTCCAAAGTTTTTCCCATGCTGCCAATTTTATGTGGCTGGGGAAACTCAGCCAGATGGACAGGGTATAAATAATAAATTATTATTATGTTATATCCGAAATCTCTTGCCCATTGAATTATTGCTGACTTAACTTCTTCATCTTTAACAAACCATTCCAAAAACAATTTATACATTTTAGAAAGTAGTTTCACCTTATTTTGTAAATTCTTTCTCAAACCTCGATAATTCAGTGGCAAAACCCTTTCTTTTATCCATTTTAAAAACATAATTCAGCTGGTGATATTGTAACCAATCTGTTAAAATGTTGTAACCAATCTTTTCTCATATTCGATTTCTTCACAAAAATCGCTTCTAATGGCGATAACCACCATGGAGTTCTTTGTTCTAGCAACAAAATGTATTTATCCCATACCACATATAATGACTTTCTTATTACATGGTTCAGGAATCCTTTGTGGACTTTAACTTTTTCATACCTGTCAGGGCAGCCTCAGGTCCCAGCTCACAAAGGACCAACGCCAGTGTCTCTTTATATACAAAAGTCTTTATTGAAGTTCATTGTTGGTTTTACAGCCGCGGCGCGCAGCCCTACGTCTGTAACTCTAGACCGTCGAAGCTCCATCTGAATCTCCTCCCCCCGTACACCAGTTCAAGACCCTCGCCTTGCTCCACCTCCTCCTCTGTTCCTTTCTCCTCTGGGTCCTCCTGCCCGCCGAGGTCTCACCCTTCCTCGACTCTTCGGACGCGGATTCCTCTGACTCCTCCCCCTGCTTCCGGCGGGCTTTGGGACCTGGTTCCCAATCCGGATTTTCTGCTGTCCCGCACGCCTGCACATTTGAACTTGGCGCGCGCGCCCAGCCTCCCACTTTCCTCCTAACGGCTACACTGCTCCTGTCACTGCTTCCCCCTTCGGGGGGGCTGGCTGGAACTGACCTCCCCTCCGCTCCTCCACTCCCCGACGGAGGCGTGGTCAGTCCTGACTCACTCTCCCTCCCCGCTGGTCCTGATCTGTGGGCTTCTTTCCCCCCCCCCCCCGCTACGCTCTGGTGGGTAAGTTGGCCCTGATCTCCAGCTGCCGCTTTGAGCCTCTCCGCTGGCCCCCCTTGCCCTGACCCTGGGCGCCTCCTTCTGGGAATCTTCTGATTCGCTGGAGAGGCTCATGGAATCTCCCTGGTCACTCTCATACCCTCCTATGCTTCCCTCCGATCCTTCCTCTTCGCTCTCCATCTCCTCTTTCCCCTGTGGCTCTCTCCCTGAGCCCCTGACATCCATCCCCCCCGCGAAGCCCCCCTTCCCCCCTCCCCCTCTTCGGGCGTGGGTTCCGGGCGCTCCAGTGCTGTGGGGGCGAGTGCTGGATACGGTTCGGTGCCCTTGTCGTGCAGCCCTCCCGCTGGATCTGGCCAGTCCGTACTTGGCTCGTCGACATCGATCTCCTCCGCTTCCATCTCTCTGCATTCATGCTCAAACCCATGATCCTCCCCCAATGCGTCCATATCCAACTCACCCTCCGGTACCTCGGGTGATGCTGCGAGTCCGAGCCCCTCTTGCAGTTCCCGTCTCCACCCCACCTCCGGTTGATCTTCCCACCAATAGGAGCGGTCGGTGTCGACCCCTGAGCAAGATCCCCTTGGGGTGCTCCATTCCGGCGTCGCCTCCTCAGCTGATGAGAACCCCTGGAACGTGCTGGCCGAAAGTGTGGGTGTGAAAAGCCAGTTGTCGAAATAATCTGCCGGCATAGGTCTGTGAGGGAAGAGTGCATGGAACTCGTCTTTGAGGTATCGCTCCTCCAAGGCATAGTCCGGTACCCACCTGTTGGCGCTGGCCGGGGTACCTTCCTCGGCGAGGAGATATTCAACTCCCTCTTCCCCCCATCTCGAGTCCAAAATCTCTGTGACCTCGTTGAGTGGTGTCGCCCTCTGTGACCCCTCCCCTTTTGGTGATTTGCGGAGTGGGTCTGGTGCGGCCCTTGGGGTCTGAAACCTGTGGGGCTCCTTGTAGGGTGTGAGCACCGACCTGTGAAAGACTGGGTGCATTCTGGAACCCTCCGGGAGCGTCAACCAGAAGGCCACTGGATTGATCTGCGCCTCGACTTGGTAAGGCCCTAGCTGCTTGTGCCTGAGCTTCTTCTTAGCTAACGTTCTGGCTGGCACTGCCTGGGCTGCTAACCATACCCAGTCCCCCACCTGGATGTCTTCCCCGACTCTCCTGTGCCTGTCTGCCTGCACTTTGTAGGCTTGTTTTGCTAGTTCTAAGTTCCTTCGGAGTTGCTCGTGGACCTCCTGCAACTCTGCTGCCAAGTGCTCTGCCCCCTGTGGCTCCCCCTCCCCCTTCGTCTCCAAACCCGGGAAGGTTCTGGGATGCCGCCCATTGTTGGCGAAGAACGGCGTCACCCCTGTAGACGCGTGCTTCGTGTTGTTGTAGGCAAACTCGGCCAGCGGTAGGTAGTCCACCCAGGTCGAGGGTTGTTGGTTCGCGTAGCATCGCAGGTACTGCTGCATGATGGCGTTGACCCTCTCCGCTTGTCCATTGGTCTGCGGGTGTCGTGCCGACGCTAAGTCGATCTTGACGTTCAGGATGCCCAGCAGCTTCTGCCAGAAACTCGAGATGAACTGGCACCCCCGGTCGGATAGGATGGATCTCGGCAAGCCGTGAACTCTGAACACGTGGTCTATGAACAGCTTGGCGGTTTGTTCCGCCGTGGCCACCTTCGCGCAAGGAATGAAGTGCGCCATCTTGGTGAACAGGTCTACTACTACGAGCACCGCTGTTTTGCCTCTCGAGCTGGGCAGATCTGTGACAAAGTCCAGGGCCACTCTCTCCCACGGTTCAAACGGCGTCTGAAGCGGTTCCAGCAGTCCCGCCGGCGCCCTGTGTACTGGTTTGGCCCTTTGGCAAGTGTCACACCGAGCGACGTAATCCTCAACTTCACCCCTCATCTTGGGCCACCAAAAGTCTCTGGCTACTAATTCCGCTGTCTTGTCCTTGCCGAAATGTCCAGCGCTGGGTGCGTCGTGTAACTGCTGCAGGACTTTCGCGCGGAGGTCGTCCCCCGGCACATAGAGCGCCCCTTTGCGGAGGAGTAGTCCGTCGCGTACCTGGAACTCTTCGTCCTTCGCTGTGCCTCTTTGCACCTCCTCCATCTTGGATCGTGCGAACGCGTCCGTCTGCAGTGCTCGACGCACCGCGTCCAGGTCCACTATGGCTGAAGCGCACGCCCACGCTTTCGGTGCGAAAATGTGCTTGGCCGCCACCGGTGCCGCTTCCTCGAGATACTGCGGCTTCCTGGATAGTGCATCTGCCATGACGTTGTTGTCTCCCGGGATGTATTCTATCCGGAAGTCGAAATCCTTTTCAATCTGTTTGCCAATATATTAGCAAACAGTTTATAGTCATTGTTTAGTAAGGAGATAGGCCTGTAATTCTTAACTGACATTAAGTCTGTATCATGTTTAGGAATCAACGTAATGTATGCTTCTTTCCAGGATTCTGGTAACTTTCCTGTATCTAATATTCCATTCATTGCATCCTTAAGTGGTTGTACCAGAAAATCTTGAAATTCCTTATAGTACTTAATTGGC
This sequence comes from Podarcis muralis, assembly GCF_964188315.1. Classification (NCBI taxonomy): domain Eukaryota; kingdom Metazoa; phylum Chordata; class Lepidosauria; order Squamata; family Lacertidae; genus Podarcis; species Podarcis muralis. The sequence goes on along the minus strand of NC_135667.1, from coordinate 58,351,373 downwards.
ATTTTACCTAGTTTGGCCTGAGTTATTGTGTGCTGGTCCCGGGGGGGTTACCGTGCAGTGTGGTCTGAGTCCAGTCCGAGGTCGAAGGTGTGGTATGGAGGCTGTCCGTCAAGGCTGAAGCGGGGTCCAAGGCAAGGAGTTGGGTGAGGTCAGGAACTCTGGCAGAAGAGCAGGACAGGGTGCCAGCAGGAACAGGTTACCAACAATGTTGCTCCCGCAACCTGGGACTGGGCTGACTGGCCTTTATCTCCTCTGAGGCCTAGGGTGGTCCCGATCTACAGGTGACCTGCCTCTCCTGGCCTTAAGGTGAGCACTCCTCCTGCGATAACTTAGTTCCCTCCGCCTCTCTGCCCTGAGCCTCTGCAGCTCAGGAGAGGCTGGAGGTTACTGGACCCAGTCACCTTCCCTTGACGGGGCTGAGAGTGGAGCACCTGAGGTAATGGGTCCTCGATCACCTCCGGAGCCAGAGCAGATTCAGCTGGTAGTCTGCTCCTGAGGATCCAGCACAGGTGAGGGCCCTTCAGGTTCAAGCCCCAGCCCCAGCTCAGCCGGTCCTGGAGGTGGGGACTCCTTTGCAGGCTGGGATTCCTCAGGTTCAGCCTCTGAATCCGATTCTCAGGCCATCACATATTGCCTCTTGTACCTCCATCATTGTAACTGGTGTGTTCAGGTAATTAATCTTCTCTTTCAGAATTATTCTGCTTTAAATAATCTATTTTATCTTTATGTTCCTCTCCGGCTCGATATAGTTCCATATAGTATCTTACAAAATGTTTCCTTATATCTTTCAAGCCATCAATTATTTTATCTTCTACTTTCAATTTATTTATTAAATTTTCCCTCTGTTTTTTCTTTAATTGCCATACTAACAGTTTCCCCGGCTTATTGGCAAATTCAAAATTCCTTTGTTTTAACATTTTGATTTTCCATTCAATTTATTGACTCGCCAACATTGAAAATTGTGTTTGTAACATTTTTATATTTTGTTTTAAGGTTTTCATTGTTTTCATTTTTTATTATCTCCTCCAGTATCCCCCCCCCCCATTTTTCTCGGAAGTGTATTTTGTTGTATTAAAAAACCTCACATTACTGCTTTACTTTTATCCCACACCACATTCAAATCTGTTCCCTGGTTCAAATTTAATTCGAAAAAGTCTCTTAAAGATTTTTCTGCTTTCTGCAAAGCAGACCTATCATCCAGAATTCCTTCATTTAGTCTCCACTTCTGTGGTGGTTTCCTTTCACCCCTCAGGTCTAATAAGACTGGGTTATGATATGAAAAAGTCCTAGGTTGTATCTCTGGGTTTTTTCCATCACTCGATATCGATATTGAGGTGATTCTTCCAGCAGATTGATTTGGTTCTGAGAAAAAAGTGAATTCTTTGTCCATTGGGTGTTTAAATCTCCATATATCAATTAAATTCAAGTTTTCCACTAATTGAAAAAAAGTTAATGGTCGTCTCCCTTCCTTATTTTCAGATTTCTTAATGTCCTGTCCATCTCTAGGGAGACTACCCCATTAGTATCTCCAAGTAAAATTATTGTCTGGTCCATATATTCAAACATTTTTTCCTCAAGTGATTTGTAAAATTCCGACTTTCTCTCATTCGTCACATAAATTCCTATTGTTATTTTCTCACCTTGTGCTGTTACCTGTATTGCTATCATCTTTCCTTCCTTGTCTTTGAATAATAATTTCAGGTTGAGCTTAGTTTTTGCATAAATTACAACCCCTCTTCTTTTTGTTTTATGTAATTAAGTCCAGTCCTAATATTTTATTCAAGAATCTACTGTGTTTCCTTGCTACATGTGTTTCTTGTAAACAAAGTATGTCCAAATTTTGTTTCAATAAAACATGCTCTATTTTATTTCTTTTTATTTTAATGTTTAGTCCATTTACATTCCACATTACGATTTTCAGCTTTATCATTCAATTATGTATTATTACAAAAAAAAATCTAATTAATAGTCTTATTCTTTTACTTCTCCTTGTTTTTCTCCTTAACTGCTACCAACCCCTCACTTACTTCTCCCACTGCCGGTGGTTTTTCACCTCCTAGTTTTTTGTACTTTCTCCAAAAAGTTTCTGCTTCTCCTACATTTCTGCATCTCTGCTTTTTCCTTTTGTAGGTGAAGGAAATTTATAGTTACTCCTTTTCTAAAGCAGTCATGCTGGAATCTCTTTTAAACTAATAATATTTTTCTCATCCATTTGCAGTATTTTTTTGATAATTTATCTGTAAAATCTTATCTTTGACGGCTATTGAGTTGAAAACCACCAAACAGTCACCAGGCCATTTTTAAGCTTTTGCAAGTCTCGATTTAACTCAGAAATTTTTTCCAATATACGTAGATATTTCATCCTCTTGTATCTCTAGCCAACTAGCTAATTCCTTTGTTAACCTCTCTCATATCCTCGTCAGCATCTTCCAGGATCCCCTGGAAGCACAATGTCAGCTCCTTCTGCTGCATCTCCAAGATTGCAATCGAATCCCAAGCTGCTTCCTGGGTCTCTTAATTCTATCACTTCCTCCTTTCTTTTCCCCTGTTCTTTCTTTAGCTCTCTGCCCTCAGCCGGGGTGTTTTTCGACATATCTTCTAGGCCTTGGGTTTTTGTTTTTAGGTCTTGTACCGATTTACCCAATTCTGTAGTTTTTGTTGATAATTCCTTAATTTGACCCTTTAATTCCACAATTAATTTTGTATTTTGTTCAATTCTACCCCTCCACCCCCCAATTTATCCAATTTTTCATCCAAGGCCTTAGCATTTTCACTTATGTCTTTTTTTAAACCCATAATTAATTCTGAAACATCCATTTTTGGCTCCACTTCTAGTGCTGACCCTCTTCTCCCTTGTGCAGGAGTGGGAGTTACCGCTCCTTTCGTTGCTTGTGGCTTTTCAGTTGCCATATCTCAAATTGTCTTAAATAATTATTTAATTTTATCTTTACCTTCTTAATGTAATATTGTTTTGACTTGCAATAATTTTAGAAACCTCTAGGTGTCACTCGCCCCTGTTTTCCCCTCTCTAATTCCATAAAAAAGAAAAAGTAGTGTTATAAAAAACCAATTGCAGTTCCCCTCTTTTACCACTAGATGTCTTTCCCCACACATAATTTCTCAGTTTGACTGGCTTCATTGCCTAGTTCTTCCCCAGGCATGGGCATAGCTAGGGGGGAGCGGGGGGGGAGCTGCCACCCCCAAATCAAGCAAATAAATAAAAGCACCACAATCTCCCTCCCCAGCATGCATTTCTCTAGAGCCATCTCTGTCTGGCCCAGCCAGGCCCCCCCTTGCCCTGTAGAGTAGTCATTCAGTACTTTGTGGGGAGTAATGACCTGTCTAAGGTCAAGATGGCAGGGGAATGTCTCCCTGGGCTACTGCATTGGGAGGGAAGGAAGAATTTGAGAAGGAAGGGCCGAAAAGGTGTTCAACAAATCCGATAAAACTTCTTTTAGTTTAGATGCTTTTTAAAAGGCATGTTCTTTGTAATTTTGCAAAATATACTCGCTAAACACATGAAAGGTACTCCCTGATGTCAGCTGCTTTGCATGAAGAATGTCCTGGGATCTTCAGGTAGGAAAAACTCCTGTGTGAAGCCCTGGAGAGCTACTACCTGCCAGAGTAAGAAGAACTGTGTGAAGTAAACCAAGGAGCTGACTCAGAGGCTTGTGAGGCATCAGTTGTACTTTGTGTGTGTCTAATAACTCTTACACACCCCTGGATATAAAGAAAAGGAATGATGGAGGCAGTTAGAATGCTGTTATCAGTAGGGCTGATCTAATCCACTTTCATGAGTTTGACCAAACTGCGGGAGGGAAATGGAAGACAGGAGTGCCTGGTGTGCTCTGGTCCATGGGGTCACGAAGAGTCGGACATGACTAAATGACAAATCCACTTTCAGTGTTAGAAGTCACCGAGAACAATACAAAGCACATGGTGCAGTATTGAAAAGCATGTTTCCCTGTGTCTGTTTTTAGACTTTTTATAAGGGATTGTCAACTATGTTCCTTGCAAGGTGCCATGTGCATAGAGGGCACTATAGAAATAAGAAATACCGTATTTTTCGCTCTATAACATGCACCTGACCATAACACGCACATCGTTTTTAGAGGAGGAAAACAAGGGAAAAAACATTCTGAATGAAACAGTGGATGTATCATTTTTGTGCTTCATGCTGTGGCCACAGACATGTGATCTGATGGTGAATTTGGGCTGACCCAATGCAAAGATTCTGAGGATCCACGTGGATCCATGCTTTGTAACCACGTTTTTGCACCATTGCAGCCCCAGGCAACAGTGGGTGCGTGATTTTTGGGGGGCAGGCTGTAGCCATGGACATGCTATGTGATCTGATGGTGAATTTGGGCTGACCCAATGCAAAGATCCTGAGGATCCATGTGGATCCATGCTTTGTAACCACATTTTAAGTGGAGAGGGAAGGAAAAACACAGAAGGGACAAGGAGCACGAGAGGGGTGTGCAGAGAAGCAGCTGGCTAAGTATGCAGGAGAGGGGTATAACGGGAGGGAGGAAAGGAAGGCAACAGTTTTCCCCCACCTACCCACCCAAGCCAGCCAGCTCTCTCGCTCTCTCTCTCTCTCTCCCACCTGCATGTTTCCAGCAGCACCGGAGCACAGAGAGGAAGGAACGACACTCTGCTTTCCCCTCTGCTTGCCTGGAGGGGAGGGGCTTTCCCTGCTCTTTGTTCCGTTTGAGCAAACACAGCAACGAAACAGAGGAGGGTGGGCAGTAAGACCCTGAGGCAGAATGCAGGAAAGCAGCCGCTTCCTCTTTTCAGGTTACCCTTCTCCAAGACGTGCGATTTGATTTTTGCCTCCACTCGCCCCAGTCGGCTCCAGGGACCACACATTCGCTCAATAACACGCACAGACATTTCCCCTTCCTTTTTAGAAGAAAAAATCTGCGTGTTATAGAGGGGGAAATACGGTAATACATAGCAGGCTGTGAAATTGTGATGGTAGGGAGTTGGGCTAAACACACTTAGTGCTACCCTCGAGTCAGAATCCACAGGGCCCAGCCTTTTCTTCCACTATCCACAGCCAACAGAAGACTCATTGTTTCCCATGACACTTCCGGCAAAGCACTCTCACAGTCAGGTTAGGGGAAAGTGCTCCTGCTGGATCGAGCACGTCCCGATCGCAGCAAGGCAAGGGAAGCACAGAACCTCAGCGCTAAAAAAATTGGGCCAACCTTGCAGCGAGACACCCCAAGGACTGAATTGAGTAGTGTTGAACTCTCTGATTTATAAGAGCCGCTGGACCCTGCATCTTAAATAAAATAAAACAAAACTTGGACTAAAAGAGGCTTAAACTAAAAAAAACCCAAGTTCATAGATGCAGAGGTTACAAATTACTATTAAGAAATCTCAAGCCGAAAGGTTAAAAAAATTTTACTTACCAGAGATCCACAGCAACACGATCTATTTAATTGCAACTAAAGAGCTTTACAGTGGTACCTCAGGTTACATATGCTTCAGATTACAGACGCTTCAGGTTACAGACTCCGCAAACCAATAAAAAATGCATCGGGTTAAGAACTTTGCTTCAGGATGAGAACAGAAATCGCACGGCTGCGCGGCAGCAGCAGCAGCAGCAGCAGCGGGAGGTCCCATTAGCTAAAGTGGTGCTTCAGGTTAAGAACAGTTTCAGGTTAAGAACGGACCTCCGGAACGAATTAAGTTCGTAACCAGAGGTACCACTGTACATCAAAGTAAAAGTGAGGCTTTGCCTCTTGGCTCCTGCATACTAGCTCAAATACTGAGGTCGAAGTGAGCAAAACAGTTCAGCAAAGTTTAAGAACTGACCTAAATCCCTTTTAACGTTAAGGCGGAGAGTGGGAGTGGGGGGGAATCACTAGATTCCCCAATCCTACCACTTGGCTTCATGGAGAATCACTTCAAGCAAAGCCGTGGAGAAGGCAAAAGAATTAAAATAGTAAGCAGAACCCAAGGGAACCCAAGTGAGCTATAAAGACCTGGCTGAGCGTTGCAAACGGTAAAGAAGGGAGAGAAAAAGACGGGAGAAAGAAAAGCCAGCGTCAGAGAGGAAAAAGGAGGTTGAACAGGAAATTGTGGGAGAGCGCAAAGCTACAAAAGATAGCGGGAACAGAGTGTCAATAGAAGAAGCAAAGCAATGAGGATCTGAAGAAAGGGTGGTAAAATGGCAATGAGTATAAAGAAAAGTTGAATCATCTAGCGTCCTGCCTGTTTAAAATGGAGCCATAGACAAAATAGAAGGGCCTGCAGCTCCAACTGCAGCGACACCTAGTGGCGGAGGAGGAAAATGCTTTAAATATTACATCATGGCTTGTTGTTCTTTATACAGTGGTACCTCGGGTTAAGAACTTAATTCGTTCTGGAGGTCCGTTCTTAACCTGAAACTGTTCTTAACCTGAGGTACCACTTTAGCTAATGGGGCCCCCTGCTGCCGCCGCACGATTTCTGTTCTCATCCTGAAGCAAAGTTCTTAACCCAAGGTACTATTTCTGGTACTATTTCTGTAACCTGAAGCACCTGTAACCTGAAGCGTCTGTAACCCGAGGTACCACTGTAATAGGGTTTGGAAAGAAATAAAAAAGGATTTTGAAACTTGGAGCAGATTAAAATTATCAATAGGAGGAAGAGTTTCCATAATTAAAATGAATGTCCTTCCCAAAATGCTCCATCTCTTTCAAACAATTCCCATATCTAGAGAAATATGTTTTGAGGAGTGGAGGAAAGATATGGCAAAATAAGAAGGCCCACATAAAATTTAAACTCCTGACAGACAAAAAAGAGAGGGGAGGTCTGGCGTTGCCAAATTTAAAATTATACTGTGAAGCAGAATGCCTTGTATGGCTGAAAGAATGGATCACTTTGGAAAAAGCAGATTTATTAGACCTGGAGGGCTTTAACAATAGGTATGCCTACCTCACATATGATAAGATCAAAGTCCATAAAGTCTGGAGCAAGTACAAAATGAGACTGGAGCCAATGACACCATGGTGGCTTGCATCTCTAGAAGCCCATGCCATGAAAAAATTAAACATGAATAAGGAATGGGCAACATATAGAAATTTGATAGGGGAAGATCAAGGTAAACCTAGAATAAGACCATACGAGGAAATAAGGCATTATGTCTCCAACAGATGGCAATATATACAACTTGGAAGTGTCTTTAACTCGGACTCGAAGAAAGGCTTTGCTAAAGAGAATTCATTAATGCATGAAACATTACTAAAAAAACCCCCTCAAAAATTACTATCTAAAATGTATAACCTATTGCTAGATTTGGATATGTTTGACGAGGAAGTGAAAGAGACAGTGATTAAATGGGCGTGAGACTTTGGCCACACAATATATTTAGAGCAAAGGGAGAAACTTTGGCAGGAAGATATAAGGTTTACCACCTGTAGTACTGAAATATACTCAGAGTCGAGAGTGGATTTCATGCTCTTTATTCAGCTCATAGTGGTGAGGAGGAACGAAAGTCCCCTCAAAGTATCTGCTTTATATACATTATTTACACAATGGGCTGCACGTGATTGGCTAATTCCGGACTTCTCCTGTAGGCCAATCAGGTTGTGGATTCACTTCCATCTGGAGCCGGATTGGGTGGCTCCTGCAGACCAATCATACTGCTGCATTGTTCTAGGACCAATCAGACTGCTGCATTCTGAATCCTATTGTTCTAGGACCAATCAGACTGCTGCATTTTGGATCCTATTCAACTCAGTACATAACAAATACAATAAAATAAAATTTAATCAAAATGTTCTACAGGTGGTATTTAACACCAGCCAAATTAGCAAAAATCTATAAACTAAAATCCAACCTCTGTTGGAAATGCAACAAGGAAGCTGGCACAACAATGCATATGTGGTGGAGTTGCACCCCAATTAAGTACTTCTGGGGAGAAATACACGAGGAGTTGGAAAAAATGCTTAAAATCCCATTAACGAAAAAACTAGAGGCTAACCTATTGGGCCTTTTAGGAAAAGAAATACTGAAATTGAGGAGACTTCCGGGTTAGCGCCTCCAGCAATGGCAGATTTCCTCTGATCGGGAGGAATCCGCTTTGTGGAAATCAGGGTCTGGACCGCCACGGCGAGGCGGAGACCCATTAAAAACCACAGGCGGGAGAGCCTGTGGACGTGGGATTCGGCTGGCACCTTTTGCGCCTCCCCTACTCGCGGGGAAACCCGGCCCGGTTTCGGGGATCCGGAGCGACATGGGGTGAGCGGTGCAGTGCTTCGAATCGACTGCTTTTTTCACGGAGTGAAGCCGCATTGCTGTTGCCGGAGAGCGCTGACTTTTTCCTGTGGACAATTGGACTTTAAACAACTACCCGTGAGTAGAACGGAAAATTGGATTACTAAACATCTTTAATTTGGCACCGAAGCGGGAAGGTTCCAAACAGGAAGTCCGCCTTCCGCTTTTGTAAATAGATTGAAGCAAAGACTTTGCAAACTAAAGTCTGGAAAGTCTTTTGTAATGGATTAAATCTCCATCAGCTAAAATTACTAAACCCCCCTTGGAAGCAGGAGAAGAGGGGGGAAAGTTTAGATTGTTTAAGCCTGCAGGAGAGAGAGTGAAGAAAGATAAATTACCACCGTTTTGAACCTGGGAACGGGCTGCCAGGAAGACCGACGTATTGGGAAAGTTCATTGACTGTGAATAAAACATATGTTGACAGATAGTTAAATAAGAGAAACATATTGATTCCAATGTTTCCTTTTGCACTTAAAAGGAGCAAAATATCTGAAAATTGAAATTAACTTTGTTAACTTTGTTGCTGGACCTGCTTTTAAAAGGACGGATACAAATAGAAATTGTTTCCCCTAGAGGGAGCTTTTGAAACTGTTGCAGGAGTGGAGCTGGGGAATTCTCCAGCTGCAGAGATTAAAGACCGTGAGAATTAGACATTGACCTTGGACAAGAATGTGGACAGAAGAAGCCTTAGTGATTGCTTTTTGCAAAACAAGTGCCTTATTGGAACAGCTTCATGAGAAGACGGATGCGATGATTACTAAAATTGACAATTTTGTACAAAAAATGATTGATTTGGGACAAAAAGTGAATACTTATACAGAAACTACTCAGGAACCGACCCAGGAATCTGCGTTGACATGGCAAGCTGTGGAGAAGACAAAGGAGGAGGTTGTTGTTGAACCTCAGGTAATACAAGTGGAGAGAGCCTCGGCCTTGTATGAACATAAGCTGTTGTTTTTGAAGACCGAATCTGGAGAAAGCCAGATTTGGAGAGATGGAGTCCCGCTTGGATTGAAGAAGGAAAGTTGGAAAGATCCCCTTATGCAGGGATGTTCTGGCTTTTGGGATCTGGTTTTGGGCCAGGGGGAGATTGGAGTGGTGGGGGCCTTTAACTTTGGAGGGATTTTGAAACATGCTTTGAAATATCCTTTGGATTTTAGTTCTGACTATGGAGAATGGGCTGACCTGTCGAGAAGGGATAAAGACATTGTTAGGTTGGAGTCTCCCCGAGATCTACTCCTCAGTGACAAAGGAAGGAAATTAAGAACAAGATTAGCAGAAGACAAAGTAAAGTGCAGGTATAAATATGAAGAAGATCTGCAGAAGGGACATGGAAAAGAGTTAAGAGCCTCGGACAGAAGATCACCAGGTTGATGGACTAGATGGAATGGGTAGAAAGGACTGACAGAACCTGAGACCAGGGAGAAGAGACGGTGGATGAAGATTGGAAGAAAGTTTAAAAATTTATTTAGAGAAATATTGTAAAATTAATGAGTGTTAGAAAAATGTTGGAATGAAACTATATGGCTTTAGTAGAAATGTTATAAGGAGTTATGTACAAATAAGTTTTAAGTTTTAGGGTTTTTTATGGTAAGATAAGGTTAAAATAAATTAAGACAATTAAATGACAGAAAATAGTGAAAGATGGAAAGCATTTGCTGAAATAATTAATAACTAGAATACAGTGGTGCCCCGCAAGACGAATGCCTCGCAAGATGAAAAACCCGCTAGACGAAAGGGTTTTCCATTTTTCGATGCACTTTGCAAGACGATTTTCCCTATGGGCTTGCTTCGCAAGGGGGAAATGTCTTGCGAGTCTTGCGATTTTTTTCACTCCCCCCCCCCTTTTTCTAAGCCGCTAAGCCGCTAATAGCCTTTTAGCCACTAAGCCGCTAAGCCGCTAAGCCCCTAATAGCCTTTTAGCTGCTAAGCCGCTAAGCCTTTAATAGCCGCTAAGCCGCTAAACCGCTAATAGCGCTAATCCGCTAAGCCGCTAATAGGGTTGCTTCGCAAGACGAAAAAACCGCTAGACGAAGAGACTCACGGAACGGATTATTTTCGTCTTGCGAGGCACCACTGTACAAAAAAGGGAGGTGTGAGGAGGTCGATGAAACAAGTTAAGGAAAGATAAAGATATGGAAATATTGGATCTGTTTTTAATTTTTTTGCTTTTGTTTTTGGTTTTGATGTATTGTGTTTTTTTTCCTTTTTTTGTTTTTTATATGTATTGACTTGTATTGTTTAATTTCTTTTTTCTCTTTTTTCTCTCACTTTTTTCTGTAATCTTAAACTTTCAATAAATATCATTAAAAAAAAAGAAATACTGAAATTGAAAAAAAGAATTTTCTTATATGCGACCACCACAGCTAGGATAGTAATAGCATCTAAATGGAAAGCTAAAGAACTACCTACCAAGGAGGAATGGATTCTCAAATTAAAAGTAATAATGTAGATCCAAAATTTAGAACCTCAAAGCCAAAGTGAGAGCATTTGGGTCAAAATTAAGGGAGAGAAGAATAACAGAGACCTCATTGTGGGAGTTTACTATAGATCCCCAAGCCAAACAGAGGACATAGATGATGCCTTCCTGGAACAGCTGGCCAAGCATGCAAAAGGAAGGGAGATAGTAGTAATGGGGGACTTCAATTACCCGGATATTTGTTGGATGTCAAACTCAGCCAAGAGCATAAGGTCAAACAGATTCCTCACTGGCCTTGCAGACAACTTCATTGTCCAGAAAGTGGGAGAAGCAACAAGAGGAACCGCCATTTTAGATCTGGTCCTAACCAATGTTGATGACCTGGTTAGTGGGGTAGAAGTGGAAGGATCATTAGGCGCGAGTGATCATGCTCTTCTGAAGTTTACTATACAGCGGAAAGGAGTAGCCAAGCATACTAGGACTCAATTTCTTGACTTTAAGAAAGCCAACTTCATGGCTCCTTTCTTGTCTGGTCTGTTTCTCTGAAATAGATTGTATCCCTCCATTATTACATTCCAATCGTGGGACTTATCCCACCAGGTTTCAGTGATGCCTATTATGTCATATTTAATTTGCTGTACCAAGAGCTCAAGCTCATCTTGTTTATTTCCCATGCTTTGCGCATTAGTGTACAGACATTGAAGTCCATTAATCATTCCCCCGTGTCTCTTATTTAATGATTTTTTCCTCCCACCACTAGGTCTGCGTGCTGTTTGCTCCATTTGGTCTATGACATTTGGATGATCATCTTCATCAATTGATAGACTCCTACCTTCAGGAGCACTGTCTCCCTCCCCCACATTAGTCAGTTTAAAGCCCTCCTGATGAGGTTTCTGAGATTTTTGGCAAAAACATTCCTCCCAACCGCTGTGAGGTGCAGCCCATCGCTTGCCAGAAGTCCATCTTCAAGAAACTGCAGTCCGTGATCTAAGAATCCAAACCGTTCCTGTTTACACCATTTGCGAAGCCAGCTGTTCACTTCCACTATTTTTCCCTCTCTCCCTGGGCCAGGTCGTTCAACTGGGATGACAATTTGTGCATTTAATTGCTTCAGTTTCCTGCCCAGAGCCTCATATTCTCTTTTGATCTTCTGGAGGCTATTGCTTGCAGTGTCATTGGTTCCCACATGAACCAAGAGGAAGGGGTATTTGTCAGTGGGTTTTATGATTCCTTGCAGTCGTTCAGTTACATCTTGGATCTTAGCCCCGGGGAGACAGCACACCTCCCGAGACATCTTGTCAGGCCCACAGATCACTGCTTCTGTTCCCCTCAGTAGGGAATCCCCTATCACCACTACACGCCTCCTCTTAGGTTTGGTCGGGGTTCTTCCGTGAGCTGTCCGTTCCAAGGTCGCCTGCACATTCCCTGAGGACTGATTTTGCTGCTCGTCTTCATATACCTGATCGACTGTAATGAGGGAGAGATCCTCAAATGGAGTCTGTTCTTCGTCTTCCATGCTAGGGGAGAGGACTTCAAAGTGATTGTGTATTTCTAAACAATCAGAGCGAACCCTGGGCCTCCTACTTCTTTGAGTCATGTTTCTCCATATATCTGGCACCTGTGTTGGTGAACTAGCCTCCTTCTCAGGGGTGTCCCCTGTCTCCTCCTTGGTGGAGACGGTGTTCTCTGTTGCTTCCAAGAAGAGCTCCAGCTCTCTAATTCTTTGGAGCGTAGCTACACGTTCCTCTAGTTGCTGGACTTTGTCTTCTAAGAGGGCAATCAACATGCAATTGCTGCAGGTAAAGCTGCCTGCAACCTTTGGCAAGATGGCAAACATTGCGCAGGAACCGCAGGCGACTGCAGCTGTTCCCTCACCCTCCATCTTGAGAACGTGTCGTTGGGGGTGGCTACAGTGGTCCTCCATCTTTAAAAGCGTGAAGACAGGACAGATAACCCCCCTAAAAAAAAAAACCTAGGTCTCCCCCAACAAACGTTTGAGACTAGCTCCCCTAAACCTAAAAGATGGATCAAACTGCGCGCGCCACCAGGCGCGCCACTGCCCTGCAAGCTCTGATAAGCTCCTCCCACAGCTAATCACCTGACTCAACAGAAACCCTGTCCCCTCTGACCTTTGCACAGGGAGAGCAGCTAATCAACCACAAAGAAACACACACACACAAGAAAACTCTTTTGCTCCTCCTTCAGCCGCTGCCCTGCAAGCTCTGATAAGCTCCTCCCACAGCTAATCACCTGACTCAACAGAAGCCCTGCCCCCTCTGACCTTTGCACAGGGAGAGCAGCTAATCAGCCACAAAGAAACACACACACGACAAGTAGTAGTAGTGGTGAGTAGTGGTGGAGGGAAGTTAAACTGGGTGGTGGGTTTATTTTATTTTGTTTATGTTTTTTCTTTTTCGGATATTGTATAATGATTTAATGTATAATGATTTAATGTTTCTTTTCTGTTATGTATTATTTCTCTTTTTAAATTAAATTCTATGATGGAAAATCTAAATAAAAATACAAAAAGAAGGGGGGTGATGGGAAGTTTTGCTTCTGCACATGACTCTGGCAAACATCTAAGCTGAAGCATTCCTTCCTCACCCTAGAATGTTCAGTTCACATTGAGTTCATGAAACATCATATTCTGACCTGTTCCTAATGCATGGTTGACCACATCTATGGAATACAATAGTTATGCCCTGTTAAGTTTTGCTATATCAGTCACTAGTTATAGTTTAATAGGTTTTCATGCCAGTCTAATTCTGTGTTCCCTTTCCCAACCTTTAATCTATTGATGATTAATGTCTATATGCAACCCTTGTATTGTATTTGTGTTAACCAATCAGCAACAAGCACATATGTGGCAATGCTGTAATATTCAATAAAAGGGACTCCCCGAGACATGCTTGGTAGATGCCTCCCGTATGACACTTGTCATTCGTCTGTTGTTTATTTCAACCCAACAGGGGGGGAAGAAGACCCATTGTTTCCCAGGCCAGCCTCCTCCCATCTGCCACTCTTCAGCAGTATCACCAGTAGCCAGGGATGATGGGAGTTGCAGAAATTGTAACTGAAAGGTTGGCCAATGCTCCTACCTTTAATTTCAAGTTGAGGGCTTTTTGGAAGCCTTTTGCTAGACATTTTGCATGGCTGGGCAGCCGCTACAGCAGGCTGTAGGGGCCTTTGTAAAGCAACACTTAAATATGCAATCCATTGGGACTTCCGGGTTGGCGCCATTGCCGAATGGCGGATTCCCTCCGAGCTCCGGAGGGAATCTGCTTGGCAGGGGTCGGGTCCTGTCACGCCGGCGACGCGGGGACCCTCAAAAACCACGGGCGTGGAAGCCCGTGGACCTGGTGACTCGGCGGGCACCATTAGCGCCCCCGACCCACGAAGGAGCCTTTTTAAAGGCTACGGAGCGGGGGACGGGGAGCGGCGCGGTGCTGTGAGTCTTCTGCTTCCCCTGCCGAGCGAAGCCGCATGCCATTCGACGGAGAGCGCTGACTTCTTCTTCTGAAAATGTGGACTAAAACTAAAAACAACAACCCGTGAGTAATTTGGAAACTGGACTAAAAACCTTTTTGGATTCGGTACGAGCGGGGGAGATGCAAAGAGGAAGTCCGTCTCCCCCCCATTGTAAACAATTTAAAGCAAGGATTTGACAACTAAGGTCGAGTGAAGAGCCTGTTCTTTATTGGATAAAAGTTATTAATTCCACGGATTGATAATATAAGTTATTGTGCTGGAGGATAAGAGCTAACTTTTTGAGCTAAAGTGCCACCACCCCCCCCCGGGACCGGGAGTGATCCGCGAGAGGAGCCTGCTGAGGAGACACAGAAGATTTTGACAGCTGTCAGATTAGCTGTCAAAGTCAGAAAAATAGAGAATTTTATTTCTGATGTTCTTGCCGGTTACATTAGATACAATATAGTTACAAGTTGCTGAAAATAAACAAGGACTGAAACAAATTAACTTGACTTTTGGGTTGGAAGTGAAAGGAATACTGAGTAACCAGAATCCCTCTAGAGGGGGTTCAGGGTCATTACAAGAATGGAAATAGGTCGGAAAATACTAGCTGACCTGGATGAGGTTGCTTTTCTCTTGGGAAAGTTGCGAAAGTTGCATGAGCAAGGTCATGTTTTGTCTACATCTGCCATAACTTCGAAGTCAACAGTAAATGTATCTACTGAGTTGGAAAAGGACTTGATGTACAAAACCCAGGCAGCTGAACAAGAAAAGAAACTAGAAAAAATTGAGGAAGTGGAGAAAGAGATATATGCTGAACAAGAGGAGCAGGAAGGAGGGGCTGCAGTGCTGCAGAAGGCAAAGGAGTGCCGGAGGCCTGTCAAGATGGATGAAAATAAGGACTGGAAGAGGAAAATTTGGTCTGAATTTAAAAATGAGGAATGGAAAGATCTCCTTTTGTGGGGATTTGAAGATCTATGGACTATAAAGTTGACCAAGGTGGAAGTTGGAGCCTTTGGACTATTTGGACTTAAAAGGATTAAAAAACAAGATTTGAGCTCCACCTTTAAACAGGGAAGTCTGGCTGGAAGGAACATGGACATTATAGGGATAGTGCCCCTCCGAGACTTGGTGATAAATATAAAGGACTTTCAAAGAAACCGGTAGAGAGGGACTGAGAGAGATTTAAGGGCCTCAGACGTGAGGTTGCCAGGCTGAGAGTAGATGGACTAATGGACAATGGTTCGGGGATCGAAACCGGGGAAGGGAGGGTGGGCCCTGGAAATCCAAAGGGTGACTGAATTTTTTAAAAAAAATTTTTTAAAATTTTGTGTTGTTATTAGTATAAAAATGGGGAATTCGTGGAAGGGGAACTGGGTCGACCCTAGGAAAAAATTTTAAGTATAAAGGATTGATGTATATAAGTTAAAAGTTGATATATAAATTGAACTAAATATAATAACAAATTAAGGTTAAAAATTTAGGGATAAGAACTTGTTGGATAAATATCTGGACATGGAATACAAGAAGGGGAGGTGAGGGGAAGTTGTGGAAAGAAGTCATTGAAAATTTGGATTGTAATGATTGAATCTTTTTTCTTTTTGTTTTCCTTTTTTTCTCTTTTTTCTTTTTGTTTTTTGTACTATTTGAAACTCTAATAAATATTATTTTAAAAAAAAATTAAATATGCAATCCATTGGGACACTCCTGCTATTGAGATGAATGGTGAGCCTTACAAGAGCCTTACATTTCAACAGGGCTTGCCTATAAGAGCATCCCAATAGTTTCCATCAGCTAAAATTACTCAGTCTGCCATTGGATTCCACCTTTAATATTCAGATCTCCAGGGGAAATTGAAGGCATTCACAGGCTATGAATGATTGTTTCTTAGCTTGCCCCTTCTGCACATTGAGTTTGGGCTCTCATTCCTTGGAATCACCATGACAACATTCCTCTGGAGCACCAAACATCCTTGAATCAAACTCTGGAAGCAAACTAGGGTGAAACATTTATTTGAGTTTTCCCTGCTGGCCTGCCTCCACGAAGGTGCCAGGAACATGCTTTGCTCTGAGAAATTCTCCTTGCACTCTCCTTTGCACCCTTGTACTGTACTTGAAATCCTACAAAAGTGCTCTACCATGAGGGATCAGTGTGTAAGCAGGAACCACAAAAGAAGTTGTTGTTGTGTCATTTAGTCGTGTCCGACTCTTCGTGACCCCATGGACCAGAGTACCCCAGGCACTCCTGTCTTCCACTGCCTCCCTCATGCTGGTAGCTTCGAGAACACTGTCCCACCATCTCTTCCTCTGTCGTCCCCTTCTCCTCGTGCCCTCTATCTTCCCAAACATCAGGGTCTTTTCCAGGGAGTCTTCTCTTCTCATGAGGTGGCCAAAGTATTGGAGCCTCAGCTTCACGATCTGTCCTTCCAGTGAGCACTCAGGGCTGATTTCATTAAGAATAAGTAACCAGTCTCAAAGACATTCACGTTACTATGAGTCACCCCCAGGAATGCATGGAGCAGGTGAAGAGAGGTCAGGCTGCTAGTATAAAAATGTACACTAAAGCAGCCCTTACTGGTTCATAGACCTGTAGCTGTGTGTATTTTCTGCAGATATCAAACAGAGATCTCTTCTTGCTTGCTATGCACATGGGATCTTTTCTTACTAGGGCTGCCATGTTGGTTTGCTAGATGGATGGACTAAGGGAAAGGGCCTTAGCTCAGAGGTAGAGCATCTGCCTTATATGCGGAAGGTCCTAGCTTTAGTCTCTGGCATCTGCAGGTAAGGCTGGGAATGTACCCAGTCTGGAATCCTGGAGAACTGCGAGTCAGTGTAGACAATACTGAGCAATGTGGCCCATTGGTCTGACTCAAGGTGGCTTCCTATGTTCCTATAATGTACACACACACAAAAACACATTTCTTCCTCCTCCTCCAGTTAAAGTTTGTCATGCAAACTTTGTTTCAATATAAAGTTAAGAACAAATACCACATTGTCTGCACAGAGACTGATGCTGCTGCAATTCCATCTCTGGCAGACATTGCTAATAGCAAATGGGCATTCCACAGCTGCCCAGGCAGAAGCAGGCCTTGGGGCTTGACACTCAAAAGTGTCCAGGATGTAAAATATCCAAGTCTCCACTTGATGTAAAATATCCAAGTCTCCACTTGATGTAAAATATCCAAGTCTCCACTTGGTGGATGTGGATCTGTTGGATTCTCTGCACACATCTGTTGTTCTTCAGTTGCAACACAACCAGAATTTGCCTTTGCAATGATGACTAGACTGTGGCTCTAGAGGTGCACCGTCAGTACCCTGCTTCTTAACAATTCCTGTGTATAGTCCTGATAATGCCACTGAGTCCCTTGTGAGAAATACATAAGAATAAATTTAAGGATTAAAGGCAAACGGATGAGCTAAGAGGATTTGCAGCCCAAGCATCTCCTTTCTTCAAATACCTCATTTCAGCTCAGTTCCCCTCTTCCTCTCCCAAAGCTGTGTAGCTCTTCCAGCCAGAAAAGGATTTAAAAAACATAATATGCAAATCAGAACCGTTTATGTAGACCAACAGTAATCTTTTACCTTCACCTGGTTTCTGTCACTCCATAATGTTGTATCTCTGCACCATATACTGTACTGAAGAAAGCAGACAGCTGTACATGGTAAAGATGAATTATCTTGCATTTCCTTCTTTGACAAATATATAAACTTGCCTTTGCCACCCTCAGTTAAACCTTTAGGTAAAAAAAGCAAATGGCAGTTTCCCCACAATGGTCATTTTCCCAGTTGAACAGCAGGGCTTGGATAAGAGGTGCCATTCAGGGGCAATGTGGAAGAGATGCTACACAGCCAGGATTGAGGAAGGAGAAACGGATCTGAGTTGGATTTTTATTTAATCCTTGTGAATCTCATGAGACAACTCTGCAAACTTGTCTATTAAAATATCAGTGTTCGGAAATAATTTGCTCCAGTTGCAACTTGCATTGCAGGGGGTGGGCTAGATGACCCTTGGGTCCCTTTCAACTTTACAATTCTATGATTCTAAGGTTTACTTGAATGTTTAGAAGACTCAATCATTTTTAAGCTAACAAACCCTACCTATTTGAAGGGCCATGGCTCTGCCGTGCATACAGAAGGTCCCAGGTTCAATCCTTGGCATCTCCAGGTAGGGCTAAGAGAGACTCTGAACCTGAGTTGACAATACTGAGGTGCTCTGGTTATCTCCCACATTGACTACTGCAATGTGCTGTATGTGGGGCTACACTTGAAGTTGACTTGGAAACTACAACTAATCCAGAATGCAGCAGCTAGACTGGTGACTGGGAGTGGCTGCCAAGACCATATAGCACCGGTCCTGAAAGACCTACATTGGCTCCCAGTACATTTCTGAGCACAAATCAAAGTGTTGGTGCTGACCTTGAAAGCCCTAAATGGCCTTGCCCTGAATGAGTGTCTCCACCCCCGTTGTTCAGTCCAGACACTGGGGTCCAGCTCCGAGGGCCTTCTGCAAGAAGTGAGGTTATAGGGAACCAGGCAGAGGGCCTTCTCGGTAGTGGCGCCCGCCCTGTGGAATGCCCTCCCATCAGATTTCAAACAGATAAACAGCTATGTGATTTTTTAAAAGACATCTGAAGTTCAGGGAAGTTTTTAGTGTGTGATGTAGTATTGTGCTTTTACTATTTTTTGTTGGGAGCCTCCCAGAGTGGCTGGAGCAACCCAGACAGATTGACAGCATATAAATAATAAATTACTGTTGTTGTTGTTGTTGTTGTTGTTGTTGTTGTTGTTGTTGTTGTTGTTATGAGTCAGACGGACCAATGGACTGACTCATTGTAAGGCCATTTCCTATGTATACATTAACACCAAGAAAGTTCAGTGCTGTCACTTGTGGATTGAACCAGCCCTGAGGGATTGCAGAAGCTGTCATCTAATATTGAGAGGACTGCAGGGCTCCCACCCATTATCTACCACATGGTTAGCCAACCATGGTTCCCTCCAGATGTTGTTGGATTACAATGCCCTAATTCCCAACTATTGGCCAGGCAGGGTGGGAGGGAGTTTGGGAGTCCAGCAACATCTGGAGAGCCCCACCAGGACTATGCCTGCTCTAGACCAAACCATGCCCAGCTCTTTTCACTCTACAGCCTAACTAATGAGAGATCAAGACACCTTTCATTCCTATAAGGTGCTTTGATTGAACCTGTAAGACCCAGGTTGAAAGGTCTGTCTCATCTTCCTGGCCTTGCTAAACCTGCACCATGTCTGAACATGCACACAAGTTTTTAAAATAAGCAAGCAAGCAACCTTTTGATCTGGGAGCAGATGGGTGGGGATAGGGTGCCACGGTCTGATCTGCTTCTTCCTGCTCAGGAAAAAGTGTAAGCATGACAACAGTTGGGTGCTGTTTCCACTGTTCCACTAAAGCTGCTATGAATAAGTGGGGCCCGAGGGTGGTTCCTCATGATGTTTGCCTATGTGGTGGGGCTTATCAATGCAGGCACAATCTCCCTCCATTAGCCAAGAGGCCTTTGCTTCTCCACTTTCTTCAGATACTCATTAACACAAACTAGGATTGCAGGGTGTGGGGGCTACTTCTGTGAGCCTTGCCTCTGCCTGCATTTGTGAGGTCAAATCCATTGGCAGAGTTGCCAGCTCCCCACCAGGGCAGACCACTGACCTGAAGTCTCCAGGCTTGCCTGCCTGCCCCCAGGGGGAGGGCTTGTACCTACACGTGGGCAAGAGCACCTGTAAAAAAACAATGAATTAAGAATACTGTGCATGCAGCTTGAAAGATTCAGCCTGGCAGGAGCTTGCAGCAAATTATTGCTCTGACCTCCTATGAACACCTACATGTATTTTCTTTGTTTTCTGAACAAGCAAGAATGTTTTGTGGCTGCTTAACAGTCCAGAGACTTCTGTGCTAATCAAAAGCCCTTGCAGCTCCATAAATAAATTTTATATTGGGAGATATACCGTGTGGCTGGTTAGAGATACACCAGATTATACATTTTCTAAATCAATCAATCAATCAATCAATCAAATAAATAAATAATAAATGGGCTCAATAATTACACAGCTGAAATGGTTTTGAGAAACTATTCTATTCAGCCAACCCACTGGGAAAGGGAATCTCTCCCAACGATATAAAATCCTCACACAACTGACTACCCTTCCTCTCACTTCAGTAAGACTAAAATGGGGTGAAAGATTTTGGAAAAGAATTAGCGGAACAACTCTGGGAACAAATTTGGGATGAACCACCTTTTGGACTCCATCTAAATTAGAATTTGAGAAAATGCTTTAAAGATAGCACATCACTGGTTTATGTGCCCAGCCAGATAATATAGAATTAATCATAACACATTGAACCTTTGCTGGTGGGAGTGCAATTTACCTGCACATGTGGTGGTTTTGCACAAAAATTATCCCTTTTGGGGGAAAAGTGTTTCAAATGATGCAATAATTGCTAAAACCAGACTCGAAATTAACTCTACTATTGTAACATACTTCACAGATTAGAACGAATAAAGATTTCATCCTCCATTTATTAACTGCAGCTAGATTAGTGATTGCAGAAAAATGGGAAAGCTTAATGCAAATCTTTTTGAAGCCTGGATTTCGCAAGTGATGAACATTGTGCTTTTGGACTTTGTTAAGACTCTGTTGCCTATGTTAAGACCATAAGAGCCAACTCCCAGGGGATGAGGTCCCTTTGGCCCCCAAATAAAATATTTGATGGGACTGCCCTCCCCCAAGGCATTGCCATTCAAATGGTGTGCATGTACCACATCATGTGATCAATTATGTGGGGTGGGGCTTACCTTCTCTCTCCCCCCCCCCAATATTTTATTCAAGTTGGCACCCCTGGTTAAGATAATTGAACATGGTTTTCATAGACACTCCCACTAACTCACAAAATCTTACAGACACTTTCATGTATCATAGAATCCTAGAATTGTAGAGTTGGGGCCCCAAGGGTCATTAGTCCATCTCCCTGCAATGCCGGAATTTCAACTAAAGCATATCTGACAGGTGGTCATCCAACCTCAGCTTAAAAAACCTCCAAGGATCCAAGAAGTCCACCACCTCTAAGGGAGACCGTTTCACTTTTGAACAGCTTTTACTGTTAGAAAGTTTTTTTTCTGATGTTTAGTTGGAATCTCCTTTATTGTAACTTGAAGCCATCCTACCCTCCAAAACAGGAGAAAACAAGCTGTTCCCTCTTCCATGTGGCAGCCTTTGAGATATTTGAAGATGAATATCATATCTTCTCTCAGTCCTCTCTTTTCCAGGCTAAGCATACAGTAACCAACTCCTTCAACTGTTCCTCACAAGGTTTGGTTTCCAGACCCCTTTTCATCTTAGTTGCCTTCCTCTGCACACGTTCCAGCTTGTCAACAACCTTAAATTGTGGTGCCCAGAACTAGACACAGTATTCCAGGTGTGGTCTGACGAAGGCAGAATAGAGTGGTCCTATTACTTCCCTTGATCTGGACACAATACTTCTGTTGAGGCAGCATTAGCTTTTTTTCTGCTGCATCATACAGTTGCCTCACATTCAGCTTGTGGTCCACTAAGACCCCACTATTTTTCTTTTCTGTGCAACTACTAAGCTCTGTTTTTATTGTATGGGTATGTTTTGTTACTTGAAATTAAATATTAGTTAGGAAAAAAGAGTAACAAATTGCATAAGCAGTGGTGGGCAGAGGTGTAGCTAGTTGGTTTCAGGACTACAGTAGTTATGGGACAGAGATGACTTTGGATACCTTGGTGGATGACATGCCAGGAACTGGACTGAGCTAGTGTTCTGCTGAACTTCCTAGTGGCTTTCAATACCATCAACCATGGTATCCTTCTGGGCTGCCTTGCTGGGATGGGACTTGGAGGTCCTGTGTTACAGTGGCTCCCTTCCTTCCTGGAGGGGCAAGCCCAGAAAGCGGTGCTGGGAGACTCCTATTTGATGCCTTGGCCATTGGCCGGCAGGGTCCTCAGGGTTCTGTTTTGTCCCCCAAACTATTTTATGTTTACATGAAACTCCTGTGAGAGGCGGTTTGGAGTTTCAGGATTCAGTGTCAGTATGCTGATGATACCCAGCTCTATTTCTCATTTTCACCTAAATCCAAGGAGGCTGTCTCAGTTCTAAACCAGTGAACTAACTATAATATAATACTGACAAGACAGAGGTGTTCTTGATCAGTTGGAAAGCAGAACAGGGAATCGGGATTCATCCTGTGCTGGATGGGGAGCACTCCCTCTAAGGACATAGGTCCATAGTTTGGGTGTTCTCTTGAACTCAGCCCTGAGCATGGATGCTAAGGTTTCTGAATTGGCCAGGAGTGCATTTGCGCAGTTACAGCTAGTGCACCAGCTGCACCCATTCATTGAGATGTCTGATTTGGCCAGTAACACATGCATTAGTTGCAATCCGTATGGATTAGGG
Source organism: Podarcis muralis (assembly GCF_964188315.1). Classification (NCBI taxonomy): domain Eukaryota; kingdom Metazoa; phylum Chordata; class Lepidosauria; order Squamata; family Lacertidae; genus Podarcis; species Podarcis muralis. The sequence continues at coordinate 58,328,776 of NC_135667.1, read as the reverse complement.
CTACCTTTGAAAAGTGCTCAGAAACATCAACTGGCTCAAAGAGCTGCAGCCAGACTGTTGCTCAGGGCTGGTTATAAGGAGCAGATAAGTTGAAATTTCAGAGTCTGGGATGTTCCTGACCTGGCAACCTTAAGGGTGGGTGGACAGCCGGAAACTGTATGTGCATCTTCATCATTATTCTACATTAATGGGGAGCGAGGGACACAACCCTCTAAGAGCAGAGGTGGTAGGAGAGTGCAGAAAGTCCTGTGGGGACACATGAGCCTCGGATGCAGGTTCCAAGTTCAACTCCAAGTAGAAAGATGCTGGGTTAGCAGGGCTGGGAAAGCCCAAGACCTGAAAGAGCTGTTGCCCAAGGCCTGGCCCTATTTGGCTGCTCTAGAATAGAAGAGCACCCCACCAGAATGAGTATATTGTCCTGTGTCCTTCAGAGTGCCCAGTATACTTTACAATGTGAGAAGTTAGTGCCTGCTGAATGGGGAGCTAACTTCCATTTCAAATGGGCTGACGTAGAGACTGCAGAAGCTGTTTGCATTATAAGCAGTCCAATCTCATTCACTCCACCCTCTTATGACAGCATGGAATAGCTCTTATTCACCCTCTAATGATAATACAAGAAGCCATGCTTAAAACAAGGCAGGGTTTATAAGTCAAAAACTGTGGCTTATGGGTGTCATTTGTTTGTGGTTAATAAACCGTAACAAGCAGGGCTCAGTGTTATATGCAAACCAGGCTAGAGAGACATAACTCAGAATCTGTCCCAATCCCAACACCAGAACTGTTACATATAACAGCCATATTTTGTTTGTTTGTTTGTTTGTTTAATTATTGATTTGAAAATACATAGAACCATAGAGAATATATAACTTTCTTTTGTCTTTCTGGCCCCACAGAAATAAGTTACAATTAACATCGGTTAACAAAATATCAAAGCAGATTTTTTTAAAAATAACCAAGATTATGCCACAGAGCGGAATGCAAACAGGCAAAAAGCAGCACTTTTCTTGTCAAACATTAACTATGAAAGCAACAGCAGGGCATCTCATAAGGAGTGATACCAGAGTAGCCCAAAGGAGCCCGCTGAGACACACACACAAAGCAGCAGCAGCAGTAGCAAGTTGTGTCAGGCAGCAATCACTCAACAGGATACATTCAGAGCTCATGTTTTCTTGCTCCAAAAAAGGTACCTGAAGAACCTTCCTAGGTTGCTTGACACAGACACACACACACACACACACACACACACAGAGAGAGAGAGAGAGACCACCTTTCCAACCAGAACTCCCACTAAGCTTCCAGCTTTGGGTGTGTCTCTTTTGGCCAAGATGGAGCCCCCAGCCCCACCCCACCCCACCATAGCTGTCAACCTTCCCTTTTTTTGGCAGGAAATTCCCTTATTTCAGTGCCGTTTCCCGCTGCTATCCCAGATTGTTAGATATCCCATAGACTGTCTCCAGGACAGGTGAGCCTGCTGATCCCTTATTTTCAAATCCGAAAGTTGATAGCTATGCTGCTGATCCCTTATTTTCGAGGCTGCTGATCCCTTATTTTCAAATCTGAAAGTTGACAGCTATGCACCCCACCCTGGTTAAAACAAAAACGAAGCTCTGGTGATTAGGACACAGTTGCCCACAAGCCAACAATTGCTAATTCACACGGAGAAGCTGTAGACCACGGGTAGGCAAACTAAGGCCCGGGGGCCAGATCCGGCCCAATCGCCTTCTAAATCCGGCCCGTGGACAGTCCAGGAATCAGCATGTTTTTACATGAGTAGAATGTGTGCTTTTATTTAAAATGCATCTCTGGGTTATTTGTGGGCATAGGAATTCGTTCATTTTTTTCTCTTCAAAATATAGTCCAGTCCCCCACAAGGTCTGAGGGACAGTGGACCAGCCCCTTGCTGAAAAAGTTTGCTGACCCCTGCTGTAGACCAACCTGGGACCCTCCAGATGTTGTGGGGCTCCAGCTTCCATCAGCCCCTACTCCCAGCGCAGCTGCATGATGATGGGGCTGATGGAAGGAAGGCCACATGGGCTTGGTCTGATAAGAACTGTAGTCTTAAAAAAAAAAGTGCCCTTCAACCATGGGTCCTCAGATGTTGCTGGACTACATCTCCCATCATTCTTGGCCTTGGGTTAAGTTGGCTGGGGATGATGGGAGTTGTTGTCCAACAACATCTCAGGGCTCAAGGTTGCAAAACACTGGTCTATAACACTCGGAGTGTACCAGGTTGGCGAAGGCTGATTTAGATGAACACAAATCTCACAGTTCCAATTCACAAGTGCTTCTCATCTTTGTTCTGGCATACTTCCTTGTGTATGATAGCCCGCCCTGCTGAAATGAATGGGGATTTCTCCATCACCACCCCACCATATGCAGGAGGAGATCATAGAATTGTAGAGTTGGAAGGGACCCTGAGAGTCATCTAATCCAACCCCCTGCAATGCAGGAATATGCAGCTGTCCTGTACAGGGATCGAACCTGCAACCTTGGTGTGTGTGTGCACATCAGAGGGTGTCAACAACTTTGGATTGGGGCCAGAATCCAGACATGCAGCAGAACAGAGGCACCCCTAAATGAAAGCACAGCAATACATTTTCTCTGCTTTGAACTTTGCATTCCCTTAAGGCACGGATGGGACACCTGCAGCCTTCCAGATGTTGCTGGACTACAACTCCTGTCATCATCCCATATCATTGGCCCTGCTGACTGCAGCAGATGAGAGATGGGAGTCCAGCAATGTCTGGAGAGCCACAGGTTCCCTATGTTTGCTTTAAGGTCTTCAGATAGAGCTGACATTGGAAAACAAACACACGCACACTAAAAAAGAGCTGGCTGGAACAGTTATTTCCAAATATGCCACTTGAATATTCCACAGTCAGCCTGTTGCAAAACTTGCTTCTTCCAGCACTGTACACTAGTCAGAGGAGAACACAAGAACACTTGGTGTTCAATGGCAAGGGTATTTACTACACACAACAGAACAGGTATCAAAGTCAGCTTGGCTCCAACGTAGGAAAAAGCAGGAAGCAGGAACGGTGTTGCAATGGAAGGAGTGTGTGCTTTTTCAAACACCAAAATAGCAGCAATTGAAACCTTTAAAAAAACATATCTGTGGCAATTATCACCAAAATTTCCAGCTGCTACTTAAGTCCCAGTTGAAAAGGAGGGGCATATAGGAACTATGCAAACACCATTGATAGCCTTATTCTCCATGAATTTGTCCAATCCTCCTTTAAAACCTTCTACTTATCTATGTAAGGGATGCGGGTGGTGCTGTGGTGAGTACAGGAGCAGGGGCCGAGCAACGGGAGCTCACCCCGTCACAGGTATTCGAACTGCTGACCCTTCTGCTCCTGCCAACCTAGCAGTTCGAAAGCACGTCAAAGTGCAAGTAGATAAATAGGTACCGCTCCAGCAGGAAGGTAAACGGCGTTTCCGTGCGCTGCTCTGGTTTGCCAGAAGCAGCTTAGTCATGGTGGCCACATGACCCGGAAACTGCACGCCGGCTCCCTCAGCCAGTAAAGCGAGATGACCGCCGCAACCCCAGAGTCGGCCATGACTGGACCTAATGGTCAGGGGTCCCTTTACCTTTACCTTAAGGTGCTACTAGACAACTTTTTTATATATTCTAACAGGTTCACATTCTCAACCATGATTGTAATAAGAAACAAAAAGTTCTAGTGGAATGACTGCCTGATACTGTGTTTGGCCACCGTTGAAATAATAGAAATCTCTTCATCTTAAGAATGACCAGAAAACTAGAGTCAAGTGTTTAAATGTGGGCTGTCAAATTGATTCCGCTGCAGCTGAAAGAGAATAATGTGTGTGTGTGGGGGGGTGTTATACAAAAGTTGTGGACTCCCATCTCACATCAGGGATGACCAGCAGATGTCAGGGGTGACGGCAGTTGGAGGTCCAGCAGCTTCTGGGGTGTGTGTCCCCCCATAACCCCCCTGCTGTGTTAGCTTAACATTCTTTTAGAGGATTGCAAAGAGTAACAGCTGGTTTTATTCTCCCCTGCCCAAGGCTTCACCTGATGTCGTAATGTGTATAGATAACATGGGCTGTCTTTTTCAAGGATGTAAAAGTCCTCCAGCCAGAGATTCCAAAGGCTGCCCATGATAGCATTTCTACTCAAGGGGCAGGTTCATGCACAAGTTAACAGCACATCCAGCCTCTGCCCCACCAAATCAATCCGGATCCACGCCAGTTTCTCATTGACAGACATGGCATTCTGTGCATGAATTTTTTGACATGCACGCTAGCCCCAAGTGTTGTAATTTCAAAATTAGACTTCTTTTCTTTTTTTTAGGTAATGTGAAAAAGGGAATCAATGCTTGTGGCATGCACACTCACCTCTGGTCAACAAAATCTGGAAGGTTTTCATAGGGATTCAGAAACCTGCCAAGTCTCTTTGGCAAGGTGATGGGATGAGAATGAAGCCACTTTTTCTTGCAAACTATTATCTGTCTTTATCCTCTGACGTGCAACAGAACAGCAACAAACCTCCACTACTACTCCCAATACACTCAAAGAATTTTGGCATCTGAGGAGCAGCAAAACGCTTTTCTTAAAAGCAATGATTTCTTAGTACCCTGCCTAACTCACATATACATTTTCTATACTGTACATATAATATTTGTATCTATATAATATATAGATATAGACACACACACACACAAACAATTTCCTGATCAACATTTAAAAGATATGTTTGGCGACATTGAGAAAAGAATGTATTCGTTTGCATAATGCTTCACGCACACAGAGTTCAGGACGCACAGAGAGAATCAATAAAGACCTGTAAATAAAAGTGCATTTAAAAGTGCTCTCCTTAAAACACATGCACGCGCGCGCACACACACACACACACACAAAGCAAGACATCAAATGGCCAAAATATGCTCTCTCTGATAGCATAGGCAGAAAGTGCTCGGCTTGATTACTCAGCTAGCTTTTAAAACAAAACCATTTTTTTAAAGGGATTTCAGAAAAACTAAAAGGTCACCCCAAGGGGTGAGTGCAATGAGTTCATGGTGATGTAGCATTGCTCTGAAAACAAGAGTGTGATATGGGAGTGGAAAACCCTTGTGCTAACAATTGCAAAGTTATATACTAGAAACTACTTCTCAAAATTTAGATACAGCTTCTCATAGTGTCAAAAACAAAGACAACATCAAAAATCCCCTGCAGATGCAGCCTACACACTGCATCTCACGCTTCCTCCAATAAAGGGGAGAAGATGGACCATGTTGTCCTCACGGTCACTCTGTGAAGTAGGCTGGATGGGCAGGAAGAAGGGTGAGCGAAAATTCAAAGCAAGTCAAGGTCCCATGCTCTTTCCACTGCATCATACCATTTCTCGCTGCCATCTCCAGGGCAGCTGGCTCCTCACAACTTGCTTGGCAAGGACACTGCCCTGTCAGAAAAGGCCTAGTCAGCCTGCTTAATTCTCTCATTTGGAGTTTTCCAAAGTGGAAAGGTTTATCTTTCAGAAACAGGTCACTAGATCAAGTTTGTGCTTTTAAGAAAGGAGGGTGGAAACACTAGCATCCACAGTCAAAAAGCCCAGCACAAGCAACATGTACGTACACCCACCCACCCCATGGACTGCATGGATCCTTCAGTCCCAAACTTTATCCTTAAAATACCACATTGCCCTGCCATCTCCCAGAAAAAGCTCTGGGGGGTAGAAGTAGTAAGGCAGATCAGCTCCAGAACAGGAGGAAGTAACTTGTTTTGTAACTGTTCCCCTTCCTTATGGGGACAAAAGGGCAAAAGCCCACTTGGCACCACTGCCCAGGGGCACGATTCTCTTGTGCTTTAGTATCTGGCTGAGCCTGGGATGCGTCTATGTCTGCTTTGGAGGGCGGTGCCTGATTCTTTAACACTTGCCAGAAAAATGGAGTGCCCTACCACTTTGTGGAAGTCTAACCAGCCACCAAAGGCCATGGGAAGTCCAAGCTGAACTTGTTTGGGGCAAGGGATCCAGTTTGCACTACTGGTCCACCTGGCATGGCCTCCTTGCACAGCCAGTGATGGAAGCCTGGGACTTACAGCTTGGGCGCCAAATGGGAAGGGCAAAATTAATGGGCTTGGGCGAGGTCAGCAGCTCCCTCTCCAAACTCAAATCCCCAGGGCTTTGCATAGGGAAGCCGGGACAGTTAAACCAGTTTGACTGTACTGTTGAGACAGAGCTCCTTGCTTTGAAGTGCAGCTGCCAAGGACTGAACCCCCGCTCCCAATTTAAGGATGGAGGTCATTAAGGGTTACTCACTTTGGAAGCGGGGCTCTTTGACCACTCTCTCCTGAAGGAAGAATAGGAAGAGCTTAGCATGGAAGTACGAGTAGCCAGCACAGAGACCCAGCAGGGTGGGTGGGATGGATTTTGCAGCACTGTTTAAGAGACTAGTCCTCTGGAGTGAGAGGGAGAAGCAACTATGGCTGAGCATTTACTGGCTACAAGGAAGGCCTTTTCATGACAACAACAACCAAACAAAATATAGGCACTCACTTAGCCATGATGGCAACCTTTTCAGGAGATTTTTTAAAATCAGGAAACCCATTTAATTTCACTCTGTTTCTTTCTCCTTCTCTTTTAAAAAGAACACCTGAATTTTTAACACAGACCATTTCAAATATTTGTCCTCAATGTTACTTCACACTAGAGTGCTAAGAAGACTGGTTAATCTGGTGCTGACCAGAGTCAACACAGAGGCAGAACTTCAGAGGAGTCACAGGATCAGCTCCATGGGCTGCCGTTTCCATCAGCCTTTCCCAACATGGGGCTCACCAAGTGGTGTTGGACTACAACTCCCATCATCCTTGACCATTGGCCAGGCAGACCATATTGGAAGTTGGAGCTCAACACCATCTGGAGGGCACTAGGTTGGGGAAGGATGGCTTACCTCCTCTAGTAAGTGTTTATAGACTTTCTCCAAGAAGTATCCTGTATCCTGTACTATCACATCATTCAGAAGGACAATGTGAAGGAGAGGCGCAAAGTGTGTGTGTGTGTGTGTGTGTGTTAATAGGCCGAGCCCAACCTCCAAGGTTCAGTGTTGAAGAGAGGAAACTCCTGAGGCTGGACCAGAGCAACCATCGGGTGCTTTCTGCTTTGAAACACAAGGAGCCATCTAGGGCAGAAAGAGAGAAGCGAGAGAAAAATTTCAACGAGATGCCATCAAGGCCCTGGACATACATGATGGCTTTGCAACCTCATGATAGAAAAGCAGGATGCTTAAGTCCTCAGTCCAGCAAAAAATGTGCTGGGTTGGAGAACATGTTTTTTTTGTCAGGCCCTGGTCAAGGGCAAAGAATGGCAAGCATCCCCACAGAGCAGGATGGAACAGGCCAGCCTGGCCTCAGTCTGCTATACGGTTTCCTAATGAAATATGGTGACAGCGATCTGGGGCACTGCAGAAAATTTCAGGAAAATCAGGAAGAGGACAGACAAACCTCAGTGGCAGAGATGGCCTCAACTGGCACCCTTCAGAAGGTGAGAAAGCTTCCCCATAAAAGGATGACCTTGGCAAAGCCTCACCTTTTGATTAAAGGGCCAAGAGTTAGATCCCGACCTGCACATTTTGGAGGTGACAGGGGAAGGAAAAATGCTGGCTGTTTAAAATATTCTCTCTGAAGGAAGATCTGAAGGGAGGGAGGGAAATCAACGACAGATCCCAGCCACCCCTTTTCAAGGCTGTCACCTTGACCTTTCCAAACAGGAACAGAAGGTAATAAAACCAGACATCCCAATAAACAGCCACACCCTTTCCACCCACCTAACGACTGACCTCTGTCCTCAAATCAAGGTTTGTGCCAGTCAAGCTCCATCCTACCTGAATGAGAAAGGAGGCAGAGCTTGTGAGTTCTTTGGTTAATTATCATCACGGAAACAGAAGAGCCAGCAGGCAGTGGCTGAAAACACCCAGCCCATGCAAACCATGGAATGACTGGCTGGGAGACTGCCTCTCCAGGGACTGGCTCAAGTTCATGGGGAGAGGCATGCTCCCTCTCTAGCTCTCTGCCTTATGCGCTAGTCCAGCCTCCAAATGTACACAAGGTTGCTTCAGTCTCCCTTCCTCCTCCAGGGCAGATGTTCTCTCAAATCACTTGTTCTCAATGAGTGTCTGGACTTTGTAGACAAGGTCCCGCGCCAGCTTCAGGACCTGTTGAGTGTTGTGCCGCTCTGCCATTTCTGGAATGGAAGGAAGGAAGGGTCAAGCAAAACAGAGGAAGAAGAGAGGGTAGGTTCAAAGAAAACAAGGTGAGGTCTCTGCCCTTGCCTCTATCCCCACACTCAGGCATCCTGCAGGGACACCTTTGGGAAGGGACCACAACTATGTGGGAGAGGCCATGCTCAGCACACCGCAAGTCCCATCCCCAGCATCTCTAGTTAAAAAAAAGGATCTGTATGTCATGTGCAAGATACAGAGGACATTCACAACACACACGTATCAGTTGGGCAGGAAAGCAAGAAGATGGTGCAAAAAAAGAGCTCAGCAAGAAGTCAAATACAGTGGTACCTCGGGTTACATACGCTTCAGGTTACAGACTCCACTAACCCAGAAATAGTGCTTCAGGTTAAGAACTTTGCTTCAGGATGAGAACAGAAATTGGGCTCTGGCGGTGCGGCGGCAGCAGGAGGCCCCATTAGCTAAAGTGGTGCTTCAGGTTAAGAACAATTTCAGGTTAAGTATGGACCTCTGGAATGAATTAAGTACTTAACCCGAGGTACCACTGTAGCTCAGTCTGCATGTAAGTGAAAGATTGCTCAGACTAAGGCCAAAGTCTACAGTTTTGAGAACAAGCCAACATTTCTCTCTGCCTGCACAGAGGTCAGAAGGCAGCTCAACCTCAAAGTCCCTGGCTCAGGACTCCTGGAGGCTGGCTTGGTGCCTATTCCTGAGGGGCACAGATTTTGCAGTGCAGTCATTTGGGACAGAAAAGTGTCCTCAACTTCAGCCCCAGCCCATTACAATCTGTACCGTTGAAGAACTTGATGATATCTGTGAAGTCCATGTTGTTCTCCAGGATGATGTCCCGATAAACCTCCACCAAGGCAAGAGCAATGAAGAGGACATAATGAGACGAGGAGATCTGTGCTGCTGCCCAGATTGTTTCCCAGACAGAGAAGACATCATTGTAAACTAGCTCTGTTAGAAAACAGGAACAAAAAAAGAACAGTCATTGAAGCCATCTGAAGCGACCAAAGCTAGGGTTGTCATATGCCCTCTTTTTCCAGGACACGTCCTCTTTTTCATTGGTATGTAAAATGAGAGTCATCATAATGATCCATAGTTAAAAGTATGTCAGCAAATGTGTCCTCTTTTTTGCTCTTTAAAATATGGCAACCCTAAAATGCAGAAGTGACCCCCATCCCAGGATTCTCTGCAGCAAACAGCCTTGTGCAGCAAACATCAAAGAGGACACCAGGAAAAAAATTGGGGGGAGGAACAAAGAAGGGCAATTATATTTTACCTTCTCCCAACTCCTGTCTTCAGGATCCTATCAGGGCAACTCATGCTGCTCCAGCTAGTGTTAAAAGATGTGTTTAAGTCAAAATGCAGATGCAGACCCCATACCCCCAACGCACCTCGCTTAAAATCCAGGAGAAACCAGCGGTAGCAGAAGTAAAAATGCGTGTAATCGCCATTTTGATGCATCAGCTCAAACAGCTCAGAGTCTAAAATCTACCAGAAAAGCAAAAGCTTCAGGATCTTGTTTCTGCAAGAAAACCACATTTGTCCCTCCCCCGCCACAAAACCCCCACATCCTACATGCAGCAAGGTGCTCAATACTCCCTTGACCTCTTTTTCAAAGAGCTTCACAGGACATGGAAGTATCAAGCAGAGAACCTAAGCAACACTGCCACCCTTTATTTTCCTTGCACAGGTATTGTGCCTAACAGCAGGCAGAATGTGTCTCTGAGATGAGCTTTCAGCAACTGAATTTCTACTGATTAAAGGCACTGGGTTCTTTCCAGGGGTGTGTATGTGGAGGGAATGGCACCCCTCCTTAAGGCCCCAAGGCAAAAACCAATGAGCTTATCACCCCAAACGGTAACCAAGGGAGGGATTCCAGTGCAAATTGAGGTTTGCATAATTAGTAGAGACGTCAGCTTGCCAACAAAGGTCCGTATAGTTAAAGCCATGGTTTTCCCAGTAGTGATGTATGGAAGTGAGAGCTGGACCATAAAGAAGGCTGATCGCCGAAGAATTGATGCTTTTGAATTATGGTGCTGGAGAAGACTCTTGAGAGTCCCATGGACTGCAAGAAGATCAAACGCATCCATTCTTAAGGAAATCAGCCCTGAGTGCTCACTGGAAGGACAGATCCTGAAGCTGAGGCTCCAGTACTTTGGCCACCTCATGAGAAGAGAAGACTCCCTGGAGAAGACACTGATGCTGGGAAAGATGGAGGGCACAAGGAGAAGGGGGCGACAGAGGACGAGATGGTTGGATAGTGTTTTCGAGGTTACCAGCATGAGTTTGACCAAACTGCGGGAGGTAGTGGAGGACAGAGGTGCCTGGCGTGCTCTGGTCCATGGGGTCACAAAGAATCGGACACGACTAAACGACTAAACAACAACAAGAAGAGCTTCATAGTGAAAAATGAAAATATTTCCTTGGATTTGAAAGTGTTCAACATGCCATGGAATGTGCAAAGTTAGGAATATTTTTAAAAGCCAGAAAAACTAAAAATAGGATACAGCAAAGATCCAAATTTATGGATATGGGAGGAAATGTTGCAGTTAAAATGCACATGCACTGGACATGTGGCAAGAGATGGCTCAGGAAAATGGAATAAAGCAAACACAGAGGCCATACAATTTCAGAAGACCACCTGTGCGGTGGATGGGCAATCTAAAACTAACAGTAGGGCTCATGTGGATGCAGGAAGCAAACAACAGAAAGCGATGGAGAGACTGTGAAGAAGTGTCTATCCAAAGACGGACGTGAGACACTGTAGAAGTCAGAAAATGAGCTGTCAGCGTGGCCCAACAATTTAATGTTATGGAATTTTCTGGTTTAGAAAGCTGTGTGGAAATGCACTGGAAAGTGTGGGGTAAATGAATGACTAACGGGAAGGTGAAACTACTGAGTTGGGTTTTCCGGCATTATGGAGTATGCTGACGACACACAACTCTACTTCTCCATTACATCTGCAGGTGAGGCAGTGGAAGTGCTGGACCAGTGTCTTGCCTCAGTCATGGACTGGATGAGAGTCAACAAACTGAAGCCCAATCCAGATAAGATGGAGGCTCTGTTAGTGGGGGATTCCCTAGGCCAGATGGGTGGGAGGTTGCCTCCTAATTTGGGAACCACTGATCTAACCTCTGCATAAGCCTCTGACAAGCAGATCATGGTGAAATGGAAAGGGTGAACTGGAAGAGTTCCTGTTCTTTACCTGGATGAGGGATCTCATGTTGGCAAAGTGGGTGTCCATGGCGCCTCCATGGGGGAAGTTCTGGTTCATCCGCTTCATAAGCTCTGTGAAACAACTGAAGGCAATGGCCTCTGAACAAGGGCGGGGCAGGGGGGGTTGAGAGAGAGAGAACGGGGGAATCAGTGCCCTGTAGACCTGGATCTCACCTGCTTTTGCCCAGAAGGAAGAGGACCCAGGCCACCCAAGGACACAACCAGGAGCTCTCTGTGTGTTGGCTGCAAAAGGCATGCATGTCCAGGTGACAGTTTTACACATCCTGACTTGGGGAAAATCACAAAAGTGCTACTTCTTCTCCTGTGCAGGATACTCCTCCTCCAACTGCAGCCCCACATTCCAGCCATGGCCTGGAAGCCACACCAATTAGGCTGTTCACATTGGTCTGACAGTCATGTGGATCTTTGGGGATCAGCACACATCAGAGCTTTCTGCATCCTGATGTACCAGCTACCTCCCATGTGCCATGGAGCTGGCTCTGAATTTGTTTTTTTAAACACCAGACATGTCCCTGCTTCAAGCTGTGAAACATGAGTGGGCAAGCCTGTCTCATCTGGATTTGGAGAGGTGCAAGAGGGTGAGGCCCAAATTCTACAATCTCCCACCCACAATGGAAGCACATCTGAGTGGGATGAGAGAGTGGGGGAGTCTTTTCACAGCGGCTGTACTTACAGAGCACCTTGCCTTGGGAAGTGCACTTGGCCCCCTCCTGCACATGAAGAGTTGGATCAGACCAACAGGCCCATCCAGTCCACCATTCTGTTCTCACAGTGAACAAGCAGATGCCTATGAGAAGCCCACATCAGTTGCTCAGAGCCATTTCATTCAAGCAGGCTCTCATTGGGCATGGGTGATCATGTTTTTACATTTGCTGATCCTGTTTCCTTGGTTGGTGGACTTATTCCATTGGGTCTTTTTATAAAATTGTAATCTCATAGAATCACAGAACTGTAGAGTCAGAAGTGACCCCAAGGAATGCAGGAATCATAGCTGAAGAGTCCCTGACAGAGGCCATCCAATCTGTGTTTAAAAACCTCCAACAAAGGAGAGCTCATCACCTCCCCAGGTAGTCCATTCTGTCTGTAAACTATCATGAATGGTGCTTTTGCACCATAGAGTCAGGGCAAAAATGTTATAAATGAACCAATAAATGAATAGTCCAGCGAGGGGATCCATCAGAGCCAGAATTCCCCAGACTGTTAAGGCTGGCATAGAGGCAAATAGAGAGAACTCACCATCATCCAGAATCACAAGCAAAGGAGCCAGCAAGTCACACATCCCCTGGACATAGCCAATGTCAATGTGGTGCCAGATGTAGCTGCAGAGAGACAGGAGGCTGGGTGAGGTGACAGAGGTCCTGCAAAGCAGCTGCCAAGGCCCTGGTTTCAAGGGGTCAGCAGCAGACCCAGCAGAAAAAAGGAGCAGAATCTGTGTGGAAACATCCCAAACCTGTGTCCCTCCCATAAACCATGCATGTCTGCAGACCTATATTTCAGCTGCCCATTCATTTTGCTTTCGGATAGGAGGATTGCAACATTTGACCATACAATCATAAAGCTGGAAGAGACCCAAGGGTCATCTAGTCCAAGCGCTTGCAATGCAGGGATCACTGCTAATTAACCCATAGGTAATGAACCCACAGCTGATTAAACCTATTAATCAATAAATAATTTTAAACAAACAAAAGCAATTTGATCAACGAAAATGGTGTCATTGATTAAACCACCCAGATTCTTTTTTTTTTTTTTAAGATGGCATGTGCTGTCTTAGAAGAGGCACCAGCAAGACAGGGAATGCAGAATGCATCTTATAAGATTGGGGGGGGGGCGGGGCTGCTGCAATGCAGAAATGCATCATCTCAAAGCCCCAAATAGCCTTTGGGGGAGGTTGGTTCCCCTCTAAAAATGCTAGCTTAATAAATCAATCAGTGACAAATCCTCTGTTTAATAAGCTGAGGCTTCATTGGGTCTGTGGGATAACCAGCTTCCTATAACCAGTACTGAGCTGGGTGTGCCAATGGCCTGACGTGGTATAAGGGAGATCCTTTCTTCTGAATTATGAGGACTGGAATCTCACTTTATTTTTACGGGAAGGGCCAGGGTTCCAGCCTTTGCTCAGCCTGCAAAGGGCCCTCTGTGGTCAGTACATGGGCTGCTCCTTGCGCCAAGCATCCTCTGGTCCCACAGTTCCTGGCCCAAAGAGTGACAGAATCGCTTGAAGGAACGACACAGCCAGTTCCCGCCCCCATCCCACTGGGCAGCTACCTGCACATGATGTTGCGCAGCTTCTCCAGGTTGGCTGGTGAGAAATACCAGTAGTTCCGGTCGCACCTCTGGACATCCTTCTCAATGCGGTGCAGGTTCACAGTGTACATGTCAAGCAGCTCTGGCTGCGGAAGCAGAAAGGGCAAGGAAACACATCCCAGTTCACTTTCAGCACAACTTCTGCTAAGGTACATGCAAGGGCCTGTCCACGCCACAAACTTAACAGCTGGTTTTAAAAGTCATAGAATTGCAGAGTTAGAAGGGACCCAGAGGGCCATCTGGTGCAACGCCCTGCAGTGCAGGGATCACAGCAAAATGACAGGCGGATCCTGCTGCCCGAGGCAGTTGCCTCACCTTGCCTCGCAGGTGGGCCAGTCCTGCCTCAAATGGGGCAATAAAGGAATGAAATGTAGAAAAGTACATGTGGTGATAGTTTTGTTATTTACAAAACTATTCACACAAACTCAAAACTGAGCTGTTGATAACACAGATATCCTGGCATTGGTAAATCAATTTTAACACCCCATTGATGTCAATGGGACTAAAATATGATTTCTTCCTCTCAATTTATCCCATAATCTCTGGCCTTAAAACTGGGGGGTATTGACTTTGTTACTATGATATTTTTTAATAATAATAATTTTTTATTTATACCCCGCCCTCCCCAGCCAGAGATGGGTTCAGGGCAGCTAACACCAGTAAAATCACAATTAAAACGTCGGGGAAGGAAAAAACCAACCAATTTAAAATACAGGTTAAAATACAATTTAAAATGCAGCCTCATTTTAATAGTAGCCCATAGATCAAAACCATAAGGGGAGGGAAACATAAGGGTCAGACTAAGTCCAAACCAAAGGCCAGGCAGAACAGCTCTGTCTTGCAGGCCCTGCAGAAAGATGTCAAGTCCCGCAGGGCCCTAGTCTCTTGTGACAGAGCGTTCCACCAAGTCGGGGCCAGTACTGAAAAGGCCCTGGCCCTAGTTGAGACCAATCTAACCACCTTGCAACCTCCAAAGTGTTGTCATTTGTGGACCTTAAGGTCCTCCACGGGGCATACCAGGAGAGGCGGTCCCGTAGGTATGTGGGTCCTAGGCCACATAGGGCTTTAAAGGTCAAAACCAGCACTTTAAACCTGACCCTATACTCCACCGGGAGCCAGTGCAGTTGGTAAAGCACTGGATGAATGTGATCCCACGGCAAGGACCCTGTAAGGAGCCTCGCCGCGGCATTCTGCACCCGCTGGAGTTTCTGGGTCAGCTTCAAGGGCAGCCCCGCATAAAGCGAGTTACAATAATCAACCCTGGAGGTGACCATCGCATGGATCACTGTGGCCAGATCAGGGCAAGAAAGGTAAGGGACCAACTGCTTAATACGGTGAAGATGGAAAAATGCCACCTTTGCTGTGGCTGCAACCTGCGCCTCCATGGAAAGGGAGACATCAAACGTTACACCCAAGCTCTTGACAGAAGGCGCTGGCACTAATTGAGCCCCCGCAAAAGATGGGAGTTGGCGCCCCAACCCCATGTCATCCTGACCCAGACAGAGGACCTCTGTCTTGGAAGGATTTAACTAAACTTTAACTAAACTTCCTAAACATTAGGAAGAACTTCCTGACAGTAAGAGCTGTTCGACAGTGGAATTTGCTGCCAAGGAGTGTGGTGGAGTCTCCTTCTTTGGAGGTCTTTAAGCAGAGGCTTGACAACCATATGTCAGGAGTGCTCTGATGGTGTTTCCTGCTTGGCAGGGGGTTGGACTCGATGGCCCTTGTGGTCTATTCCAACTCTATGATTCTATGATTCTATGAACTTCAACCGGCTCCCACGCAGCCATCCAGCCACAGCTTCCAAGCATCTGGTCAGTGTGTCTGGGGCCGAGTCAGGGCGGCCGTCCATCAACAGATAAAGCTGGGTGTCATCAGCATATTGATGACAACCCAGCCCAAAGCACCAGACAATCTGGGCAAGGGGGCACATAAAGATATTGAAAAGTATCGGGGAAAGGATTGCACCCTGTGGCACGCCACACACCAAGGAGTGCCACTGTAGCTCCCTCGTTAGTGCTATCCTCTGTCCCCGACCTGCGATAAAGGAGCACAGCCATTGTCAGACTGTGCCCTGAATCTCCACGTCGGCAAGGCAGTGGTACAAAAATTTGTGATCGACCATGTCGAAGGCTGCTGACAGATCTAAAAGAATCAGCAGTCCCGACCCGCCTTGATCCAGCTGTCTACAGAGATCATCTGTTAGGGCGACCAAAGGCGTCTCGGTCCCGTAACCAGGGCGAAAGCCGGACTGGAATGGATCCAAAGCCGATGTTTCATCCAGAAACCTACCAAGCTGTTTGGCAATCGCTCTCTCAGTTACCTTACCCAGGTACGGAAGATTCAAAACCAGGTGGTAATTGGATAGATCTAAAGATCTAAGGATGTTTTCTTTAAGAGCAGATGCAACACTGCTTCCTTCAACTCCCCTGGTAAAGTCCCCATGCCAAGGGACTGATTGATGATCTCACCCAGGGGGGCCCACACCTCGTCTGCACATGCTCTAATCAGCCAAGACGGGCACGGGTCAAGGGGGCAAGTGGTGGGCCTTCCAGCTTGGAGGAATCTGTCTACATTGGCAGGGAGTATCCGATTGAAGTGGTCCAATACCGGACCCAAGGAGAGTCGAGGGGCCTCCAGTTCTGTTACTGTATCCAAACTGGCAGGGAGGTCACGGCAGAGAAGCAAGACTTTCTCCGCAAAAAAGCTCGCAAATGCCTCACAGCTATGGGTCAAATTCGTATTTAAATTTGGCTGTTCCTCTAGGGTTGTTAAAGACCTAATTATTCTAAAAAGTTGCGCTGGGCGAGAGCTAGCGGAAGCAATGGAAGCTGAGAAGTAAAACTTCTTTACATTTTCACTGCCATCTCATAGGCTTTCATAAACGTCCTATAAGATGTTCTTGAGGCTCCGGTGCAAGCACGCCGCCATACTCGCTCTAGCCGTCTGAGATCCCGCTTCATTTCCCAGAGCTCCTCGGTAAACCAGGGGGCCCGGTTTCGGCAGGGTCGCAGAGGGCGCTTAGGTGTGATCTCATTGGTGGCCGCCAAGAGCCAGTTATTCCAGTTCTCGACAAGCTCATCTAGTGAGCCGCCAGGGGAAGCAGGGTCCCGCAAGGCTTGACGAAATCCATCAGGATCCATCAGCCTTCACGGGTGAGCCCAAATAGGCTCGCCACCCGGGAGGGAGGAGGGAGTCAATCCTAGCTTTCAGACCATGGCACTTCCACAAGTGAGGACATGATCACATCTATACCCACAGCAAAAATCAAATCCAGCGTGTGGCCTGCTTGGTGTGTGGAACCCAAAACAAACTGGGTTTTTTTAATATTGTAAACCATCCTGTGATCCTCAGAAGAAGGGCAGTATAGAAATTTTAACACCAACAAGAACTGTGGGCCATCATTAAAAAACTAAAGTGTATTGAGAACACTGCCAGAAAGGCAAGGCTGTAGTACATTAGTAGTAGCTAGCAAGTAAATTAGCTGTACAGTGGTACCTTGGGTTACATACGCTTCAGGTTACAGACTCCGCTAACCCAGAAATATTACCTCGGGTTAAGAACTTTGCTTCAGGATGAGAACAGAAATCGTGCTCCGGCGGTGTGGTGGCAGTGGGAGGCCCCATTAGCTAAAGTGGTGCTTCAGGTTAGTTTCAGGTTAAGAACGGACCTCCGGAACATATTATGTACATAACCAGAGGTATCACTGTAGTAGTTAGTAACAGTTAGCAAGTGAATAGATAAAATGCTCTAGTGCAATCAAAGCAAAAATTTCACCCTGCCTAAAATGTTTGCTCCTTTTGGGTTTTAAAGCAAAACAAAATACCGTTCCCAAAGATCAGGAGGAACCAAGGACCCTGACACACACTCACAGAGTAGGTGACCCCCGACGAGGAGACAGGCGAGACTTCGCTAATGGTCAAGTCAGTGACAGCCAGGGAGTGTGAATCCAGCTGCGGGTACAGGCTCTCCATCTCTGGCTCTTCTGAGAGGTCATCTTCACTCCCCATGGAGTTCTGCTGCCCCACACTGTGGTCTGGCCAGCTGCCTGTCACATCCACTATAGACAGAGATGCCCCCTCTTTATCAGGGTGCTCCTTGCCCATGAGGATAAACTCCTCTAAGCTGCTGGTGGTGGGGAGTTCCTCCAGGCTGTCCTGGCCCTGCAAACCTTCCCCTGTTTGTGTGCCACCCACAAGGGCATTGTCCACACTGAGAGGTCCCTGGCCGACAGCCATGCTCGCCTGGGCAGAGTGGCACACCGCGGCTTTTGCGGTCTCCACCATACTGTCCTTGGTGCTGAAGATCTGCTCTGAGCATGGGGAGGTGACCAAAAAGTTCTGGGAAGAGGGATAGCAAGGGTCGGGGGAGGAGGCACCGTCAGGGATCATCCCGTTGGAGAGTTTGGGCCGTTTGCCGTCTTCAGGTTTGGCATCTGCCTCGGGCTGTTCTACCTCATCGACCGACTCAAACACCTGGGCAAAGAAGGAGAGGCCAAAAGAGAACAGGAATGGATCAGATTGTCTGACTACTTCAATGGCCTCTGCATGGAGCTGCCTTTCAAGATATTGGTGGAATCTACACACGTATAAAAATTGCTGTGAAAAAGCTTTGTTAAGTGTTTTGAAAAATACATTGAACTTTGCATAGCTCACTGTCGCCATCTAGAGTCACATTTGTATATTGCACTTTACAACACATTTAAAATTTTAAATGCACTTTACAACACATTTAAAATCAGAGTTTTCTTGTGTGTGTGTTTCTCAGTGGCTGATTAGCTGCTCTCCCTGTGCAAAGGTCAGAGGGGACAGGGTTTCTGTTGAGTCAGGTGATTAGCTGTGGGAGGAGCTTATCAGAGCTTGCAGGGCAGTGGCGCGCCTGGTGGCGCGCGCAGTTTGATCCATCTTTTAGGTTTAGGGGAGCTAGTCTCAAACGTTTGTTGGGGGAGACCCAGGTTTTTTTTTTTAGGGGGGTTATTTGTCCTGTCTTCACGCTTTTAAAGATGGAGGACCACTGTAGCCACCCCCAACGACACGTTCTCAAGATGGAGGGTGAGGGAACAGCTGCAGTCGCCTGCGGTTCCTGCGCAATGTTTGCCATCTTGCCAAAGGTTGCAGGCAGCTTTACCTGCAGCAATTGTATGTTGATTGCCCTCTTAGAAGACAAAGTCCAGCAACTAGAGGAACGTGTAGCTACGCTCCAAAGAATTAGAGAGCTGGAGCTCTTCTTGGAAGCAACAGAGAACACCGTCTCCACCAAGGAGGAGACAGGGGACACCCCTGAGAAGGAGGCTAGTTCACCAACACAGGTGCCAGATATATGGAGAAACATGACTCAAAGAAGTAGGAGGCCCAGGGTTCGCTCTGATTGTTTAGAAATACACAATCACTTTGAAGTCCTCTCCCCTAGCATGGAAGACGAAGAACAGACTCCATTTGAGGATCTCTCCCTCATTACAGTCGATCAGGTATATGAAGACGAGCAGCAAAATCAGTCCTCAGGGAATGTGCAGGCGACCTTGGAACGGACAGCTCACGGAAGAACCCCGACCAAACCTAAGAGGAGGCGTGTAGTGGTGATAGGGGATTCCCTACTGAGGGGAACAAAAGCAGTGATCTGTGGGCCTGACAAGATGTCTCGGGAGGTGTGCTGTCTCCCCGGGGCTAAGATCCAAGATGTAACTGAACGACTGCAAGGAATCATAAAACCCACTGACAAATACCCCTTCCTCTTGGTTCATGTGGGAACCAATGACACTGCAAGCAATAGCCTCCAGAAGATCAAAAGAGAATATGAGGCTCTGGGCAGGAAACTGAAGCAATTAAATGCACAAATTGTCATCTCATCTGTCCTCCCAGTTGAACGACCTGGCCCAGGGAGAGAGGGAAAAATAGTGGAAGTGAACAGCTGGCTTCGCAAATGGTGTAAACAGGAACGGTTTGGATTCTTAGATCACGGACTGCAGTTTCTTGAAGATGGACTTCTGGCAAGCGATGGGCTGCACCTCACAGCGGTTGGGAGGAATGTTTTTGCCAAAAATCTCAGAAACCTCATCAGGAGGGCTTTAAACTGACTAATGTGGGGGAGGGAGACAGTGCTCCTGAAGGTAGGAGTCTATCAATTGATGAAGATGATCATCCAAATGTCATAGACCAAATGGAGCAAACAGCACGCAGACCTAGTGGTGGGAGGAAAAAATCATTAAATAAGAGACACAGGGGAATGATTAATGGACTTCAATGTCTGTACACTAATGCGCAAAGCATGGGAAATAAACAAGATGAGCTTGAGCTCTTGGTACAGCAAACTAAATATGACATAATAGGCATCACTGAAACCTGGTGGGATAAGTCCCACGATTGGAATGTAATAATGGAGGGATACAATCTATTTCAGAGAAACAGACCAGACAAGAAAGGAGGAGGAGTGGAGTTGTATGTCAGGGATGTGTATACCTGTGAAGAGATCCAAGATTTAGAACCTCAAAGCCAAAGTGAGAGCATTTGGGTCAAAATTAAGGGAGAGAAGAATAACAGAGACCTCATTGTGGGAGTTTACTATAGATCCCCAAGCCAAACGGAGGACATAGATGATGCCTTCCTGGAACAGCTGGCCAAGCATGCAAAAGGAAGGGAGATAGTAGTAATGGGGGACTTCAATTACCCGGACATTTGTTGGATGTCAAACTCAGCCAAGAGCATAAGGTCAAACAGATGCCTCACTGGCCTTGCAGACAACTTCATTGTCCAGAAAGTGGGAGAAGCAACAAGAGGAACAGCCATTTTAGATCTGGTCCTAACCAATGTTGATGACCTGGTTAGTGGGGTAGAAGTGGAAGGATCATTAGGCGTGAGTGATCATGCTCTTCTGAAGTTTACTATACAGCGGAAAGGAGCAGCCAAGCATACTAGGACTCAATTTCTTGACTTTAAGAAAGCCGACTTCATAAAACTTAGGGAAGTGCTGGGTGAGATCCCATGGACAGCAATACTAAAAGGAAAGGGAGTTCATGATGGCTGGGAGTTTGTTAAGAGGGAGATAGTAAAAGCACAACTTCAGGCAATACCAATGAGACGGAAACATGGAAGGTGCCTAAAGAAGCCAGGGTGGCTATCTAAAGAACTTTTAACTGAGTTAAGATTTAAAAAGAATGTGTACAAAAAATGGAACAGGGGGGAAACCACCAAAGAGGAATTCAAACAAATAGCCAGCACATGTAGACACAAAGTCAGAAAAGCTAAAGCACAGAATGAACTCAGGCTTGCTAGAGAGGTTAAAAGCAACAAAAAAGGCTTTTATGGGTATGTCCGTAGCAAAAGGAAGAACAAAGAAACAGTGGGGTCACTCAGAGGAGAAGATGGTGAAATGCAAACAGGGGACACAGAAAGGGCTGAACTCCTCAATGCCTTCTTTGCCTCAGTCTTCTCCGATAAAGAAAACAATGCCTGACCTGAAGAATTTGGAGCAAATGATTCAGCAGAGGAAACACAGCCCAGAATAACTAAGGAGATAGTACAAGAATACTTGGCTAGTTTAGATGTATTCAAGTCTCCAGGGCCAGATGAACTGCATCCAAGAGTATTAAAAGAACTGGCAGATGTGATCTCAGAACCACTGGCAGTCGTCTTTGAGAATTCCTGGAGAACAGGCGGAAGTCCCAGCAGACTGGAGGAGGGCAAATGTTGTCCCTATTTTCAAAAAGGGGAAAAGAGAGGACCCAAATAATTATCACCCAGTCAGTCTGACATGAATACCAGGGAAGATTCTGGAGCAGATCATTAAGCAAACAGTCTGTGAGCACCTAGAAAGGAATGCTGTGATCACCAATAGTCAGCATGGATTTCTGAAAAATAAGTCATGTCAGACTAACCTGATCTCGTTTTTTGACAGAATTACAAGCCTGGTAGATGAAGGGAACGCAGTGGATGTAGCCTACCTTGATTTCAGCAAGGCATTTGACAAGGTGCCCCATGATATCCTTGTAAAGAAGCTGGTAAAATGCGGTCTTGACTATGCTACCACTCAGTGGATTTGTAACTGGCTGACTGACCGAACCCAAAGGGTGCTCATCAATGGTTCCTCTTCATCCTGGAGAAGAGTGACTAGTGGGGTGCCACAGGGTTCTGTCTTGGGCCCGGTCTTATTCAACATCTTTATCAACGACTTGGAGGATGGACTCAAGGGCATCCTGATCAAATTTGCAGATGACACCAAACTGGGAGGGGTGGCTAACACCCCAGAGGACAGGATCACACTTCAAAACGACCTTGACAGATTAGAGAACTGGGCCAAAACAAACAAGATGAACTTTAACAGGGAGAAATGTAAAGTATTGCACTTGGGCAAAAAATAATAATGAGAGGCACAAATACAAGATGGGGGACACCTGGCTTGAGAGCAGTACATGTGAAAAGGATCTAGGAGTCTTGGTTGACCACAAACTTGACATGAGCCAACAGTATGACGCGGCAGCTAAAAAAGCCAATGCAATTCTGGGCTGCATCAATAGGAGTATAGCATCTAGATCAAGGGAAGTAATAGTGCCACTGTATTCTGCTCTGGTCAGACCTCACCTGGAGTACTGTGTCCAGTTCTGGGCACCACAGTTCAAGAAGGACACTGACAAACTGGAACGTGTCCAGAGGAGGGCAACCAAAATGGTCAAAGGCCTGGAAACGATGCCTTATGAGGAACGGCTAAGGGAGCTGGGCATGTTTAGCCTGGAGAAGAGGAGGTTAAGGGGTGATATGATAGCCATGTTCAAATATATAAAAGGATGTCATATAGAGGAGGGAGAAAGGTTGTTTTCTGCTGCTCCAGAGAAGCGGACACGGAGCAATGGATCCAAACTACAAGAAAGAAGATTCCACCTAAACATTAGGAAGAACTTCCTGACAGTAAGAGCTGTTCAACAGTGGAATTTGCTGCCAAGGAGTGTGGTGGAGTCTCCTTCTTTGGAGGTCTTTAAGCAGAGGCTTGACAACCATATGTCAGGAATGCTCTGATGGTGTTTCCTGCTTGGCAGGGGGTTGGACTCGATGGCCCTTGTGGTCTCTTCCAACTCTATGATTCTATGATTCTATGATCTTTCTCCCTCTCTCCCAGAGAGGAGATCCTCCTGCCATGTTTGGGTCAAAGGCATGTTTCTGCAGGAACATTGTTTCTGCTGATCCTCACAGCTTTGGATTGACTGGAGGGTCTGTGCGTTGGCTTCCTCTTCAAAAGAAAACAGATCTTCATACTTGACAGTGCCTGTGTCAGACTAGTTAGCTGCAGCCAAGCCTGGCTGACCTACCCTCCTAGTGCCCCCAAACACGTCATCCTAATATAACTGTTGCCTAGGGAAGGGGGGGATAGCACAAAAGAGTGATCACTAGAGAGCCAGCAGGTGGCCACCAGGCATTGTATAATATCTGGTAGCAAAAATAACTGCTTGGAATTTCTCAACAAATGTCATTGACGAGAAACAGCAGGTGCAATCCCCCTACCCCTCCCAAAGCAGAGAGAGGCAAACTCTAGATGTTGTTGGACTCTCAACTCCAGGCAGCTCCAGGCAGCATGTACAATGGTCAGTGAGGAAGGGAATTGCAGCCCAGCAAGAGCTGGAAGGAGACATAGCATGTTCCCCATGTCTTGTTGTCAGGGAACTGACATCAGAGACACGGGAGAAGAGAGGGTCTCAGACTCTGCAGGTGAAGGTCCCAGCACAAGGGGGAGACTCAGCTCAGTGGAAGGGTAAGGAAATACACGTTACACCAAGAGTCCAGGAGAGCAAGGGGAGGAGGAGGTGGAAGGGCTCCGAGATTCTTCCCTGGAAGTCAGTGAAGAGAGCCCAGGCACCCCGCTACCCACGCCCACCCTGCGCAGGAGACTCCCGCGCAATGAGAGGCGGAGACGATTGGGTGTCAAACAGCTTTTATGTTGGCAGAGGTTCAAGAAGCGCCCACAGACAGATTCTGCCAGTGACTGAAGCAGTCAAGCGGAGATGGGCTGTGCAGTCCGGAGGATTTAGCCAGGCAACCAAGCACCCAAACGGGGTCGGTTTACGCACGAGTAACTCCAAACCACTACACTTGTGAAAGAGATTGTGGGAACAGGATTCTGTTCTTGGTTCATAGGGGCAAAAGAAAGCAGAGATTGACCCATTAGAAAAAAGCATCCCAAACCCACCATTGGATAGAACCCATGAAAATGTCAAGAGGTTCTGGCAAGTTTGTTTGAGTCCTCCAGAATGCTGTTGGGTTTTATCATTTTATATTTTATCATTTCACTGCTGATTTTTTGTTATGTAAATTGTGATTGTTACTGTGAAATTTGTGTGTGAATTGAGTGGGCTGCCTAGCCCTGAAAGGCACCACACAAATACCAAAATGAGTTTATAAAGATACCGTATTTTTCGCACCATAGGACGCACTTTTCCCTCCTAAAAAGCAAGGGAAAATGTGTGTGCGTCCTATGGAGCGAATGCAGGCTTTCGCTGAAGCCTGGAGAGTGAGAGGGGTCGGTGCGCACCGACCCCTCTCGCTCTCCAGGCTTCAGGAAGCTATCCGCTAGCCGTGGGAGACCCAGTTCTCCCACGGCTAGCGGAGCGCTGCATTAATCCTGAAGCTTGGGGCGTGCGGAGCTCAGCGCGCCCCAAGCTTCTGGGTGCTGGCAAGGTCTCCGCTAGCCGTCTAGCGGAGACCTTGCCGGCACCCAGAAGCTTGGGGCGTGCTGAGCTCCGCACGCCCGAAGCTTCGGGATTAGCGCTCCGCTAGCCGTGTCTAGGCTGCGGATAGCAGCCTGCTTCCCGGAGCGTCGGGCACCCTGAAAGCAGAGCACCCGGCGCTTCGGGAACACATCCGCAGTGTGGGGACCCTTGCAGGAGTTCCCCGCAAGGCTCCCCACGCTGCGGATAGCAGCCTGCCGCCCGGCGCCAGGAGCGCCCTGAAGCAGACCGCCCCTCGCGCCGGGCAGACATCCGCAGCGTGCGGAGCCCTGCAGCAGTTCCCCACAGGGCTCCCCACGCTGCGGATAGCAGCCTGCTTCCCGGAGCGTCGGGCGCCCTGAAAGCAGAGCGCCCGGCGCTTCGGGAACACATCCGCAGCGTGGAGAGCCTTGCAGGAGTTCCCCGCAAGGCTCTCCACGCTGCGGATAGCAGCCTGCTTCCCGGAGCGCCGGGCGCCCTGAAAGCAGAGCGCCCGGTGCTTCGGGAACACATCCGCAGCGTGGAGAGCCTTGCAGGAGTTCCCCGCAAGGCTCCCCACGCTGCGGATAGCAGCCTGCCTCCCGGAGCGTCGGGCGCCCTGAAAGCAGAGCGCCCGGCGCTTCAGGAACACACCCGCAGCGTGGAGAGCCTTGCAGGAGTTCCCCGCAAGGCTCCCCACGCTGCGGATAGCAGCCTGCTTCCCGGAGCATCGGGCGCCCTGAAAGCAGAGTGCCCGGCGCTTCGGGAACACATCCGCAGCGTGGAGAGCCTTGCAGGAGTTCCCTGCAAGGCTCCCCACGCTGCGAATAGCAGCCTGCTTCCCGGAGCGTTGGGCGCCCTGAAAGCAGAGCGCCCGGCACTTCGGGAACACATCCGCAGCGTGGAGAGCCTTGCAGGAGTTCCCCGCAAGGCTCCCCACGCTGCGGATAGCAGCCTGCCGCCCGGCGCGAGGGGCGCCCTGAAGCAGAGCGCCCCTCGCGCCAGGCATACATCCGCAGCGTGGGGAGCCCTGCAGCAGTTCCCCGCAAGGCTCCCCACGCTGCGGATAGCAGCCTGTTTCCCGGAGCGTCGGGCGCCCTGAAAGCAGAGGAAGAGCAACAACTTGGAGCTGTTGGAGGAGTGTCAGAGAAATAACAAAATGGCTCTGCAATTCCTTAGTTGGAATTGTAATGGGCTCAATGGGCCTTCGAAGAGAAGACAAGTTTTTCACATTTTGAACAGAGAACAATTGGACTTGATATGCCTACAAGAAACCCACATAACTAGAGCCCACAG
This sequence comes from Podarcis muralis, assembly GCF_964188315.1. NCBI lineage: Eukaryota > Metazoa > Chordata > Lepidosauria > Squamata > Lacertidae > Podarcis > Podarcis muralis. The sequence goes on along the minus strand of NC_135667.1, from coordinate 58,303,066 downwards.
GAGATTACTTACAAATAAAAGACTAGGACAAGAATTTATTTCATCAGACAAAGTAAAAAAAAGAGGAGTTGTGATATATGCAAAAGAGAAATGGGCCCCAAAAATGATGTTTAAAGATGAACAAGGGAGATATTTGGCAGTGGAGATACAAGTACAAGGAGAAAAATTGTTGGTTGTTGGAATCTACGCACCAAATGAAGGTAAATCTGACTTCTTCAAGAGACTTCATGAAACTCTAACGGACTATTTGGATTACAACATGATAATTATGGGAGATATGAACGGTGTGGTCTCCACTAACATGGACAAGGCACAAAGACTAACAGTTACCAAGGAAGGGAGACTCCCTAAGACCTTCTTTGAAATGACGGAAAACATGGACTTGATAGATATATGGAGAACAAGGAACCCTCTGGAGAGAGAGGGAACCTTTTTCTCCCAAGCAATGATGACCTGGACCAGAATTGATCAAATTTGGATTACTAGTGGCATGGCTCCAAAGATTAAGAAGGTAGAAATCTGCCCAAAAACTTGCTCCGACCATAACGCTGTGAAGATGGAAATGAAATTTACAATAACTGGTCAATTTAGATGGAGAATGAATGACACCCTCTTTCGAGATAAGGAGATTCTTATGAAGGCCCAAAAAACCTTAAAAGACTACTTTGAAATAAATTTGAGGGCTGATGTGGAGAAAAGAGTGATCTGGGACGCAAGCAAAGCGGTGATGCGAGGTTTCTTGATTCAACAAAACTCAATAAAGAGGAAAAAACAAAATGAGAAAAAAGAAAAGATTTTGGAAAAGATAAAGGAAGGAGAGAAAAAATTAAGAGTAAAGCCAAAGTCCCAGGAGATTTTAAGAGAGATTAAGTTATATCAAACACAATATATGGAATTGATGAACCAAGAGATTGAATGGAAGATAAAGCAAATGAAACAAAAGACGTTTGAATCAGCAAATAAATGTGGCAAACTTCTGGCATGGCAATCGAAGAAAAGGCAGAAATTAAATACAGTTACAAGTCTAGAAGTGGATGGAAAGAACATATCTAAACCTAATGAAATTAGAAATTGCTTCTTGAGTTATTTTAAAAAACTTTATACCCAAGGTCCGCAAAATGAAGAAGATATATGATAAGTATGGATTACAAAAAATCTCTCATCAAAGTAAGATGGATCTGAACCAGAGAATAACAGAACAAGAGATAGAGGATGCCATTCAGAATATGCAATTGGGCAAATCTCCAGGACCAGATGGATTGACTTCTAGATACTACAAATCCTTGAAGGAATGGTTGATTCAACCACTAAAAGAAGTCTGTGATGAGATTCTTGAGGGAAAAAAGGCACCTGAATCCTGGAAAGAAGCATACATTTCACTCATACCAAAGACAGAGACTGAAAAGACTCAACTGAAGAACTACCGCCCAATATCACTACTCAATGTGGATTACAAAATTTTTGCAGACATTTTGGCAAAAAGATTTAAAAAAGTGTTGATGGAAAAGATTCATAAGAATCAAGCAGGCTTTCTCCCAAAAAGACACCTAGCTGACAATGTAAGGAATATAATAGATATTTTGGAAAAGCTAGAGGTGAATATAAATACTAAAGCAGTACTGATTTTTGTGGACGCGGAGAAAGCCTTTGACAATATTTCTTGGAGCTTTATGACAAAGAATCTTCATGGGATGGGGGTAGGACAAGGCTTTGAGAATGGTATGGCTGCAATATATTCTGAACAAAAAGCTAAATTGATTGTAAATAATGTGATAACTGAGGAGCTTAAGATAGAAAAAGGGACGCGACAGGGGTGCCCAATTTCCCCATTGCTTTTCATTTCAGTTCTGGAGGTGTTGCTGAATATGATTAGGAATGACCAGCAGGTTAAAGGAGTGCAGGTCGGAGCTAAACATTATAAGTTAAGAGCATTTGCAGATGACCTAGTATTGACTTTGCAAGAGCCAAACACTAGTACGAAAAAGGTTCTAGAAATAATCCAACAGTTTGGCCAGGTAGCTGGATTTAAGTTGAATAAACAAAAAACCAAAGTCTTAGGAAAAAATTTAACAGATATGGAAAAGGAGAAATTCCAAGAGGAGACAGGGTTGACAGTGGTTAAGAAGGTGAAATACCTAGGGGTTTATTTGACATCTAAAAATGTGAATTTGTATAAGGATAATTATGAAAAATGTTGGTCAGAGATTAAAAAAGATCTAGAAATATGGTCAAATTTGAAATTGTCAATGTTAGGCCGAATTGCAGTGATTAAAATGAATGTATTGCCTAGAATGTTATTTTTGTTTCAGACCTTGCAGATTCTTGACAAGATGGAATGTTTTAAGAGGTGGCAGAAAGATATTTCGAAATTTGTCTGGCAGGGCAAAAAGCCCAGAATTAAATTTAAAATACTGACAGACGCTAAAGAAAGAGGGGGTTTTGCCCTGCCGGACTTAAAATTGTACTATGAGGCAGCAGCTTTTTGCTGGCTGAAAGAATGGATGCTCCTCGAGAACACAGACATTTTGGATCTGGAAGGTTTTAACAATGTTTTTGGTTGGCATGCATATCTATGGTATGACAAAATCAAGCTGCATAGTGCCTTTAAAAATCACATTGTTAGAAAAGCATTGTTTAATGTATGGATAAGATATAAAGATCTGTTGGAAAACAAAACCCCTAGATGGGTGTCACCAGTGGAGGCTAAAACAGCGAAGAAACTCAATATGGAGGTCGGATGGCCGAAGTATTGGGAAATCTTGGAACAGGACGGAGATAAGTGGAAATTACAAAGTTATGAGAAATTGAAACATAAAGTACAAAATTGGCTTCAATATCATCAAATAATGGAGTTTTTTAAACAGGACAGGAAAATTGGCTTTCAGGTGGAAAAATCAAAACTAGAGACTGAACTGTTAGAATCCAATACTAAGAATTTATCAAGAATGTATAACTTGTTGCTAAAATGGAATACTCAGGATGAAACAGTCAAATCAGCTATGATTAAGTGGGCACAGGATGTGGGCCATAACATTATGTCAGCTGACTGGGAATGGTTATGGAACACCGGTATAAAATTCACGGCATGTAATGCCTTAAAGGAAAACATTATGAAAATGGTTTATAGGTGGTACATGACCCCAGTCAAGCTGGCAAAAATTTATCATTTGCCCGATAACAAATGTTGGAAATGTAAAGAGACTGAAGGTACCTTCTATCACCTTTGGTGGACATGCCCGAAGATTAAGGCTTTCTGGGAAATGATCTATAATGAAATGAAAAAGGTACTTAAAAGTACTTTCCTTAAAAAACCAGAGGCCTTTCTCTTGGGCATTGTCGGCCAATTGGTGTCAAAGAGGGATAGAACTTTTTTTATGTATGCTACAACCGCAGCAAGAATACTTATCGCAAAGTATTGGAAGACACAAGATCTACCCACTCTGGAAGAATGGCAGACGAAAGTGATGGACTATATGACACTGGCCGAGATGACAGGCAGAATCCGTGACCAAGGAAAAGAGATGGTGGAAGAAGAATGGAGGAAATTTAAAAGTTATCTTAAGGATTATTATAAACTTGATGAATGTTAGAATGTTATGGTTTTTGGGAACAAAGGGATACAGTGATATAAGGTCAGATTACAGAGATAACTAAGGACAGAGGTTGGAAAGTAACAATTGGGAGTTGCTATAAAACTATGGACATTGAGATGCAGAAAGGGGGGGGTACGGGGGAGTCTCAGAAAAGAGGTTTATGAAAAACATTATGAAATTATACGTGTTTGTATGTCTTTTTAAGTGTCTGTTTGTTCTTAAAATTTTGTAAAATTAATAAAAAAAAAAATTTTAAAAAAAGAAAGCAGAGCGCCCGGCGCTTCGGGAACACATCCGCAGCGTGGAGAGCCTTGCAGGAGTTCCCCGCAAGTCTCCCCACGCTGCGGATAGCAGCCTGCCGCCCGGCGCGAGAGGCGCCCTGAAGCAGAGCGCCCCTTGCGCCAGGCATACATCCGCAGCGTGCGGAGCCCTGCAGCAGTTCCCCGCAAGGCTCCCCAAGCTGCGGATAGCAGCCTGCCGCCTGGCAGGTGGGGCGTCCTGAAGAAGAGCGCTCCTCGCGCCAGGCATACATCCGCAGCGTGGAGAGCCTTGCAGGAGTTCCCCGCAAGTCTCCCCACGCTGCGGATAGCAGCCTGCCGCCCGGCGGGTGGGGCACCCTGAAGCAGAGCACCCCGCGCGCTAGGCAGACATCAGCCAGCCCCCCAAGCTCGGGGGACAGCAGGGAGGCGCAGCGCCACTATCCCGCTGTTCCTCGACCTGGTTCGGTTTCCCTGACCTGCTTTTGGGGGGGAAATAAAGGGAAAAATTTTTTCCTTTATTTCTCCCCCAAAAAACTAGGTGCGTCCTATGGTCCGGTGCGTTCAATCGTGCGAAAAATACGGTAGGTAGATATTTTACAGTGAGTCATAAAACAGAGATTAATTTATTATAGCAAAAAAATAAAATAAAAAATGCTTATGTAACAGTAAAGGTAAAGGTAAAGGTACCCCTGCCCGTACGGGCCAGTCTTGACAGACTCTGGGGTTGTGCGCCCATCTCACTCAAGAGGCCGGGGGCCAGTGCTGTCCGGAGACACTTCCGGGTCACGTGGCCAGCGTGACATCGCTGCTCTGGCGAGCCAGAGCTGCACACGGAAACGCTGTTTACCTTCCCGCCAGTAAGCGGTCCCTATTTATCTACTTGCACCTGGGGGTGCTTTCGAACTGCTAGGTTGGCAGGCGCTGGGACCGAGCAACGGGAGCGCACCCAGCCGCGGGGATTCGAACCGCCGACCTTTCGATCGGCAAGCCCTAGGCGCTGAGGCTTTTACCCACAGCGCCACCCGCGTCCCTTATGTAACAGTAGTAAATAGTTAAATGTTTAGTAAGAGACTGCATTCTGCAAAGATCTGAAGCTGTGCTCCCAAGCGGGTGGTAGCACCCCGAGGGGTGGGATTACCTAGGGGGAAGCAGGGGCACTGGAGGTATGACTATCAGACTTTGAAAAGCTGGTATTACTGGATCAAGTTAATCAGTTTTCTTGAATTAATTAAACTAAATAGTTTAAATTGGATTCTGAATAAAGGTGCAATTAGTTGTTGTGTTGTTATCTTTCTTACTGTAGTGGGCCAGGCCAAAAGCAGTTCTGAACAATGCTCTCTCTAGAGATGGAATGATGGAGCCCAGGGGGCAGTGGCCCCCAAAGGTTTGGGGGCTGCTGATCTACAGCAAACTTTATCTACCTGCCAGATCTGATCACTGGCCCACCCAGCTTCTCCAGGGCCTCTCCTGAATCTCTGCCTTGGGGGTCTTTCCCAGCCTGCTCCTGAGACCCTTCGGCTGGGGAGACCACTGAGGATTGAACTGCACTCCAGGTAGCTTACAGGTAAAATAAGAACAACTAAAAACATGAAGGGGGCAACAGTGATTAAAAAAACAAGGTAGCATTAATAGAATTAAAACGATCCATCTATCTAGACAATCTATTAAAAACATACAATCACATTTTTATCCTGTCCTTTCCTCCAAGGAGCTCAATTTGGTGTATGTGCTTCTCCCCCATCCTCCTTTAATCCCCACAACAACCCTGTGAGGTAGGCTAGGCTGTGAGAAGGCAGTGACTGGCAGCCAAGGCCACCCAGTGAGCTGCATGGCTGAGTGGAGATTTGAACTTTGGTTCCCCAGGTCCTTAGCCAACACTCTAACCATTACACAGTGCTGTCTCTCAGGCTTGCACAGCAGCTCAGAATTTGGAGCCCCCCCCCCCCCCGAGGATCCAACAGGCTGGACACCTCACCTGGGTACTGCCACTGGAGTCGCTCTGAAGCCGTGTCAGGTTCTGTGGGCCGGAACTGCCGCTCTGGGAAGACTGTGGGAAGAGAGGAGGCGCATGGGAGAACCAGGCCAGGGGGACAAGTCAAGGTGTCTGCAGTGGGGGCAGAATGCGCTGATGCCAGGAATCAGGGGAGGAGGCCAGCTTGGGGGGGCAAGAACCAACAGTGCACCCTCTTTTTAAATTGCTCGCCCCCTTCCACTCACAAGGTGCTTTAACAATCAGTTGGGGGGGGGGGAATAGGGAGACTCTCCTCTCATAACCCTGAACAAACTACAGCTCCCAGGATTCTATGGAGGGGGGGCATAGCTGTTCCAAGTGGTATCCTAGTGCCTTTAATGTAGGGGGTGGATATGGCGAACATGCTCCAGGGAGTGCTGCAGGAAAGGGTGCAGTGGAGGGGAGAAATTGAGAGATTTAAATTATTTTTACGCATTCTGAAGCCATCTGGGAACTGACTCAATTCCAATGGACCTTGATTTCCCCCCCCCCCACTCACATCGTTGCTGATGGTCGAATCTTGGTGCATCATGTGTTCCATGTGGGAGTCCAGGCTGGCCCCTGAGGAGCACTTGGCCAGGGCGGCCGCATGAGACTCCTTCTCCCGTTGTCGGACAATCGCCTCGCAGCCCAGCCACTCTGCCATGGTTTGCTCATAGCAGGCGCGAGTCTGGCTGTCGACCTGAAGCCAAGAGAGAAGCTGGGAGAGGCCTGTGCATCCCCCACAGCACCCTGGAGCAGAACTGAACCCAGTTTCATTTATTCGTTTGCTGGATTTATGTCTCACCTTTTCCTCCAAGTAGCTCAAAAGTGGCATAATGGTCAGAGTGTCAGACTAGAACCTGGGAGACCAGGATTCGAATCCCCGCTCAGCCATGAAGCTCCCTGGGTGACCTTGGGCCAGTCACTGCCTCTCAGCCTAACTTACCCCACCGGGTTGTTGTGGGGATTAAATGAGGAGGGGGAGAACCATGTACCTTGAGCTTCTTGGAAGAAAAAGATGGTATATAGATGTACTAAAAAAACAAACAAACATGGTTCCCCTCCCTCTTCATTTAATCCCCGCAGCTACCCTGTGAGGGAGGTTAGGTTGCAAGAAGGCAGGCACTCTGTGAGCTTCATGGCCGAGTGGGGATTTGAATCCTGGTCTCCCAAGGTCTGACACTCTAACCACTAAAGCACACTGCCTCTCACACAAGAGAGGATAAGTGGTGCAGATAGTTTGAAAAGGATAGCAAGGGAAAAGAACACTTGGCAGCAGGGGAATTTGAACCCATGCCTCCGGAGAGATTGGAGCCTAAATCCAGAACCTTAAACCACTCGCAGCGCTGCCTTAAGCAGTGTGATACCTTAGACTGCACAGCACAGAACAATGCCAGGCCTGACCACTTTCTACAGAGTTTGAACCTGATCCACGGCTCTTCCTCAATCCCCCCATCCCGCAAAATCATTTGCCATCAATTAATCTGAATATTATCAAGAAATTTTCAGTGAGCTTCTCATGAGTGGGGTGCAGTATTTTGTCCTGCCTGCCTTATTTTTAAGGTGGCCAAGGAGTAGTTCTGGAAGTCCTTTCTCTCAATCTAAAACCATCCACCCAGTGGTCTGGGCTCTGCTGACTTCCTGCATGCCCAAGTTTCAATGAAAGCCCATGGGGAAGAGATCAGGAGGGAACACAACAGACTGCTGGATCAGGCAAAAGAGACCACCTAGTCAAGTCTCACAGGGGCCACTCAGATGCCCCAGTGAGAAGCCCACAAGCAGGGCTCAAGCAGAAGAGCAGCCTTCTCCCCCCCCCCCTGTGGTTTCTGGCAACTGGGATTCAGAAGCTTTGCTGCCTCTGACTGTGGAGGCAGAGCAGAGCCACTGAGAGCCGCCCATAGCTCTCTCTTCCATGAGTCCTCTTTTAAAGGTCTGTAGACCTCTCTGCCTCCTGGGGAAACAAGTTTAACCATGCACTGCATTTTCAGATCAGGAAGTGAGGGCAGGCAGCAAGGCTGAGGAGCACCAGAGAAATGCTTTGCGGAAAGAAAAATGCACCCACCACACCCTCAGCCACTTTGCAATGGTAAGGAACGTGCCAACCCCAGCTCTAAAGTGCCCTGAGTATGAGGCAGGAAAATGGAGCCCTCTTTCACCAGGCAAAGTCAATTTTTGAGGCAGGACTTATGCAAAGAGAGCAAATGGAAGTTTTAATCAGCCCCACATAATAGCAGCAAAGAGGTACGTATATCTATAAAACACATTCTTATTAAGTGATCCACTAGTTAGTATAAACTTTTGGTTTTCTGGAGAATTTTTGAATGGAATGAAGCTCCACCATTCTCCTGCAAAGGTGTCTTTGTGCTCCCTTCCTCTTGTCAGGAAGAGGTCAGCAAAGGTGTCTTTGTGCTCCTCTTCCTCTTCATGTGTGGGTCAATTTTTCCATAAGGCAATAATAATAATAATAATAATAATAATAATAATAATAATAATAATAATAATAATAATAATAATAATAATAATAATATATTTACATCCCGCCCATCTGGCTGGGTTTCCCCAGCCACTCTGGACAGCTTCCAAAGGGAGATTAAAAATACATTAAAACATCAGTCATTTAAAAACTTCCCTAAACAGCCTTCAGATGTCTTCAAAACATCAGATAGTTGTTAATTTCCTTGACAGCTGATGGGGGGGCGTTCCACAGGGCGGGCGCCACCACCGAGAAGGCCCTCTGCCTGGTTCCCTGTAACTTGGCTTCTCGCAGTTAGGGAACCACCAGAAGGTCCTTGGAGCTGGACCTCAGTGTCCGGGCGGAACAATGGGGGTGGAGACGCTCCTTCAGGTATACTGGGCCGAGGTCGTTTAGGCAATGATTCACCCTCTTTTGTACCATGCGTTCAATTCTGTACCTTTTAAACCCTTCCAGAATGTGACTGTAACCACATGTGCTCTGCCACTAAGAGAAATCCAATTAGTGGTTTATCCAATAATCGTTTGTCTTGTTTAGCATTTAAATACAGATTCAGTAACGCAAGCACTGCAGACTTCATGGCATACTGATGAGTAATTTTACTTATCTCACCTGCTTTCTCTCAGCTTCTGACATCCCAAACCGGTAATGTCCCAGCAGGAAAGGCCAGACTGCTTTCCGGATCTCATGCTGGACCCCTCCGAAGTAGACTAGCCGCAAAAGCTCTTTCTCCTCATAGCTCTGTGGGGAAAGTTCACTGAAAACTGAGGCCAACTAAAGAGAAAATGACTTTTCCTCCCCCCCCCCGCCAGCCCTCAACCATCCGCCTTCAAAAGCAGGGCCAGAGCCGACTGTGCCCCAGGGCTGGCCAGGGTGAATTGGGGGTCCCCCTTACCGTACTGTCTTGCAGGAACATCTCCCAGACCTCAGCGGTCAGCCCCTGGCTGGCACTGCAGGGCACGCTGGGTGACACAATGTCATGGTTCACCAGTGCCGAGAGGTGGGTTCTCACCGTGGAGAGGTGCCGGCAGTAGGCCAGCCCTAAGCCATGGAAAGCAGAGAGAAAGAGGCTGCACAGAGGGCAATCCCAGAGAGACCAGAGAACAGCGGGAAGGGCAGGTAGGGGAGGCGGCTAAAGCACCACTGCCGATTCCTCCCCCAGGGAGGGGCAATACTGGCACAAGAAGGACCCCCACCACCCGCCTGACTTGGAGGAGGGACTGTAGGACCATGTCAGGACCCAAGGAGCCCCTTCAGTCCCCTTCCAACTCTACAGTTCTGCGATTCCATGTCCACTGACCCATGCTGTCACTTAGAGGAAAGAAAATCTGAACTGGTTGTATCAACCACCCTGCCCAAGCTGGGTGCCCTCCAGGCGCTCTAAACTGCAAATCCCAGTCAACCCAACTGTGTCAAGGCTGCAGTTCAAGCCCCATGTTGAGCAAAACATTCCTGCATTGCAAGGGGTTGGACTAGATGAGCCCGGCGGTCCCTTTCACCTCGACCATTCTACGATTCAATGCGCTGTAGTCCAAATGACCATGCTCACTGGGGTGATGGAGTTGTAGTTCCAAACATCTGCTATAGACTGATGGCAGAGGGAGAGAAGGGAAGCAGAGCTAGTCCCCTGGCAAGGGGATGAGAGGCCAGCTGCCTCCATCAACCATCACCAACTGGCAGCCATTCCACAGGCTACCTGCACCAATTCTATCCCAGCTGTTCCTTATTAAGAACTTTGTCACTTTTAAGAACCGGTGCCAGACTTTGATTTTTCCTTCTCCCTTCCCATCTCTTTCCTTTAATGCCATGTCTGATAGATCATAATCCTGAAGGCCAAGATCATCTTGATCTTTATTGAGCTGCAAGTCTTTTTGGCTTAAGAGCCAGGGGAAGTCTGGGATAAACAAAATATTTTTGCAGTTTTGGTGTCACAGTGGTAGAACCAAGGTAGTTCTGCCCTTCAGTTCACAATACTGGGGCAAACTCCACATCACACTTAATTGCAAGGCCATAGTGCTATAGGGGATATAAAAGTACTTCTTTGTCATCACCTTTTAAAATGAAAAGCAGCAGAAGACAGAAAAGGCTGCTTAACCCTTTCTCCCCCATGGTTATTTCTACACCCAAAATCGTAATTCCATCTCCTGCCCTCAAATGCTTTTTCATCAGGAGATGCAGCAGACGGGGGGTGGGGGTGGGGAGCAAATTTCAAAGAAATGGTGGGGGAAGGGTTAAGCAGGCTGTTCCCCTGGCTCCCAAGTGGTGACTAAAAATGGGATGAAGTGAAAACTCACAGCCATAAAACGCTCGCGATAGTATCTGGTACTTCATGTTATCACACAGCAGCTTCAGAGGAGCCCTGGGAAGAGAGAGGGAAGGGGGGTGTAGCTGCAGTCCTGTAAGGAACCAGAGGATGGATACACCGCAAGCAATAATCCCATTTTTCAAGATGTACTTTTCAAAAACACACTAGCTGCCATTCAAAGCATAGCATTTTCCTCCTGAGTGACTCACAAGATTAAAAGCAATTTAAAAGCATCCTACACAGGGGTTCCTGAACTTTTCCAGGCTCCTGCCCCCTTAGTTCCATAAACTCATGCCCAGAGCCCCCAGTCTATAAAAGGCATTATACAAAATAGCATAATAATAACACAAGATAATAAGACAATAAAACTCAAAATGCTAATAATAATGAAGAATGTATGTGCTACTGCACCTGGCTGTGGGCTGAGCCACACCATACAGTGAGAGCCTCCCCCCAAAGAATCATGGGAGCTGTAGTTTGTTAAGGGTGCTGGGAATTAAGAACACAAAGAGATCCCGCTGCATGAGGCTAATGGCCCCTGTAGCCCAACAGCCTGGTCTCACCGTGGCCACCCAGATGCTGAGAAACTGCTCTACCGAAGCAGGATGGCCTCCAGCCGTGGAGACAGAGTACAGCCCTCGTGGCTAGTAACCCTTGAGAGAGAAGGGTCGTAGCTCACAGGCAGAGCATCTGCCTTGCACAAAGAAGCTCCAAGAGCCAATCCCCAACTGCCTCTCTAGTCAGGGCTACAGAGCCCAGAGAGCCTCTGCCAGTTGGTGTGGACAGTACTGCCCTAGATGGGTCTGACTCCCTATGTTCCTGAACTACAGCTCCCAGGATTCTCTGGGGAGAGTCATGTGCTTTAACTGTCCTTCCAGACCTCACCCCGCCAGCCCTCAAGTCAGCCCTTTTGCCTCTGTGAGGCCACCTGGGCTCCCTGGCAGAGAGCAACCCCATCTCACCCCCAAGCCAGCCTCTGTTGCCTTGCCTTTCATGGTTGCAGCCATTGGAGGGGCCACTCTCCGTGGATCCGCTCTGAGAGCAGGATGAGCAGGAGGACTTGCGGGTGCCCAGCTGCCACATGGAAGGGAGGGTGCTCGTCTGGGTGTCGACCAGATCCTGCGGGGCTAGAAATGCAGAAAGAGAACAGCACAACATCAGGATAAGGTTTGAAGCAGCTTACCCCAGGAGCAGAGAGAGAGGGAAAGCTAGATGGGAAAAATCAGACACACAATATTTGGAGGGCTACATCGATTAAACCAATTGCATGATCTTCACCCAATCACAGGAAGGCTTTCAATTAAAAAGAGCGAAAAGGTCAACTGCACCAGCATCCACAAACTGGGCTCATTGGCACAACCAAAGGTGGCACCTAAGGAGGCTTTTCTCAAGATAACCACCTCAGTCTCCAAGGAAAATGCATGAATTTGCAGGGAGCACAAGGGAAGCTGCCTTGTACCCAGCCCATCTAGCTAGTACTGTCAGCACTGAATGGCAGCAGTCTCAGGCAGTGATACTTTCCCAGCCCTCCCCAGAGGTGCTGGAGATTGAACCAGGGACCCCTTGCATGCAGCACAGGTGCTCAGCCATCAAGCTGTGCACCTCCTATTCCTTGCTGATTAACTTGGGGTCATTTGCAAGGGACTGTGTGCCTCAAGGGAACTGGGAACCCTGCGGTCAGAGGAGAGAGAAACCTTGCCTCTGGTGTTTGCAGGGTCCCTTTTCCTGTGATGAAAGGGAAAAGAATCAAGAGCTCTATTGCTGGGAAGAATGGTTCCATCCAAGACGTTTGGAGTGGAGGGGAGTCCTCTGGAAAGCCCCCACCCCCACCAGTGAGACAGGGTCATCCGGATGAGCTGAGGCAGGAAAACAGGATCCTCTCACCCAGCCTTTAACTTTCTTGGGTCCTCCATACATAGTAGGACAGCAGAGATGCCTCGGCTTTTGCTTGTCTCTAGGCAGCCTCAGAGAAGGGACACGGGTGGTGCTATGGGTTAATCCACAGAGCCTAGGGCTTGCCGATCACAAGGTCGGTGGTTCGAATCCCCGCGACGGGGTGAGCTCCCGTTGCTCGGTCCCTGCTCCTGCCAACCTAGCAGTTTGAAAGCACGTCAAAGTGCAAGCAGATAAATAGGTACCGCTCCGGCGGGAAGGTAAACGGCGTTTCCGTGCGCTGCTCTGGTTTGCCAGAAGCGGCTTAGTCATGCTGGCCACATGACCTGGAAGCTGTATGCCGGCTCCCTTGGCCAGTAAATCGAGATGAGCATCGCAACCCCAGAGTCGGTCACGACTGGACCTAATGGTCAGGGGTCCCTTTACCTTTACCTTTAGGCAGCCTCAGAAGCATTCTCTGGAGCTGGCCAAGTCTCAGTTATTTTTAGCCACAGCTTTTACCTCCTCTGGATGTGTAGGTAAAGCAGGAGCTGGGCTGAGTACAGAGGATGCTGTTCAGAGTTCAAAAACTAGAGTTCAAGGGCTAGAAGCCATTGATAGCCTTATTCTCCATGAATTTGTCCAATCCTCTTTTAAAACCCTCAACTTATCTATATAAGGGATGCAGGTGGCGCTGTGGATTAAACCACAGAGCCTAGGGCTTGCTGATCAGAAGGTTGGCGGTTCGAATCCCCATGACGGGGTGAGCTCCCGTTGCTCGGTCCCTGCTCCTGCCAACCTAGCAGTTCAAAAGCACATCAAAGTGCAAGTAGATAGGGGGGCCACTAGGGGCGCATTGGAAGATGGCTGACAATACCATCTCTCCGACTCCCACGGGGTAATTAAGAGGCTGTTATGGGAGTAGGCAGCCTCCCTTGTTGCCCCAAGGAAATGGGGAAAACTGCCCTTGCCTGCTGTGCCCATAAATCACCCCCTAATTCGAAAGAAGGGGGTGAGGGCCCTAGGCAGAATGCCCCCGTGTGGACCTCGGCTCTCCTGGACGCTGTCTCTGATCGCGCACTAGCTGCAGCAATTTGGAATAATTAATTACAAAAGAAGCAAATGCACATATTTCAAGTGAAGAAGGGGAGTGAAGTCTGCTAATTTAAGTGACCTCTGCGAAAGAAGACGACGGGTTGGAGAAACAGGAATATTTTACGATGAAGATACATCAAAGGCTGGGTATGTTGACAACGGGACTGAATGGGGGGGGGACCTTTTTTACTTTCCTTCTATGTGATTTACAAGAACCCCTCCTCATTAGAATCGTCAGTTGAACTGACCCAAGCAGGATGATTAAGGTCTGTGTGGAGATAAACTTTAACCAAAAGTATGCTTTATGGATATCAAGAAGCAATAAGAGCTTTTGGAATGGCGCAGCAATTAATTCGGAGTTGCCATCTTGCCAAAGGATTTATAGCCGGGAAGAGGTACGGACCTGTTTTCAGACTGCATTCCTGGTGAATCTCCTCAGAGGTTTTGAGAAAGGAGGCAAATTGGTGAAGATTAATGATGCTAAGACTGTTTTGATGTATGGAAGTGATGTTATATGGAAAACGTCTGGATATGGCTACTGGATAAAAAAAATAATATCCACGCAGGATTACAAACTGTTCTAACCAGCTTGTGGAGACTATCAGAGGTCACAAAGAGAAAGGAAAAATATATGAAAATAACAACAAGAGATGTGGAAAAACAATAAGAAAGGACTGGATAGTACTGTGAACATTATAAGGTTAGATTTGTGGACATTAAAACAGCAGTAAGAAGCAAGAAGTTGATTGGATCCCCTTCGGAACTTGAAATATGGGTACCCCCAACAAAAATTTAAAATTCGGCTGTGTAATTTGGAATTTATGTAATTTGGTTTGATTTGATGTGATTGGTCGGTTAATAAAAAATATTCTTAAAAAAACAAAAACAAAGTGCAAATAGATAAATAGGTCGCTCCGGCGGGAAGGTAAACAGCGTTTCCGTGTGCTGCTCTGGTTTGCCAGAAGTGGCTTAGTCATGCTGGCCACATGACCCGGAAGCTGTACGCTGGCTCCCTCGGCCAATAAAGCGAGATGAGCGCCGCAACCCCAGAGTTGTTCGCGACTGGACTTAACTGTCAGGGGTCCTTTACCTTTACCTTTTACCTATCTATATACTGGTACTTTTTCCAGAATCCAGTTCACATTTTCTGTCTTGTTATAAAATATATGTTGTATTTTTGAAATCTTGCAAATCACTGTAGGATTTTTGATGAAGGGAAAGATACAAACCCTTTCTCAGGGTAGCCAACCTTGTGCTGCCCAGATGATGTTGGACTACAACTCCCATTGTCCAGGACCATTGAGCTAAACTGGGTGTGCGTGTTGGGAGGTTGTAGTCCAGCAATATCCGGCGGCCATGTTGGCTATCCCAGAAACAACTAACCTTAAGTGCTCACCATGTCACAGTAAACTTCATGGAGAACTGGCTAAGCACTTAAGAGCTGTGAGGCAGCTAAGTTACAATTCACAGCAAAACTTTCAAAATAATCCCTGGCTGGTTTCACATCAGAGCAAAGGCTCTGATGTGCCTTCCAATTACAAGCTCTCATCTAACTGGCTTGCAGGAGCCCTGCAATGACATGCTGACTCCAAATCTGCAGCAGAATCACTTTGAAACAATTTTACCACACCAAAATGATTGAAGGGAAATTTCCATGAATCACCCCTACATGTCCCACTGGAGCACCATCGCCTAAATGAGTTTTGGAAAGGATGCCAAATGCTTTGATACAAGAAGAAAGAGCATCCCTGGAGCAGATTGTTCTTGAGGGACGGGGCAATGGAGCCTTCCTCCACCAAACAAGAATTGGACCACAGGAGGATGCAAAAGCCATATCCTGCTCTCTAAACTCTATGCAGGGGAAATGGGAAATGTGAATTCAAGGAGGGTGGGAGGAGCATTTTGATTCAGATCACAGCAGGAAGGTCACTCTGCACAGAGAAGCAGGCTTTGTGTCTGCTGGCATTTGCTAAATCCTACATCAACCAACCTGTTCAGGTATTTAGCAGGTGAACTGCCTGGGCTTTTAACTAATCAATTTAAAAATGAAGGCACAAAGCAGATTCTATTGCTTTCTAGGAGAAATGAAAAAACAGCACCGTGTTTTTCAAAGGTCAGCTGATTGACAGTTTTCCATGTTACTATCAGATGCCTCAAGTATCATTTGGTGGAAAGGAAGGACCCAAGCATTAACAAAATAATGTCCCCATAGTGACACTGGGGAAAGTCAGGCTGAGGTCTGCTGGGCCAATTCTTGGCTGCAGGGCAAAGCCAACCCAGCCCTTGTCCCCTCCAGCCTGAGATCCAAAAGGGAGAGGGGCTGACCCGACAGGAACCTGTCTTCCCCAGATCATCCTTTGGGCAGCAAGAGGGATGGCTCCATCTCTGCAGAGGTGGCTGCAGCTGCTGATCTGTTAAAGGACATTTTTCATTTGAGCTCCGTTGCCTCCTTCCTTTCATCTGCCTCAGATTATAACCAACAAGAAGTATGACAGCAACATTATATCACTACTAAAAGCGATTAGATCCATTAAAACATGCCTCTGATTTAATTGGACAATAGATTTCACGGTTTTCATTTTTTTAAATGTTAATTGTTATAGCTATTTATGCATCTGTGGGCATCAGGCATCTCCACCTCCTCCTCCTAACACAGAAGGGATTGGGGCCAGCTGTGACACATGCAGCACACCATTACAGAGGGAAGAAAGGAGGCCGCTTTTCCTTCACAGCTGTGAGTATTTTATGGACATGCAGGTCTAATCAGTTCATTGGTTTAAAAAGCATTGTATGATCAATCTATTAAGATTTCTTTAAACTGGGAAGCAGCCCTAATCACAGTCACTCTTACAGGTGCCACATAATACTGTTCTGCATTTGTAAGAAAGCAATGTTTTAGTTTGGCAGCACCTGCACACTTTGGAACTCCTTGCCTGTTGACACCAGGCAGGTGGAATTGCTGTACCCTTTTCGGTACCTGCTAAAAAAAAATTTAGACAATCCTGTCCAGACATGCAGACAATTGATGTATGTTTAAATCTGTTTTTAGCTCATTAACGTTAATTATTTAAAAATGTTTTACATAGGGTTTTTAAAAAATAATTTTATTGTTTTATTCTTCTTGTAAACCACTTTCCCCCCCTTACAACCAAGGTGTATATAAATGTTATGAATTAAATGAACTTGCTTCTTCTGCTTGTGTGCCTCCAGGCAAAGCAGCCCAAGGGAATGAGCCAAGGAAAAAGATGGGGAAGAGGAGGATCCCAGCTGCCTGCCCTGCCCAGATTCATAAATGCCAGCATCTGCCCCAGCTGCCAAGCCAAAAGCAAGAAGCACCCTCCATGTGCCAACAACAACATTACACAGGTGTGGGCTGGACCCCAACGTGACCAGAAGGGGAGCCGTTGCCTCAGGAAGACTCAGAGACCATTTGGGCATCACCACCACTCTGCCAGAGGTCCGACGCATCCAGGCCTTTTCTTTCCCAGCGGCAGTAGAGGTGGAGGGAAGGCAAGAAGGGTGATTAACAACCACTAAAGAGGAAGGGAGAGAAAAGGCAAAACATGAAGACGGGCACAGTCCATGCCGCTTCCTCAAGCCTGGAAAAAGGAAAAACACACTAGGAACTCACTAGCTGTGATTCCCACATTGCTGAGGGTTGGTTCCAACTCTACGATTCTAGGAATAGTAGAAAAATCCATCATTGGCCAGAAATCCCCCTATGGGAAAGCAAAAGAGAGCCAGTGTGGCCTAGTGGTTAGAGTGTTGGGCTTAGGACTTGGGAGAAAAGGATTCAAATCCTCACTCAGCCATGAAGTTCAATGAGTGGCCTTGGGTGCCAGTCACTGCCTCTCAGCCTAACCTACCTCCCAGGGGTGTTGTGGGGATAAGACAGGGAGGCGAATTATGTATGCCAACTTGAGCTCCTTGGATGAAAATGTTGGATATAAATGAAAAGAACAATAATTAAGATCACTAACACGATAGGAGTTGGGAGTCAGTCAACATCTAGAGTAAAAGGTAAAGGTAAAGGTACCCCTGCCCGTACGGGCCAGTCTTGACAGACTCTAGGGTTGTGCACCCATCTCACTCAAGAGGCCGGGGGCCAGCGCTGTCCGGAGACACTTCCGGGTCACGTGGCCAGCGTGACATCACTGCTCTGGCGAGCCAGAGCTGCACACGGAAACGCTGTTTACCTTCCCGCTAGTAAGCGGTCCCAATTTATCTACTTGCACCCGGGAGTGCTTTCGAACTGCTAGGTTGGCAGGCGCTGGGACCGAACAACGGGAGTGCACCCCGCCGCGGGGATTCGAACCGCCGACCTTTCGATCGGCAAGCCCTAGGCGCTGAGGCTTTTACCCACAGCGCCACCCGCGTCCCTCAACATCTAGAGAGAGCAGAGCAAATACACACCCTTTGATGTTTGATGGAGGATTCAGTTTCCCCAGCTTTCATTTATTAATATATTTAAATACAAGTACAGATTTCTAATCCTTATGAAAGCAAGCTCCCAAAGTGTGGGCAACACTGGCTGAAACTTCAGAAGCCAGAGACTGGCTGGGACGCCAGTACCTTGCACAGCTCCGAGTGAGCAAACCATGAATAAAATATGCAAATCAGTAATAGTAATAGTAATTTATTATTTGTACCCCACCCATCTGCCTGGGTTTCCCAAGCCACTCTGGGCAGCTTCCAACAAAGATTAAAAATACATTAAAATGTCACACATTAAAAACTTCCCTGAACAGGTCTGCCTTCAGATGTCTTCTAAATGTCAGGTAGTGTTTTTCTCTTTGACATCTGGTGGGAGGGCGTTCCACAGGGCGGCTGCCACTACCGAGAAGGCCCTCTGCCTGGTTCCCTGTAACTTGGCTTCTCGCAGCGAGGGAACCGCCAGAAGGCCCTTGGCGCTGGATCTCAGTGTCCGGGCAGAACGATGGGAGTGGAGACGCTCCTTCAGGTATACTGGGCTGAGGCCATTTAGGGCTTTAAAGATCAGCACCAACACTTTGAATTGTGCTCGGAAACGTACTGGGAACCAATGTACCGGTAGGTCTTTCAGGACCGGTGTTATATGGTCTTGGCGCCCCCCCCCCCCAGTCACCAGTCTAGCTGCTGCATTCTGGATTAGTTGTAGTTTCCGAGTCACCTTCAAAGGTAGCCCCATGTAGAGCGCATTGCAGTAGTCCGGGGGGGGGGGGATAACTAGAGCATGCACCACTCTGGCGAGACAGTCTGCGGGCAGATAGGGTCTCGGCCTGCGTACCAGATGGAGTTGGTAAACAGCTGCCCTGGACACAGAATTGACCTGCGCCTCCATAGACAGCTGTGAGTCCAAAATAACTCCCAGGCTGCGCACCTGGTCCTTCAGGGGCACAGTTACCCCATTCAGGACCAGGGAGTCCCCCACACCCACCCGTCCCTCGTCCCCCAAGAACAGTACTTCCGTCTTGTCAGGATTCAACCTCAATCCATTAGCCGCCATCCATCCTCCAACCCCCTCCAGACGCTCACACAGGACCTTCACCACCTTCACTGGTTCTGATTTGAAAGAGAGGTAGAGCTGGGTATCATCCGCATATTGATGGACACCCAGCCCAAATCCCCTGATGATCTCGCAGCGGCTTCATGTAGATGTTAAAAAGCATGGTAAGGACTGTATAATACATTATGCAAAGTGTCAGGGAATGGCCTGAAGACAAGGACTGGGGAATGCATTCTATGGCAGACCAGCTTCTCTCCGATGGAGAGCTGGAGGGGGAAGAGTCGCCCCCTTTGTCCACAGCGTGTTCAGAAGCAGAGACAGGCAGAAGCTGAACAGCTTGGGGGAGTTACTCAGTTACGAGATAATGACGACAGAACCAGAAGGGAGGGGGCAGCTAGTTGTCTCGTCACTTGAAAGCGTGAGGGACCTCCCCTCGGACTTGGAGGTCCAAACGTATCAGGGAACAAAGGAGTCAGAGGGAGGAACTTCCCGTTGGCGCCCAAAATGCTGTGGAAGCCGGAAAGAGGATTAGACTAGCCAACTGCCTTCCTTGTGGAGAGCTGTGTATTTGTGCCCTCCACATGATGCTGTAATAAAAGGACTATAGATCTATCAGCTGCTCATTAATTCTTATCTGTGAAGTCACCGAAGGGAGGGGAGGACTCTCGATGCCTGACACAAAGTAAGCAAATTTCCATAATTTATACTGGTGGTGGACATGAACATTCCTTGGTGCAGAATTTTAATGTATCCAAACTGGATCATGCACACCTCTGAGCATTCCTTGGTATTCCTCAGGGCATGGAAGGCAGGCTACAATGGCATAATAAATATAGCTTATGAAATATGAATGGAATACACTCCTATATGTTTATAACATGTAGCAAAATTAAAAGTTACCCTAAAGTGGAAAAAAAAATCTTATTTAACATACCTATGTCAGCTTTCTCAGTTTCTACCAGGCGAGCAACCTTACCAAACTCTGACTGAAGGCCAGGATAGAGGATCCGGAAAACGTAATCGGTTGCCTCCTCCTCCTCCTTGTCTGATGCCGACTCCGAGGACCCCTGGGGGCTTCGCTTCTTCAGCTTTGGAAACACCTTCCCCTTTGAGGAGTCAAACAAAATTATTATTAATAATAATAATTTTATTATTTATACCCCACCCATCTGGCTGGGTTTCCCCAGCCACTCTGGGCGGCTCACAGCATATATCAGAACATACTAAACTTCCCTGAATAGGGTTGCCTTCAGATTTCTTCTCAAAGTCAGATAGTTGTTTATTTCCTTGACATCTGAAGGGAGGGTGTTCCACAGGGAAGGTGCCACTACTGAGAAGGCCCTGTGCCTGGTTCCCTGTAACCTCGCTTCTCACAGTGAGGGAACCAGCGGAAGACCCTTGGAGGAGGATCTCAGTGTCCGGGCTGAACGATGGGAACGAAAAAGCTCCTTCAGGTATGTAGGGCTGAGGCAGTTTAGGGCTTTAAAGGTCAGTACCAACACTTTGAACTGTGCTCAGAAACGCACTGGGAGCCAATGAAGGTCCTTTATATCAGGCTTCCTCAACCTCAGCCCTCCGGATGTTTTTGGCCTGCAACTCCCATGATACCTAGCTAGGGATGATGGGAATTGTAGTCTCAAAACATTTGGAGGGCCAAGGTTGAAGAAGCCTGCTTTATATGGTCTCGGTGCCACTCCCAGTCACCAGTCTAGCTGCCGCATTCTGGATTAGTTGTAATTTCCAGGTCCCTTCAAAGGTAGCCCCACATAGAGTGCATTGCAGTAGTCAAAGCGGGAGATAACTAGAGCATGCACCACTCTGGCGAGACAGTCTGCGGGCAGATAGGGTCTCGGCCTGCGTACCAGATGGAGTTGGTAAACAGCTGCCCTGGACACAGAATTGACCTGCGCCTCCATAGACAGCTGTGAGTCCAAAATAACTCCCAGGCTGCACACCTGGTCCTTCAGGGGCACAGTTACCCCATTCAGGATCGGGAAGTCCCCCACACCTGCCAGTTCCCTAAAAACAGTACTTCTGTCTTGTCAGGATTCAACCTCAATCCATTAGCCGCCATCCATCCTCCAACTGCCTCCAGACACTCACACAGGACCTTCACTGCCTTCATTGGTTCTGAATGAAAAGAGAGATAGAGCTGGGTATCATCCGCATACTGATGAACACTCAACCCAACCCCCCTGATGATCTCTCCCAGTGGCTTCTATATGAGCATGGGAGAGAGAACAGAACCCTGAGGCACCCCACAAGTGAGAGCCCAGGGGTCTGAACACTCATCCCCCAACACCACTTTCTGGACACAACCCAGGAGTGGGACCACTGTATGACATTGCCCCCAGCTCCCAGCTCCTCTAGATGGTCCAGAAGGATGTCATGGTTCGATGGTATCAAAGCCACTGAGAGATCCAGCAGAACTAGGAAACAGCTATCACCTCAATCCCCGGCACACTGGAGATCCTTGACCAGTGCGACTGAGGATGTTTTGGTCAGTTTCACTTGTCCAAGCAGCCTGTCCACATCCTCAGAGGTAACAGATTGGAACTGATCCTATGCAACTTGTCTAGACAGGACTCTAGCACTCTCCCGCCCTGGCCCTGCTCCCATGGTGGCGTCTGAGTGGCTTTAATCTGCAAAAGACTTTGCAAAATCATTGCAGAAGATATTGGGGTTGTCACCAGGCCCCAATGGTGAAGGTGGTTCCATTAGATTGTGAACCACCTGAAAGAGTCTCCTGCTGCTGTTTTCTGCAGATGCAATAGAGGTGGTGAAGAAGGTTCTCTTCGCCATTGCTATCGCCACTTGGTAGGCTCGACGTTGAGCTGTAACCCGTGTCTAGTCAGATTCAGAATGAGTTTTCTGCCACTGGTGTTCTAGCCATCTCAGCGATTGTTTCATCACCCTCAGCTCCGGGGAAAACCAGGGGGTTGTCCAGGCTCCATGCAATCGGAGAGGGCGCTTCGGATCCAGACAGTCGATAGCCCTGCCACATTCCAGCGGGCCACCAAGGAATCAGCTGAAAGGCCATCAACATGGGATAAAACATCCCCTACCACTCTCTGGAAACCATTTGGATTCATTAAGTGGTGGGGGCGGACCATCTGAATCAGTCCCACCTCCCTGCAGAGGGGAAGGGTCGCAGAGAAGTCCAGTTGCACCAGGAAGTGATCTGACCATGGCACTTCTTTTGTTTCAGTTTTACTTAATTGTCAGATCACCCACGTCCATGGAGGTGAACACCAGGTCTAAGGCATGTCCGTGACTATGAGTTGGGCCAGACTTATTCAGGGACAGCCCCATGGAGGCCATGTGTTCCACAAAGTCCCAAGCGGTTCCTTGTAAGGTTGTGTCAGCATGGGTGTTAAAATCCCCTAGGACAACCAAACTAGGTTTCTTCAGGAGAACATCCACCACAACCTGAAGCAGCTCAGGCAGGGAATCCTTAATGCAGTAGGGAAGTTAGTACAGTAATAGGAATCCTGCACTGCCTCTATTGCCCAAGCTCCAGAACATGCACTCAGAAAACTGGCGTCCCAATAGGACGCCTGGTGCAGGCTAATGACTTTCTAAAGATCACTGCAACCAACCCCCCCTTTCCCCACCCAAATAACCTGGGCTGCTGTGCGTAAGAGAAACCTGGTGGACAAGCAGTGGCAAGAACAGACCCATCTGCCTCATCCAACCTCATTTCTCCATCCACAATCAAGTCATGCATGGCGGTGGTCTTGTGGATCATTGACCGGGCATTGCACAGCAGCACCTTCAGGTCATGTGGGTCTGCCTTGTTGATTCCAGCATCCTTTCAGTCAGGACCAGACTTGGAGGAAACAAAGATCTTCAGAAATGTGGCTGCCTCATTTAGTGCAGAACAACGACCAAGCCAATGCCAGAGCAGGCTCAGTCCCAGGCTCAGACTTCCATAGCATTCCAATCCAATGTGAGGAACTATCCCCTCTGAAACTGTGGAGAACCACTGCCAGTCTGTGAAACCAATACGAAACTTGATGGATCTACTATTTTACTCAATCTAACACAACTTCCTGAATGCCCAAGGCCAAGCTCACATTTCCATGGGGGAGAAGGGGTGGGGGTGAGAACAGTCTCCCCTTATCGCAGAGGTTTCCCTCCCTAGCACAGCTTTCCCTCGTTGCTTTTCAAGTCTGATTTTCTTCGTTCAGTTTTTAAATTTGATTAAAACAATATTTCACGACAAGGGTTCATTCCGGAAAGAACATCAGAAGAGCCTCTGGATCAGGCCAGTGCCTGTCCAGTCCAGAATCCTGTTCTCACAGTGGCCAACCAGATGCTCCAATGGGAAACCCACAAGCAGGACCCATGCACAAGATCACCTTCTCCTCCTGTGATTTCTAGCTACAGTACTGATATTCAGAAGAATATTAATATTTTTAAAAACCTATATGCAGGATTAGAATCACACGATAAGACTCCAGATAGAATACACCCAGAGCCTCCTGCTCAGCCCTCCCTGGAGATGCCACTGGGGCCTGAGCTGAGGGGCTTCCCCTTGCAAAGCAGGAGCTCTTTGACAGACCTTGAGCTCCAGCAGGCGCCCTCGATGGGCTCCTGAGGGCTCAACCCCTCTAAAAGCACAGCAGAAGAACAGAAGACCCACAAAGCCCTTCTTGCACCAGCCACTTCCAGAGCCCATGAACAGTTCATAAGAACATCAGAAGAGCCTGCTGGATCCATCCAGTGAGGCCCATCTGGTCCAGCATCCTGTCCTGAGAGTGGCCAACCAGATGCCTCTTCTGCCAAGCCCACAAGCAGGAATCAAACGCAAGAGCCCTCTCCCTTCCAGTGGTTTCCAGCAACTGGCATTCAGAAGCACTGCTGCCTCTGACCTTGTAGGCAGAGTGCAGCCATCGTAGCCAGTAGCCATCGATAGGCCTCTCGTCCTCTATGAATTTGTCTAGACCTCTTTTAAAACCATCTCAGTTGGAGGCCATTACTGCCTCCTGTGGGAGGGAGTTCCAGAGTTTTACTATGTGAAGAAGGCCTTTCTGTTGTCTATATACCTTAAAATCTTCAACTTCATTGGATGCCCATGAGTTCTAGTGTAATGACAGAAGGAGAAAAACATTTTCCTCTCCATTTTCTCCATGCCATGCATGACTTCATAAACTTCCATCAGGTTTCCTCTTAGGCCTTATGCACATTTGCCTTCCTCCACTGTCTCCAGGCACAGACTGCACTTAAAAGCTCCAGGTCTGAGCAGGGGTTGGGGTTGTGCTTTTTTTGCTCAGAGCTTTCCCCACAAAACCCCATTCTTTGAAGCTCAATCAGAGCAAATGTCATTCGGCAGAAAACCCAAATTGACGTTTGCTCCGATTGAGCTTTAAAGAATGGGTTTTTGTGGGGACAGCTTGGAGCCAAAGAAAGAAGAAGAAATGTTTGGACATGGAGCTTTTAAGTGTGGACTGTGGCTGCAAAGATCAGGGCAAAAGGGTGTGGATAAGCCATGATTTGCCTTTTCTCTAAATTATAATGTCCAAAGCCCTGCAGCCTTTCCTTGTAGGAGGGTTCTCCACCCCCCTTGATCACCTCAGTGTCCTTTTCCAGCTCTACAAAGTCATTTTTGAGTGGAGATTACCAGTCCGGAGCTGTGAGAGGCCAACCCATGAGAGGCCACCCTCACCCCCCCCCAGGCTGCAGCCAGCCTTACCTTCCCCCTCTGTGACCACAGAGGGGGGTCCAGCTGGCCATGGGGCAGGAGCCCATTTTCTAGGCAGGAGAGGAACTGCAGGAGGTGCCCACCTTTCGGGAATCGCAGTGGTGGGCGCTGGATGCCGTCTTGGCTTACCAGGACAACTGTGCCCCCACTGTCTACTATTGGCAAGAGAAAGCGGGTGAGGGGAGAGAGACGGAAAAGAGTGAAGAGGTGAGAACCAGATTCTGTCCAAAGAAACCCCACTGGGCTCCAGGGGGAGACAGAAGCATTTTGTTGCCCCCACCCCCAAATGGCCTAGGGCCACCCACACCTCTGCTTAATGTCAACAATGGACCCCTCGTGCGCCCTTTAAATCCCCTCGTACATACAACAGGTTTCTGGTTTTGATGTGGAGAAGCTTCTACTCTCTTTCCAGAGAATGGGGTGCTTCTCTCCTGCTCCCCCTCCAGGTCAGTCGTGGGTGGAGCCAGAGCCCAAACTGGACTGACCACCAGACAGGGCGACCAAAGCAGATTCTGTAGCGGAACTAGCCCCTCTCTTACCTTGCTGGTGGCAGTGGAGGTAGACAATGTCCTCCAGGCGGATGGTCATGGCGTAGTCCCAGTAGATGCTGTGAGAGGGAAGAACAAAGCCCATCGGCGTCACCCTCAGAAAACTCCCTGAAGGGTCAGCCCCACATCCACCTCTAACAGGAAGAAAATGGAGTGGGAATAAGCAAAACTAAACTCCTGGCAAATGCTCAATGAAAAAAAGAGACCCATCCCAAATTCTGTGGCAGTAAGTTCCACAATATTAGAGAATCCTTCCACAGTGAGTTCTCTCACTTTAAAAAATGAAGCTGCAATTTTCACTGCATCTATGCTACCAGTTTTTGTACCAATTTAGTGAATAATATTGAAGTTCTGAGTTAACATGCAATTGATGCATCATCTTTCAGACTGGCTCCCACCTGTTGGACCACTGAAATTGCAAGAGCTGGTTATGAAAATTTAGCTCACCTGTAGAGATGATGGCAGCATTGCTGATTGGCAGCTGAAGCTATCATTTAAGCTACCAGTATGGCTGGTGCAACTCTGCATAATTACATTTCAGCAGGAAACCTGGGATAACTCAGTCTGTAGAGCAGGAGACTCTTAATCTCAGGGTTGTGGCTTCAAGCACCACATTGGGCGAAAGATTCCTGCATTGCAGAGGGTTGGACTAGATGACCCCCGTGGTCCCTTCGAAGACTACAATTCTATGATTCTAAACCTGTTAAGACACCACCATTGACCATTATCTAGATATATCTTCTTATACAGTGGTACCTCGGGTTAAGAACTTAATTCATTCTGGAGGTCCGCTCTTAACCTGAAACTATTTGTTTTTAAATGATATTTATTAAAAGTTTAACAGTTACAGAAAAAAGAAAAAAAAGAGACAATAAAGTTACAATACATCAAAAATAAAAAGTAAAATAAAAAAAACAATACAGCAAAACAATAAGAAAAACAAAAGCATTTAAAAACAAAAACATTTAAAAACACATCCAGTATTTCCATATCTTTATCTTTCATTTACTTGTTTCATCGACCTCCTCACACCTCCCTTTTTTGTAATCTAATTCAATTAGCTATTTCAGCAAATCCTTTCCATCTTTCTCAATTTTTGTTCTATAATATATCTTAACACATTGTAACCTTAAATTTTACACTTTGGCCCATTGACAATCTATTTTTACTTAGTTCTTTATAACATTTCTGCTAAAACCATGTAACTTCATTCCAGCATCCTTCTAACATTCATGAATTTTACAGTATTTCTGTAAATATACTTTGAATTTTTTCCAATCTTCTTCCACCGACTCTTCTCCCTGGTCTCGGATTCTGCCAGTCATTTCCGCCAATTCCATGTAGTCCATCAGCTTCATCTGCCATTCTTCCCGGGTGGGTAGATCTTGTGTCTTCCAGTGCTTTGCGATGAGTATTCTTGCTGCTGTTGTAGCATACATATAAAAAGTTCTATCCTTCTTTGGCACCAATTGGCCGACCATGCCCAGGAGAAAGGCCTCTGGTTTCTTCAGGAAGGTATATTTAAATACCTTTTTCATTTCATTATAAATCATCTCCCAGAAGTTCTTAATCCTTGGGCATGTCCACCAAAGGTGAAAGAATGTACCTTCAGTCTCCTTACATTTCCAACATTTGTTATCAGGCAAATGGTAGATTTTTGCAAGCTTGACTGGTGTTATGTACCACCTATAGATCATTTTCATTAAATTCTCTCTTAAGGCATTACATGCCGTAAACTTCATACCTGTGGTCCATAACTGTTCCCAGTCAGCCATCATAATGTTATGTCCAACATCTTGTGCCCATTTAATCATAGCAGATTTCACCGTTTCATCCTGAGTATTCCATTTCAACAGCAAGTTATACATTCTTGACAGATTCTTAACTTTGGGGTCTAACAATTCTGTTTCCAATTTTGATTTTTCCACCTGGAAGCCTAATTTTTTGTCCAAATTATATGCCTCCATTATTTGATAATAATGGAGCCAGTCTCGCACTCTATTTTTTAATTTCTCAAAGCTCTGCAGTTTTAGTCTATCTCCCTCTTTCTCCAGAATTTCCCAATACTTCGGCCATTTGGCTTCCATATTTAGTTTTTTCTGAGCCTTTGCTTCCATTGGTGACAGCCATCTCGGGGTTTTATTTTCTAACAGGTCTTTGTATCTTATCCAGACATTAAACTGTGCTTTCCTGACAATATGGTTTTTAAACGCTTTATGTGCTTTAACCTTGTCATACCACAGATATGCATGCCAACCAAATACATTGTTAAAACCTTCCAAATCCAACACATCAGTATTTTCAAGATGCATCCATTCTCTCAGCCAACAAAAAGCGGCTGATTCATAATAAAGTTTAAGGTCTGGCATGGCAAATCCACCTCTTTCTTTAGCATCAGTTAATATATTAAATTTTATACGAGGCTTCTTGCCCTGCCAGACAAATCTAGAGATATCTCTCTGCCACTTCTTGAAACAGTCCATTTTGTCCAAAATTTGCAATGTTTGAAACAGAAACAGCATTCTTGGCAATACATTCATTTTTATCACAGCAATTCGACCTAACAACGATAACTTCAAATTTGACCATATTTCTAAGTCCTTTTTCACTTCAGTCCAACATTTTTCATAATTATCCTTAAATAAATTCACGTTCTTAGCAGTCATATTAACCCCTAAATATTTCACTTTTTTAACCAGTGTTAATCCTGTCTCCTTCTGAAACTTATCTCTCTCGGTCTCAGTTAGATTTTTCTCTAAGACCTAAGTTTTCGTCTTATTGTTTGCTTTTCTTTTCTTTTGTAATTGTTAAACTTTAATAAATATCATTTTAAAAAAAATAGTTTTCGTCTTATTCAACTTAAAACCTGCTACCTGACCAAATTCTTGGATCAGTTCCAGTATTCTTTTAGTACTAGATTCTGGCTCCTGTAAAGTCAATACCAAATCATCAGCAAATGCTTTCAGTTTGTACTGTTTGGCTCCCACTTGTATACCTTTAACCAATTGGTCCTTTCTAATCATATTTAGCAAAACCTCCAGGACCAATATAAAAAGCAATGGAGAAATTGGGCAACCTTGTCGTGTTCCCTTCTCAATCTTAAATTCTTCCGTCACTACGTTATTCACAATTAATTTAGCCTTCTGTTCTAAGTAAATTGCACCTATACCATTTCCAAAACCTTGACCAACCCCCATCCCCTGTAAATTCTTCTTCATAAAACTCCAAGAAATGTTGTCAAAGGCTTTCTCCGCGTCCACAAATATCAAAACTGCTTTAGTATTAATCTTCACTTGTAGTTTTTCTAAGATATTAATTATATTCCTCGTATTATCAGACAAGTGTCTGCCCGGGAGAAAACCCGCTTGATCTTTATGAATTTCTTCTGTTAACACCTTTTTTAATCTTCTAGCCAAAATGTCTGCAAAAATTTTATAATCCACATTAAGCAGTGATATGGGGCGGTAGTTCTTAAGCTGTGTCTTTTCAGTCTCTGTTTTCGGTATAAGTGTAATATATGCTTCTTTCCACGACTCTGGTGCCTTTTTCCCTTCCAATATTTCATTACAGACTTCTTTTAAAGGTTGTATTAACCATTCTTTCAAAGATCTGTAGTATCTTGAAGTCAATCCATCCGGTCCTGGGGATTTACCCAATTGCATGTTCGGGATGGCCCCTTCTACTTCCTGTTCTGTTATTTTATAATTCAACATTAACTTATTTTCCTGGGAATTTTTTTGTAGTCCATTAATTTTCAAAAATTTATCAATGTCCATTTCTTTTTGCGTCTCCTGTGTATATAGTTTTTTAAAATACCTCTGGAAGCACTTTCTAATTTCCACTGGATTCTGAATGTTCTTTCCTTCCACTTCTAAATTCGGAATAGTGTTAAGTTTCTGTCTTTTTTTCATTTGCCAAGCCAACAGTTTTCCGTACTTATTTGCCGATTCAAATGCCTTTTGTCTCATCTGTTTAATCTTCCTTTCTATTTCCTGATTCATCATTTTCATATATTGTACTTGATATAACTTTATCTCTTTTAAAATCTCCTGAGACTTTGGTTTCACCCTCAGTTTCTTCTCTCCTTCCTTTATTTTTTCCAGGATTCTATCTTTTTTCTCATTTTGAGTTCTCTTCTTAATTGCATTCTGTTGTATCAAGAATCCTCTCATAACAGCTTTACTTGCATCCCAAATTACTCTTTTTTCCACAGTAGTGTTCATATTTATCTCAAAATAATCTCTCAAAGTTTTTTGGGCCTTCTTAGTGAATTCTTCATTCCTAAACAAAGTATCATTCATCCTCCATCTAAAGGAACCAATTGGCGTCAATTTCATTTCCATCTTCACGGCATTATGATCGGAGCAGGTCTTGGGGCAAATTTCCACTTTATTGGTCTTCGGAGCCAGTCTTCTCGTTACCCAAATTTGGTCAATTCTTGTCCATGTCATTTTAGCCTCAGAGAAGAAGGTTCCCTCTCTTCCCAGGGGGTTCTTCGTTCTCCAAATATCAACTAGATCCATACTTTCAGTCATGTCAAAGAAAGTTTTTGGTAGTCTTCCATCCTTGGTGACTACCTGTCTCTGTGCCTTGTCCATATTTGTAGACACCACACCGTTCATATCTCCCATCAAAATCATATTGTAATCCATCAGAGTCTCATGTAACTTCTTAAAAAATTCCGATTTCCCTTCATTTGGTGCATAAATACCTATTATCAAGAATTTTTCTCCTTGCGTTTGAATTTCAATTGCAACAAATCTTCCTTGATCATCTTTAAATATGAATTTTGGTGATAGGCTCTCCTTTGCATAAAGGACCACTCCTCTTTTTTTGACTTTATCCGATGAAATAAATTCTTGGCCTAATCTTTTATTATTCAGTAACTTCCTGTGTAGCCTTGTCACGTGTGTTTCTTGTAAACAAATCAAGTCCAAATGCTCTTTTTTCAATAAATGGAATACTCTCTGCCTTTTTTCGGGGGAGTTCAGTCCATTCACATTCCAACTCAGGGCCTGCAGCGCCATCATGTGGTTACTTTGGTACCCCCCCAACTGCCCCCAAAGCTTGCTCCTCTTCTGTTGGTGGTGGTGGTGGCACGCTGAAACTGTTCTTAACCTGAGGTTAATCGCTGCAGCTGCGCGATTTCTGTTCTCATCCTGAGGCAAAGTTCTTAACCTGAGGTAATATTTATGGGTTAGCGGAGTCTGTAACCTGAAGCGTCTGTAACCTGAAGCATCTGTAACCCAAGGTACCACTGTATGCATAACCATCTAAGGCTGTTGTCATGCTCTGCAGTTCACGCAACCACCAGTAGGTAGCACTGTGAAAAAAAGTGTGATGACAAACTTAGAGGCTAGCTAGGCAGCACCTGCCCAATGGGGAGGAGGGTGGCGGCCAGGAAGTAGGAGTGGGGTGGGGTGGGAGGTTGACAAGCAACATGAGCAAGGATGGCACTTTCTCTCTCTCTCTCTCTCTCTCTCTTTGTGTGTGTGTGTGTTTGGCTTTGGCGGAAGGTCCAGGCTTTCGCTCAGAAAATCCCTGCTGACAACTGGCACAAAGCAGTATGAAGAGTGACGGCCATTCTGCCTCAACCCCAGCAGAGGGTGCACTGGCTCTAACGCTGGGCAGCCCTCCTCTCCTCCTAACCCTTGACAAGCACAACTAAAGACTTATTCACCTTTTCCTCCTCCCTTCCCAGGCATGATTCGCACTTGAAAGCTCTGTATCCGAGTGCTCTTTCTTCCTCTGCTCCGTGAAAAGTGCTCTTGAGTGTTAAATCACAGTGAATAGAAATCTGCATAAAACCTGAATTGCTGTTTGTTGCGTTTCGGCTTTATTGAAACGTTTAAGTGACTTAAATGTTAGAATCCTCATTCACACAATTATTCCAAATGTTGAGGCCCCTGAGAGATATTAGGAGACAGACACCCCACATTCCTCTTTCTGTTTCTGCTGAAAAGGGATTGACTGTTAAGCCACTCTGAAAATTGTAACTCTGGGAGGGGAAGAGGAGTCCCTCTGCAACTCTCAGCACCCTTTCCAAACTACACTTCCCAGAATTCTTTGGGGGTACGCCATGATTCCTTCAAGTGGAGTTGTACAGTGGTACCTCGGGTTACATATGCTTCAGGTTACATACGCTTCAGGTTACACATTCTGGCTAACCCAGAAATAGTGCTTCAGGTTAAGAACTTTGCTTCAGGATAAGAACAGAAATCGTGCTCCAGCAGCGCGGCGGCAGCAGGAGGCCCATTAGCTAAAGTGGTGCTTCAGGTTAAGAACAGTTTCAGGTTAAGAACGGACCTCCGGAATGAATTAAGTACTTAACCCGAGGTACCACTGTAGTGCTTTAAATGGAGGAGCCTGGGTGGGCAGGACAAGCTCCGACCCTTCAGATCCTTCTTCAAAAGGCGGTGACTGAACCTTTTGGGGTTTCATTTGCCTTTCACTTCTCTTTGCCCAAGCTTAAAAAGTGCAGCCATGCTCCCTGAGGCCTTGCAAAAGCAAACACAGGAAAGCAGGCGTTTTCCCCTTGACCTTTGGGGAAATGCAGCAGCTGGGACAACGTGCTTGAGGCCAGAATACGGAGCCCCACCCAGCGGAAGGAGGAGTCAGCAGGAATCTGGACAAGCACAGCTGCTGATAAGCAAAGCCTGCTGGATCCGGCCAGGGGCCCATCTCAGCCAGCATCCTGTTCTCACAGGGGCCAACCAGATGTCTGTGCAGGACCTGTGCACTAGAGTCGTCTCCTCACCTTCAGTTTCGAGCAGCTGGGATTCAGAAGCACAGCTGCCTCTCACTGTGGAGGCAGAGCAGAGCCATGGTGACCAGGAGCCATCGATAGCTCTCTCCTAGCGATGAATTTGTCTAAGAAGCGAAGAAAGCTCCACCACCCTCCCACCCCTGTGTAGTCCAGTCTCCTTCCTCCAGGTGCCCACAGATGGTTTGGGCTCCCCTGTAGGGCTCCTTTTGCCAAGATCTACACAGAAATCTGTATCAAACTCCTCTAATTAAATCTGCCAGGAAGCTCCAAAGCATATGACATCCTTTCAGGTCAAAATACTCCTGTCAGGTCAAAACGCAGCCATTGCAGCCTCCCCCAGCCTGGTGCCTTCCAGGTGTTTTCAACTACAACTCCCATCAGCCCCAGCTAGCGCTAATGGGAGTTGCTGTCCACAGCATCTGCAAGGCATCAGGTTGAGGGAGGCTGATCAATTGTTTTCAACGTGGATAAATTTTTGGAGTGGGTGACATGACTATACTTTTTCATGGAATCATAGAACTGAAGTGTTGGAAGGGACCCTGAGGGTCATCCAGTCCACCCCCTTTTGCCCAACATGAGGCTCAAGCCCACAACCCTGAGATGCTCATGCTCTACTGACTGAGCTTATAATGTTGCTGCTTACTTTAGTTTCTTTTTATGCTGCTTTTTTTTATCCTGTTATATGCATTAGGATAATCTATTCTCTGTGCTGCTCACCTTTTCTCATAGTCCAGATCACCCACAGAGCCATTCATCAGTTGGTTTGGGGTCCACTTGAGAGTCATGACGTCAGCAGTCTGGTGAAGGGACAAATATCCTGGGATGGACTCCATATCATCCCGCTAAGAAAAGAGGAAAAGGAAGAAGAGTTGTTTGCTTTTTAATTATTTTATTATTTAAATATCTATTTGGTGCTTTTTCTTTAATTATTCTGCCATACGGCAAAGAAAGGATTAGCAAAGCAAGCAGCCATCTACAGAGTCAGTCCCTTGGTCCGTCTAGCTCAGTACTGTCTGCACTGACTGGCAGCAGCTCCTCTGTGTTTCAGACAGGGGTCCTTCTCTCCCAGCCCTGCCTGGAGATACCAAGATTTGAACTTGGGACCTTCTGTATGCAAAGCAGATGCTCTGCCACTGAGTTACAGCCCATCCTGATTCCCAGAGCCTTATAATCTATAAAGACATGGAACAAAAAGAAAATGGAACAGGAGGAAGGAGGAAATCAGCAAACTCAGGTAGACGTGCTTATTTATGAATCATAGAATCATAGAGTTGGAATAGACCACAAGGGCCATCGAGTCCAACCCCCTGCCAAGCAGGAAACACCATCAGAGCACTCCTGATATATGGTTGTCAAGCCTCTGCTTAAAGACCTCCAAAGAAGGAGACTCCACCACACTCCTTGGCAGCAAATTCCACTGTCGAACAGCTCTTACTGTCAGGAAGTTCTTCCTAATGTTAATGGAAGAATGGCAAACGCAACTGATAGACTACATGGAGCTGGCCGAGATGACTGGCAGAATTCGGGACCTGGGAAAAGAGGAGGTGGAAGAGGAGTGGAAGAAGTTTAAAGACTATTTACAAAAACTTTATAAACTGTATGAATGTTAAGAAAGTGCATGAAACAGGGGCTTCCGGTGCACCGCGATCTCACCGCAAGCAGGGTTCTTACCGCGAGGGAGAACTCGAGCTATTCTGAAGGAAAGGGGTAACTCCAGGGCGCGGAGACCCCCTAAAACACTTCTGGAGGGTGTCCAG
The DNA here is from genome assembly GCF_964188315.1 of Podarcis muralis. Taxonomy (NCBI): domain Eukaryota; kingdom Metazoa; phylum Chordata; class Lepidosauria; order Squamata; family Lacertidae; genus Podarcis; species Podarcis muralis. The sequence continues at coordinate 58,269,215 of NC_135667.1, read as the reverse complement.
AAGGTCAGGTTCCCGGTGTGACCAGAGAGCGACCAAACTGGCCGTCAGGTAGCTTCGGAAGAAGCGAAGAGAGCGACGGAGAGGTCTAGCAGGTCGGATAGCGAAGCCCTGAGCTTGCAGAGAGAGCGGAACGCTCTCAGACTAAAGAACTCCGAGCGCAAAAACATCTAAAATTTTGCACTTAAAGGACCAAGGAAGCCTCGGAGTAACAAAGAGAGGTAAATGGAGTTCAGCTGGAAATCCGAAATCAAGCTAGACGCAACGCGACGCCAGTGCAGGAGAAAGTGAAAGTGAGTTGCCTTAGCGGATACACTGTCTCCCTCCAGATATCTCCCCCCCAAAAAAGTGACTTCATAAGTAGGAACGCTATACCAGTAGAGCGGGGGGAAGAGAAGGGGGGCCAGAGACAAAGTATTAGAACTCGGCGTCCTTGATGAAACTGAGGGTGTGAAGAGGAGAAGGGGCGTTTCTCTACTGTCGGGCTAGAATACAAGAAACACTAAACCCGGAAGAGAAGCTCCTGCTGCTATTAAGAGCCTTTGAGCGTGGTGAATGAGAAAGGAAAAAAGAGGATAACTATCTACACGTATATTGGTATCTCCGCGTGTAGGAACTTTTTTCTCTTTAGTTAATATGCTGGGACTGGAAACCTGGGAATGCTGATATATATGAGAGACTAAATCGCTGGTGAAATTTGACGCCGACTTCTAGAAATAACACCAGCTCATAGAGACCTGAGGACATCCAGTGGCAGAATGGTGACTATCTGATCTTCGAACGTTTTCTGCCCCTGCTCCGCCTCCCTTTTCCTATTCCCTCCCCCATCTGCGCCCTCTCCCATCTAGCTTCCCGCTAATTCCCGTCCACTAATTCCTCTGGTACACCTACCCAGTAATATGGACTAGTTGGACTGGAGGCGTGAAGAATCCTCCGAGGTTGGAGTATCCCGAGTGGAGGAAGGAGGAAGTTGCAGCAAAAACCTTATACTGACTTTTTGAAAACATATATATATAAGGGACTGGTAACCCTGATTAGAATAATAACGACGGAAAGTGGGTATAAGGAAAGTAGATTAAGCGGGATACAGAAAGTATCAGAAATAACCACGGTGGGAAAGAAATTGTCTGGACGTGGGGAAATATAAGAGAGTAGGATGTCACATACAGGAAAGAAAGGAACGAATGGAGGAACCCCTGGCGATAGGAGGGGCTCCAAACAAGAGGCAGACTTTAAGACAGATATTTTGAAGATGTTTGCGGAAATTAAACAGAGTCAAAATAATTTAGAATATAAATTAGAGCAGGTTGATAACAAGATTGGGAAAATGGATAAAAAGATGGACGAAACCGTTAATGAAATCAAAGGCCAAATAAAGGAAGTATTTAGGAGAACGCAGCTGACAGAGGAAGGATTAAAAAGGACAAGGTTGGAATTAAAGGATATGAAAAGGGATAAAGAAAGGATCAAAGTAGAAGTGATGGATTTAAATAAGGCACAGGAAGAGATGAAGGACATTATAGCGATGAATGAATTGAGGCAGAGGGAGGTGAATCTGAGACGTAGAGCGGTCCCAGAGATTCAAAACGAAAATATTAAGGAGAAACTGATAATAGAGCTAGCGGAATGGATGGGTATATCAGCTGAGGAAATGACCAAAAATGTACAGAACGCATTTAGAATGTGGGTTAAAACAACTAGAGTAAAGAAATTTACAGGCGATTGCCTGATTACATTTAAAGATAAGGAAATGAGGAACAGGATTCTTCAAAGGAATAGAGAAAAGAGGTTGAATATAGGTGGAAATTACATAGTTATCTTTAAAGATATCCCAATCAGATTACTTAAACGAAGAGACTCTTACAAACGATTGGCGCAGACATTGAAGAAAAATAAAATCGAATTTAGATGGGAATTCCCGGAGGGGTTATCGTTCACGTATAGAGGTAAGAGGCATAGGCTATCAAGCCAGGAAGAAACCGGGAAATTTCTGAGGAAATATAAGGAATTGAAAGTAGAGGCAAATGGGGCAGAGGGAGCAGAGGGAGGACTACCAGAAGAACCAGGAAAAGAGGAGGGGGAGGAAGGAGGGGAGGGCGGATCGGACGAAGAGGTAGAGGAGGAAGAAGAAGAAGAACCAGCGAATTTATAAAGAAAAGGAAAACATAGGTGAGGGTAAGGCACTATGGGGTTAAAAATTTGGAACTGGAACATCAATGGGATGAACGAGGAAAAAAAGAGGAACAAAATTGAACAATTCTTGAAAAAGAAAAATTTGGACATTATCTGTCTACAAGAAACGCATATAGCCAGAAGGCACAAAAAAGTGTTAATTAATAAAAGATTGGGAAACGAATTTGAATCTTCAGATAAGGGAAAGAAAAGAGGGGTGGTATTGTACATCAAAAATAAGATTGAAGCCAAAACAGTATTTAAAGACGAAGAGGGGAGGATGATAGGGGTCCGTCTAAATTGGCAAGGAGAAAATCTAGTGGTAGTTGGGGTATATGCCCCAAATGGTAACAAGACTGATTTCTTCAAAAACCTAGAAGAGAAGCTACTAGAATATGTGGATCAAAAGATTATTCTAATGGGCGACATGAATGGGGTGGTCTCCCTAGAAGTGGATAGACTGAGGGAGGGAGTAAGTAAAGAAGGAAAATTACCAAAATCCTTCTTCTCAATGGTGGAAAATTGTAATTTGATAGATATTTGGCGCCTTAGACACCCGTTGGATAAGCAATTCACTTTTCACTCCGAACCTAATCAGTCGATGTCACGTATAGATCAGATATGGATCTCAAGGGAGTTATGTCCAAGAGCCAAATCAATAGAAATAAGACCGAGAGTAATCTCGGACCATAGTCCGATAGAGTTGGAATTGGAAAGCTTAGAGACAGGAACCTTTAGATGGAGACTGAAAGATCATCTCCTGGATGACCAGAAAATTATTGAAAATGCACAGGAAAAATTGAAGGAATACTTTGTGGACAATTGTGATAAAGGAACAAAGGTCAATGTAGTATGGGATGCCAGTAAGGCAGTAATAAGAGGATATTTTATACAACAGAATGCAATTAAAAATAAGAATAGAGAAAAAGGTAAAGAAGAAATTCTAAAGCAGATAATGGTAAACGAACAAAAACTATCTCAGAAACCTAACTGCCAGAAGGTAAAAGAAAGAATTAAAATCCTACAAGCCCAATTTGCCACAATAATAAATAGAGAGGTGGAGTGGAACATCAAAAGACTAAGACAAAAAAAATTTGAATTTTCGAATAAATCAGGCAAATGGCTTGCTTGGCAAATCAAAAAAAGAAAGGAACAGGGTGCAATAAACAAAATAATAGTGGGGAGGGAAGAAATAACTGACCCAAAAGGAATTAGGAGGGAGTTCCTCAATTATTATAGGAGTTTGTACAACAATAAAGAGAGAAACAAGTTAAGGAGGATAGAGAGATTTTTGAAAGATAAGAGGGTGCAGAAAATCTCAAAAGAGGAAAAACAACGATTGAACACCCCAATTGGAAATGAGGAGATAGAGGAAGCAATTAAAGATTTAAAGAGGGGGAAAGCGCCAGGCCCTGACGGATTTATTGCAGGCTATTATAAAGAGATGAAATCCATTTTGATGGGTCCTCTGAAAGAGACGATGAACAATATTTTAAGGAAAGCAGAAATCCCAGAGACCTAGAAAGAGGCATACATCACATTCATCCCTAAACAAGATGCAGACCGAACCCAAGTTAAAAATTACAGACCGATTTCACTATTAAACACAGATTATAAAATATTTGCAGGAATCCTTGCAAGGAGGTTGAAGAAGTTGTTATCAGAAATTATTCATAAGGACCAGGCGGGATTTCTGCCAGGTCGGCAGATAAGAGACAATACAAGAAACATAATTAATATGTTAGAATACTTATCTGTTAGGATTGATAAACAAGTGATAATGATGTTCGTGGATGCCGAGAAGGCTTTCGACAACGTGGTATGGGACTTTATGTTGAAAAACTTAGAATATATGGATGTGGGAAACGATTTCTTCAACGGGGTAAAAGCAATATACACCGAGCAGAAAGCCAAACTGATAATAAATAATACAGTGACAGAAGAGATAAAGATTCAGAAAGGAACAAGACAGGGTTGTCCACTCTCCCCGTTATTATTTATAATAGTACTAGAAGTCCTTTTGAATTCAATAAGACAAAATGGAAATATAAAAGGGGTGCTAATTGGACAGAATGTGTATAAGATTAAAGCTTTTGCCGATGACGTAGTAATAATGTCAGAAGATCCAACAACTGCAATAGAACATATATTGAAGGAAATAGACCAGTTTGGAGAGGTCGCAGGCTTTAAATTAAATAAGACAAAAACGAAAATGATAGGCAAAAATGTGAACCAAAAGATAATAGAAACAATTCAACATCAATCACAGATAGAAGTGGTCAAGAAAGTGAAATACCTTGGTATCTGGATAACACCTAAAAATATAGACCTATTTAAAAATAACTATGAGCCGACGTGGAGGGAAATAAGAAAGGACTCGGAAATATGGGGAGGGTTGAAACTGTCATTCTGGGGAAGAATCAATACAATTAAGATGAATGTTTTACCAAGGTTGATGTTCCTATTCCAAACCATCCCTATAATTAAGGGGAGCCAAATCTTTAAAGAATGGCAAAGAGTACTTTCAAGATACATCTGGCAGGGCAAAAAACCTAGAATTCAGTTTAAACTACTAACAGATATAAAGGAAAGGGGGGGCTTCGCCCTGCCAGACCTGAAACTATACTACGAGGCTTCATGCCTTTGCTGGAGAAAAGACTGGGTAAAGTTGGTGAATAAGGAGCTACTCGATCTGGAGGGCTTCGACAACAGATTCGGCTGGCACGCCTACTTATGGCGGAATAAAAGGAAAGTACATAAGGGATTTGAAAACCATATCTTTAGAGGGCCACTAATCGAAACATGGGAAAGGTATAAAAATCTGTTAGAATTCAAAACACCACATTGGCTATCACCTCTTGAAGAAATGAGTGTGAAGACTATTAATATTAGAAGTAATTGGGCAACATACAGTCAGTTATTAACTAAGGAAGACGGGAAATGGAAATTAAAACCGTACGAGCAAGTCAAGGAGCATGTTTATGACTGGTTACATTATTTTCAGGTGAATGAGATGTTTAGAAAAGATATCAAAGAAAGAGGTTATGTAGATAAAGATTCTAAATTTCAGATGGAGATTATAAACAATGAAGCGAAAATCATATCTAAAATGTACAGGATGTTGCTAGATTGGAACTTAGGAGATGAGGAAGTCAAATCGGTGATGATTCGTTGGGCAAGGGATGTAGGTCACAATATACAATTCGAGGATTGGGAGAAACTTTGGAAGGATGGGCTAAATTTTACAGCGTGCATAACGATAAAGGAAAATGTCATGAAGATGTTCTACAGGTGGTATTTAACACCTATGAAACTATCGAAAATGTATAAAGTGGACAACAAGTGTTGGAAATGTAAAGATAAAGAGGGCTCCTTCTACCATATGTGGTGGGAGTGTGGAAAAGTGAAACAGTTTTGGGGAAAAAATTACATTGAACTAAAGAAGATTTTAAAATAGACGTTCACAAAGAAACCGGAAATCTTCCTATTAGGGGTACTGGGGCACGAGATAAAAAAGGAAGATTGTAGACTAGTATATTATGCAGTTACAGCAGCAAGGGTAGTCTTAGCCCAGAGGTGGAAACAGCAGGAAATACCAACGGTGGAGGAGTGGAGATTAAAGCTATTAGACTACGCGGAATTGGATAAATTGACAGGAAAAATTAGGTATATAAGAGACCAAAAGTTCATCAAGGATTGGGGAAAGTACGTAGATTACCTGGAACATATTAGTGAGGGACAAACAACGCTAAAGGGATCAGAGATGTACTGTGAAAGACTATCAGCTATTGTACAAAGAAAATAGGAGATAGAGAAAGGTATAATGGCAATAGAAGCCGGGAAATGCGTAACTTTATTGACTACTTCGAATGATTTACGGACAAGCTGAAGGAAGTCTTGAAAGGGATAGCGAAGTAATTGGACTGATGTGAAAATTATAAATTTGTGTGTTTTTTTCCTCCTTTTTGTTCTTTGTTTGTTTGTGTATTATTTTCTTTTTGCTTTCTATGTTTATTTTTGTGTTAGTTTCTATTCTCTTATGGAATCAACCAATAAAAAGAATTTAAAAAAAAAAAAAGAAAGTGCATGAAAGGAAAGAATATGGCATCAGTAGCCTAGATGAGAAATGTATGAGAATAAGTTGAACTATAAAGATGAGATTTGAAGTAACGTTATGCCTAAACTAAGCAGTTAAATATCTGATGGAAACACTTAAAACTAGAGGCATAACATATCAGAATTAGAACATAAGATCTGAAACAAGGTAATAAATTGCGGAACATAACTTTTCTACGGAGAACGCAGGAAAGGGAGACGTGAGGAAGTCCAGAGAGCTATGGAAATAATGTATGAAAGGATGCGATTTTTTCTTTTCTTCTTGTTATATTATAGATTCTATATCTTTGTCTAGCCATGTTTTCGCTGTTTGTTATGGAATTTTATGTGATTTTCTTTTCTTTCTTAAAAAATGCAATAAAATATTTTTTTTTTTTTAAAAAGGAAGTTCTTCCTAATGTTTAGGTGGAATCTTCTTTCTTGTAGTTTGGATCCATTGCTCCGTGTCCGCTTCTCTGGAGCAGCAGAAAACAACCTTTCTCCCTCCTCTATATGACGTCCTTTTATATATTTGAACATGGCTATCATATCACCCCTTAACCTCCTCTTCTCCAGGCTAAACATGCCCAGCTCCCTTAGCCGTTCCTCATAAGGCATCGTTTCCAGGCCTTTGACCATTTTGGTTGCCCTCCTCTGGACACGTTCCAGTTTGTCAGTGTCCTTCTTGAACTGTGGTGCCCAGAACTGGACACAGTACTCCAGGTGAGGTCTGACCAGAGCAGAATACAGTGGCACTATTACTTCCCTTGATCTAGATGCTATACTCCTATTGATGAGGCCCAGAATTGCATTGGCTTTTTTAGCTGCCGCGTCACACTGTTGGCTCATGTCAAGTTTGTGGTCAACCAAGAGTCCTAGATCCTTTTCACATGTACTGCTCTCAAGCCAGGTGTCACCCATCTTGTATTTGTGCCTCTCATTTTTTTTGCCCAAGTTCAATGAATTCTTCTAATGGGCAACTGGGCCAGAAAAATGCCATGGAAGGACATGCCCAACAAGGCTGGTCGGACGGCCCTGGCCCTTCTTTCCGCTCCTCTCCTGCCACCTGATGGAACGGCTGCTGCCAGGTGACCCTTGGGTCATCTAGCTCAGTATTGTCTACACCAGGCTTCCTCAACCTCGGCCCTCCAGATGTTTTGAGACTACAATTCCCATCATCCCTGACCACTGGCCCTGCTAGTTAGGGATCATGGGAGTTGTAGGCCAAAAGCATCTGGAGGGCCAAGTTTGAGGAAGCCTGGTCTACACTGACTGGCAGGGGATCTCCCAGCTGGACCTGGAGATGCTGGGGATTGAACCTGGGACTTCTGTACACAAAGCTCAACATATGTAGATTTTATGCAAATTTGACCTATGTGCCGTTCTTTAAGTACCTAGCAATGTCATTGTCAGGCAAGCCTCCCATCCAGGCACTGACCAGACCTGGCCCTGCTTAGCTTCGGGAAAGTGCCCCCCGGACCGCACTCTGGGAGTCAACTCAAGCTGAATGGCTTACAGCACAATCCTACTAGACATGCCCATTCCAGGATCTGCTAGATGTGTACAGGGGAACCTGTGACAGCCTAGCTATTGTTATACTGTTATAGCCAAGGGTCAAACACCCTCTGGGGGTCTGTTCTGCATCTTGAAAATCTCTGTTAAAAAATTAAGAGGCCAGTTTCCAGCTCTTATGACTGGGGGGCCATGACATTACACAGCCCAGAGGGTTACAAAGAGAGATTTCTACTCACTCCATGGTTGGGGGTGGGGAGAGAAATTGCTAGCATTCTGCAAATTTCCTGAGTTCTCCTCACAGCTAGCATAACTGTATATATGCTCAGTGTTTCAGCAGTGATCATTTGACCATGGTAAAAGATTTATCGTGCTTCCCACCTTTGCTAGTGGCTACTAGATTTGGTTTCAAAGCAACCCCTTTCTGACCCAGAGAGGCTACTGTCTTTGCTCTACTCACCGGCTGCACCAAGACATTATTTTTGCCGTATAAGAGTGTGGCTCTGGAGTTCTGGTGCAGCGACTCAACGTAGTCTCTGGCTGAGAGAGACAGCCGGTCGTCCATGCTTCCACTGGAATGCCTCTTCTGAATCTAGGAGAATCCAGCCAGGAAATCAACTTGGAACCAGCTTACCTGTTAGGTTGCCTTACCTGCCATATGCACCCACTTAACCACTTTGATCTGCAGAACTGGCACTGCAACTGGCACCACGTAATACTTGTTCTGCTTTTGTAAGAATCAATATTTTAGTACGGCAGCACCCGAACACTTTGGAAGTCCCTGCCTATTGACATCAGGCAGGCACCTCCACGTACTCTTTTCAGCGCATGCTAAAAATGTTTTTGTTTAGACAAGGCTACCCAGACATGTAGAATGTTGATGGATGTTTTAATCGGTTTTTAGCTGGTTGCTGATTTTATCTTTTGAATGTTTTAGAGTGCTGTCTTTAATGATGATTTTAATGTGTTGGTCATGAACCTTCCCCACAACATGCATGACACAAAGACATCAATAACCTCACATGTGCATGTGCACACATGCCCCACAGTCCCAGCTGCTTCCCTGCAGCTTCTGAAACCTACACAGAGAGCTGGGCGTTTGGTGGGCGAGTCTTGGCGGCAGTGAGAGCTGTGGATTCGGTGGCGCTGGACCAACTCGTCAGCCGAGGGGTCGGTCCAGAAATGGTCGGCGGTCTTCATCTTGGTGTACTCCAGTGCACAAGGTCCCACTGTGGAAGGAGGCAATAGGCAGAGCAGGCAGAGGAAACAAGGCGAGCAAGCTGGTAGGCAGCCGTCCCCCATTTGCCACTGCTCCCCAAACACACAGACCCCCCCCCCAACTGGACCAAATTCCAGAGCACTGAATTAATCAGGAAAATCCCAGAAGGTCGGAGTACCAGTGTGTGCAGCATGCCCTTGATGCAAGAACCCAAAACCTTGAGACACCATAATGAAGAAGATGAGAGCACAAGGAGAGCCTGCTGAATCAGGCTGATGGCCCACTGAGTTCAGCATTCTGTTCGCCATCAGCCAGATGCCCCAAAGTGAAACCCACAAGCAATGCCTGAGCACAAGTTCTATCTCCCTCCTGCAGCATCCAGCAACTGGGATTCAGATGCATTTACTGCCTCCAGCTGTGAAGGCAGAGCAGAGCCATTGTGGCTAGGAGCCACTGATAGCCCTTATCTCCATGAATCTGCCCCATCCCAGTTGGTGGCCATCACTGCCTCCTGTGGGAGGGAGTTCTATAGTTTAACCACGCGCTGCGTGAAGAAGGACTTTCTTGCATCTCTCCTCAATCTTCCCACATTCATCTTCAAGGGATGTCCACGTGTTCTAGTGTTATGAGAGAGGAAGAAAAACTTTTCTCTACCCACTTTCTCCAGGGTTCCAGTTGGGGGCACTGGAGAGCAGGTATGCCCCCCATTTCCCTGAAGGCATCCCCATCTCTTCTCTCCATTCATTAGAGGAAGCAGAAAACAGCCAAGGGGGAAACCTAGCTGATACAATAAGATATACTGAGGAGTGGGGGCTCTTATTGCCTAGAGCAGGGTTTCCCAAACCTGAGTCTCCAACTGATCTAGAGCAAGGGCAGGGGACCTGAGACTCTGCTCCCACTCCAGACCACGAATGCCCCACCCCATCTCCACCCCCTTCTCAGGTGTCCCTGCTCCACTGGAAGGTATCCTGGAACTGCAATCATTATTCTGTTTGCTTGCATGGAAACCTCTGACTTTTGCTGAAATGTAGCCAGGCAGGAGTTCCACCCTTGGCTCTGTGCCCCACGCACTTCCACCGCTGGTCCTGCCCAACTGCAAGTACCTACTCTAAAAGACTTTATCTGTATAACTTGAAAATTCACTCCCAGCATCTCGAACACAAAGTATTGCTCCAAAACAGTCAGGTTTTACCACTCAACAGCACTTCAGAAAAGCACATTTGTCAGCCCCAAAGTACATCAGGGTGTCAGCGCAGAAGCAAGCAAAGCCACATTACCCAGCAAAGAGGCAAGGATTGGCCCATCAACTGGATCCATCAGCAGGGCTTCCTTCTCATAGTATTTGCTGTACAGACAGAAAACAAGGAGAGAGAGAGAAAGGCTTTAATAACCCCAGGAAGGGTATGGTGCATGCATCTTCCAGGAAACATTCCTCCAGCGCTCTACAGCTTCCCTGGCTGCCCACACCTCCCCGTCCAAAAATGCCCTGTGGGAGGAGGGACCCAATGACATCATCATTTTCATTGGGGGCACCCAGTAAGGCTGCCAGCTGCAGGATAAGGGTAAGGACCCTCACAGCCACCCCCGGGCCAATTTACCAATAAGGTCAGCACCCCCAAAACCCATGAGAATCTCACCAAAATTTCCTCTCCCCCTTGTTAACTTCCAAATGTAATTTCTCTCATTAATTGATGGAGCATGGTTGGGGGGAAATAATGGGGTGAGGGCTTTTTTTTAGCACAGCACTGCATTTAACATACCGCTGGGTAATCCTCCAGTTGCCTCTGCATGCCAGTAAAAGTGAAAATTCTCCAGCACTGAACTAGGTTATTGTATGACCATTAATCTGCTCACTGAAAAATTATGAGCTTGTTTTAAGCTAGGATACCATTTTATCAGTCTGTTGGAAAAGGAGCTGAGAAGGAAACAGGCTTGAATTAACACAAATGACAGGATTTAAATTCTGCTGTTGCCAGAGCCTCCTTTCAGTCTGGCCTGCAGAGGACTAAAATTCAGCATGATGCAACATCAGTGAGGCTCCCTCCTGCCTTTCCCTGTAGCTATAATGCTTTTTAAGCACACAGGTTAAAGGCAGTGATGTCCTTCTCTACCACATCCATGCCCCAAAGGAAGGCATAGATTTCTTTGCAGAGGTAGATCTAAATGGCTGTCCCAAATACACCACCTTATTTGAAGGGCGCTAATTGGAGGAGACTTTTTCAGTGACCATACAGGCCCTGACACAGTTTGGGATGGGGGCAGTTTTAGAGGCTACCATGACAGAAGTGGGAGCTTCTTACTTTTCTCTATCTCCTTCCCCACTACCCAATGCCTTCTTCCTTTTTATATTCTTTTTAAATGACAGCACCTTTTAAGAAGTTAAAGAGAGAGGGAAAAGGGGGGAAAGATAAGAAGCTTTCCCACTACAAGAAGCCCACTCCACTCTCTTCCAAAATCACAAATTATCTAGCGCTGCCCAATTCTCCTCCTGATCTGTGTTTGCCCAAGGAGACCCAGAGACAGAGCTCCACCCACCTGGCCCCAGCCAGGGAGAATCCAGCACCCCACTAGACCCTGTCCCTTGCTGGCAAGCTTTGACCAGCAGCTGAGAATGTTGAGCCCCCATCAGAAGACATGATACAATACTCAATTGCAGCACCTAAAATTTAGGCAAAATGCCTAAATTTTGTTGCCAAGGGCAACAAACTGTTCTGCAGTACTTGCAGTCTGGTGTTAACCACACAGAGACATGTTTTTATCCTTAATAGAATTGTGTTGGCTTCTGTACATTGTATAGTTTATAGCTATGTTCATAGTGGTTTTGAATATCACTAGATATTATTAAAGTTTTGCCCTTTATTTATTTATTAATTTGTTTGTTTATTTGATTTCTACTCCACCTTCTAATCCAGAGAGATTCCAAGGTGACTTATTTTATTTATTTTTATATTTTAAAACCTAAGGGGGTAAAGTATCTCTCCCCAGCTCAACCGGACATGTCTCAGAAACAAAATGTTGTGCGTCAGTTGGGAAGTAAAAATGGAAAACTACTCAAACCTCCAGCAACTTATAATATCATAACCTCAAAAAACATTCCTGCTTTGCGGGGGGGGGGGGGGCACTGCAACATTTTGCTGCAGGCTCTTCTTGTCAGTTTCAGACATGCTTTCCAAATGGCCTAAAACAACCTCTGGATCTCCACAAATTGATCAGGCACATGGGGAATTCATCACAACACCTACTTCCCATGTGAAGTCCAATGAACCCAGATGCTGAAAAGACCAAAGTTTCACTGTGCAAACGAACCTTACAGATGTCTCCTGCAGGAGTGGAGGCAGGCAAAGGAAACTGCCACCGCTCATTGTCTCTCTTTACCTGCTGTTTTCCACCAAGTGGAGCACTATTTTGTCCAGGACCTTTTCAAAAAGTGCCGTCCGGATCCAGAGGTGCTTGATGGCCTGCGGGGAGAGGCTGGGGAGCTTGGAAGCCTTGCGTGTGCTCTCCTGGACACCTGGGCTCTGGTTTCGCCTTAGGGGAGAAGGGAGAACAAGTCCCACATTCACCCACATCTGTGGCCGGACAAAATCTCCCAGAAAGACATGCACAAAGTTGATGCACTCATCTATTTACTGGACATATTTGCTTACAAAAGGATATAACCCAGGTTTTTAAGAATGTGGAAGGAAAATTGCAGCAAAAGAAGGCCTAATCTGCACAGACCAGTTTGGGGCTAAATCAGAGGCTACTTTTTCATGTCACAAAAATTACTGGTCCAGGAGTCTCAGCATCGTCATTGTTTATTTGGATGCTGCCATTCCAGAACAAACTATGTTCAAGGTGGCTCACAAATAAAAAAATAATTACATAATTTACCAAGTTACAAAATATAACAAAATTTAAACAATGAACAATTAATGAGAACACCCATGAAGAAATAATGAATAAAATCAAACAATCCTCTTACAGTAAATAAAAATACCACCATAAAATCACATAAGTCTTGCACTAGCAACCCAGGTCGATTGGCCCTCCAGACTTCTCCAGGGGCCTGACGCTGGGGATTAGATGCAAGGGCCAAAGCTCTCCTTCTGCTGCTTGAAGCCCCATTCCAGCTGATGTCTGGCCATGTCTCAGCCCCATGCACACACCCAGGCTCAGAGCATAGACTTACACATTCTCAATGAGCTGCTCCAGGTCCTGCACCTTCCGGGACAATTCCTCAGCAGGAGGAAAGCTCTTCCCCACTTTCATGAACAGGGCGGCAATCTTGTTGCTGCGCAGGAAGCCCGCCGCCCGCCGCTTGAGGCCGTGGAGGACACAGGCTTCGATGGCAGCTGGAAGGAGACAAGAGAGAGGGGCCAGCTGGTGCATTAGGAGGGAGCAGTGAGGCAGTCAAGTTCGCTGATGGTGGGAAGTTGTTAAAAAAGAGATTGCAAAGAGCTCCAAAAGAATGTTTCCAAAGTGAGAAAATGGGTGGTAAAATTGGCAAATGATATTCAGTGAAATGTGTAAAGTGATACATGTGGGACCAAAATGTCTTAATTGCCCGTACATGTGCATGGGGTCTGAACTAGCAATGACTGACCAGGAGTGAGACCTTGGGTCTCAATGAAGATGTCACTCCAAAGTGCAATGGCTGTGAAAAAGGTAAATTCCATGCTAGGGATCATTAGGAAAGGAATTGAAAATAAAACTGCTGGCATCATAATGCTGAAAACTATGGTGCAACTGCACTTTGAATCCTGTATCCAGTTCTGGTTGCCTCACCTCAAAAAGGATATTGTAGAGTTGGAAAAGGTTCAGAAAAAGGCAACCAGAATGATCCAAGGAAAAGAGGGACTCCTCTATAAATAAAGGTTGCAGAGTTTGGGACTTTTTAGTTGAGAGAAAAGGCGAGTAAAAGGAGACAAGATTGAAGTTCATAAAATGATGAACAGAAAGTGGACAGAGAAAACTGTTTCTCCTTCTCTCATACCACAGCCCACTGTGAGAACAGGATGCGGGACGAAATCCACAAGGTCCTTCTTATGTTCTTTTATTATGATAATTTTTATTAATTTTTCATTAATAACAATCCAATGGAGGCCACATTAATACAATACCAAATCATGCCAAATCACAATACAATCAAAAGAACCAATTAATCAGTTCCGAAATCAACATTTTTGGATGACTTCCCACGTTCCGGCTATCAGGAGTTGATGTTATTCCTTGATCCTGCGCCAATTCTCTTAATTAGTCCAAGTTCCACAATTCCGATCTTAATCCTTTGTGGGGGTTTTTGCAGCCATTGATGTGACCACTTTCGAACGTATTTAATAAATCCATATCCATTCAATTGCAGAGGGAGTTTTATATCCTGTAGCTATGTAAAATATTTATTTACCTTCTTTCCCCCCTTCCTGTTGTAATCAGTCAGTTTTCTTCAACATTACCCCTCCTTCAAGAACTGATTTCTACGTGCGACACGTCTCCATTTTGTCCCATCCGAAAGCATTCCAGAGCCCGGCCACGGCTTCTGGCCTACTTCCAGTGTTTATCTCCCTGTTCCTTCTAACGAGCTGGTGCCTTGCCAAAACCATAATAAATCAGAATCAGAGCTCTCTTTAACGGGCAATGTCACAAATCATCACAGTATTTCACACAGTCTATTCTTTTAAGTACTCCATAAAGAAAAGAGTCCCATGGACTGCAAAAAGCTCAAACCTATCCATTCTGAAGGAAATCAACCCTGAGTGCTCACTGGAAGGACAGATCGTGAAGCTGAGGCTCTGGCCACCTCATGAGAAGAGAAGACTCTCTGGAAAAAGCTCTGATGTTGGGTAAGATTGAGGGCAGAAGGAGAAGGGGACGACGGAGGAAGAGATGGTTGGACAGTGTTATAGAAACGACCAACATGAATTTGACGAAACTGTGGGAGGCAGTGGAAAACAGGAGTGCCTGGTGTGCTCTGGTCCATGGGGTCATGAAGAGTCGGGCACGACTACTCTACTAAACAACAACAAGGAAGAAAATTATAGGTTCTTGTTGAATCCCTCTGGCATTCCATATATAGTTGTAATTCATTAATAATTTCATTCCATTAATAATTGATTCTTCTTCAGTGAAGACTTGCCAAATCATAGCACAACAAATACACAAAGAGAACAAAGGCTCCTCCTCACTTACGTAGCATTCCAATTACGATAACGAAAGTCCTCTCCAGATCAAAACCTTGGCACCCAGTGGCTGATTCATTTAGCAGGTTATCTTTCTCCTTCTTCCAAAACACATGTTTCTTATGTCCAAAATCAGATACATTTTACAAAAAAACAGAGATACCGCCGTTCATGGCAACTGCCTTGGGGAGTTTCCAATACGTGCAGTGCTATGCACTCTGCGTCCCTGCCCCTGCATTCCATCGGAGCGAGAAGCAGTTATCGGACGATCCACGAGGGAAAGCTCTCCCCCCAACCTGGGGGGCGGGGCTTGCAAGGATAATTACTCCCAAATTATCCTTAACTAACTGCATGGCTGGCATCCATTACTGCGGGAACAGCTGTTCACCATGGCGGCTGTGGCGGAAGTGGTCCATCTTATGGTCATCTTACCACCTGTTCACACTCTTATCAGTTCTGCAGAGAGATCAGCTCCAAGAAACACCTCCTGATGCCCTGAAATGACCTCCATTCCAGATTATCCTTATAAGAAAGCACTATTCCACTTTAGTGTTTGGTGTCAGAGTTGAGATTTCCCTCCTCTTCCCTCCCTGCCCCTTTCTTCTTTTGTGTCCTGTCTTTAATCTGTGAGTCTGACAGCTGGGACTGCCATGTTTCTGAGCAATTGTACGCAAGCTGCTCTGGTAGCTGTTTTGGCTGAAGTGCAAAGAGCAAACACTGTAAAAAAGTAAAATAAACGGCAACGCTCTAGAGATTGCACTACAACAATTGGAAGTTCAGAAAAGCTCCTCCCTAAGCTGTCCAAGCCCATCTTTGCCACAACATTGTCAGTCCCCGGATACCAATGCCAGCTTGAACCCCACCAGCTTGGCGCAGCCTGTGACCTCAACCAGGTATCCAAAGACCATTTGCCACCTGCTGCTGGGGGGACTCCAACTCCACTTTGATCCTTCTCAGAACATAAGAACTTGGGAAGAGCCGGCTCTATCAGGCCTACAGCCCAGCATCCAGTTCTCACAGTGGCCAAGCAGATGCCCCAGTAGGAAGCCACAAGCAGTTTTGGGACACAAAAGCAATACCCTCCCCTCCTGTGGCTTCCAGCAACTGGGATTCAGAAGCATTGCTGCCTCCAACTGTGGCGGTCAGAGCATGGCCATTGTGGCTGGTAGCCATCGATAGCCCTCTCCTCCTCCATGAATTTGTCTCATCCTCCTTTAAAGACATCTAAGTCGGTGGCCATCACTGCCTCCTGTGGGAGTGAGTTCCATAGTTTAACTACGCACAGGGTGAAGAAGTCTGTCCATTTGTCTGTTCTGAATCTTCCAACACCCAGCTTCCTTGGATGTCCACGAGTGAAGGAGATGCTGATGTCTCCAATTATCACCCAAGGCTGACATTGCCCAGAACCAGGACAGAGGCATCTTCCCTACCGGCGCTCTTGCCCTTGGGTAGCAGAGGTCCACAGCGTGAGCCAGGGAGAGCACTTGCCTTGCAGGCCCCCAAGTCTTTCCAATTCTGTTGTGAATTCATTTGCCTTCCCTGCTGCGGGTGACAGTGCGGCTCCGTCTCTCTGGAGTCCAATGGGGGGGGGGCAGGGGGGAGCCAGACAGAGTAAATTAGCATTTTGGGTCTGAATTATTTTCAGCTTTGGCAAGCTGCAGTGTTTCCAACCCATTCAGCTGCCAGCAAGCTCCCTTATCAGCAGACAGCATGGCAGCCCACAGCATAGCGGGGGGAAGAAACGGCAGAAGCTACCTAGAATCATAGAATTGTAGACTTGGAAGGGAACCCCAAAGGCCATCCAGCCCAACCCCCACAATCCCCACTTACCCTCCTCTGAAGAAAAAACATGCTTCCTCTGTTACAGCCCATTTCATAAGGCTTCAAAATGACAAATCAAATAATTTTTGCTGATTAACTGACAGAAGCTCAGTAAAATTTGTGAGGGCAACTTGCAAACTCAGGGAACACTGGTTCATTTTCTTAGGCTACTTTGCTTCTGGTGTGTTACTGTCATTTGGGAATGAACGAGAACATATTCAAGGGGTTAGTGCTCAAAGAGAGTGCTTCTTCAAACAAGGAAAAGTCATTGTCAGTTATCTAAAAAGGGGGGCACTGACACTGCTGTTTTGGTGACAAGTCTGGGGTGGAGCTCCCTGACCCACCACTCACAGGTCAAGTTTGATAGGTGGGTGGAACAGACAGACAAACCGCTTCCCAAAATATCTAATACAGTGGTACCTCGGGTTACATACGCTTCAGGTTACATACGCTTCAGATTACAGACTCTGCTAACCCAGAAATAGTACCTTGGGTTAAGAACTTTGCTTCAGGATGAGAACAGAAATCGTGCTCCGGCAGCACGGCAGCAGCAGGAGGCCCCATTAGCTAAAGTGGTGCTTCAGATTAAGAACAGTTTCAGGTCCGTACTTAACCTGAAGCACCACTTTAGCTAATGGGGCCTCCCGCTGCCGCCGCACCGCCAGAGCATGATTTCTGTTCTCTCATCCTGAAGCAAAGTTCTTAACCCGAGGTAATATTTCTGGGTTAGCAGAGTCTGTAACCTGAAGCGTATGTAACCCGAGGTACCACTGTACAGGCATGTTCGAAGTTCGTTTCAGGGGCCTGGCTGGACGATGAAGAGTGGTGGCAGGCACTAGCCCCAGAACCCCCCAGAGATGACACAGAAGAAGACGCCTTAGACCCAGGACACCGATGGTGAAACTTGGAAAACCAGTCTGTGGCAGGGACAAGTTTGGAATGAAATAAAAAGGAATATGGAGGTATGGGGAAGAAAAAAATTATGCTAATGGGGAAGGATCTTGGTAATAAAAATGAATGTATTGCCTAGAATGTTATTTTTATTCCACTCCATAACGATAGTTAGTGGAGCAGGACACTTCAAACAATGGCAAAAGGACATATCTAAATCTAACTGGCAGGGGGGGAAGCCAAGGATTAAATATAAGTTACTAAAGATTCTCCTTGCCAGATTTAAAGTTATACCAAGGGACTTAAAAAGACGGTTTATGTATGCAACAACAGCTGCAAGAATACTTTTTGCCCAGAGATGGAAGGAAGAGGAAACGCCAACCAAGGAAGAGTGGATAGCGAAAATGATGGACTATGCAGAAATGGCGAAAATGACTGGGAAGATCAGACACCAAGATGATAGTAAATTTAAAAAAGAATGGCATAAATTTATAGAGTATTTATATAGAGTACATTAAGGAACAATGCAAAGATTTAAAGATGTTAGCAGGATTGATATAGCGCTTGTAATTTTTTAATAGGTAAAGAAATAAATAAGGATGTAATCAAAGTTGGATATATGAATTAGATGCGGTTAAAATTAAAAAACGTATTTGTGGAAAACCAGAAGGGGGAGGAGGGAAGTCTTGGGGTACAGGGAATCCCCCAATTGTATAAATAATGTTGAATTTAAGTTTGAATGATGCTAATGATGAAAACTGAAAATTAAAATTAAGAAGGAGGAGGAGGAAGCTTGCCTGAACGCAGGAAGGCCATTTTGGCCTGCAAACCCATCCCTCCAACCTTGAACCATACAGCAACTGGTCAAGGGTTTCCTTGCCCAACCAAAGGGACAGATGTCTCTCTCTCTTTCTTTTCTGTGGTCTGCGGTCTGACTCATCTAAGCTGCATCAAGGGAGAAGCCAGCAAGGGATGCTTTGCAATTAAGCCAAGATGACACATTGTCACTAAATAATGAACCACCAAAGCAAGTGCTGTTTACCAAGAGCTGGCAACACAGATCCACCAGGAATGAAAGGACTCCCCCCACCATCACCCTTTCCACCTGCGTGGATGAGGCCTTTGAGGGGGACTGCCATGCAGTCAATCCCACCAAACTTCAGGCACCCACATTGGACAAGTCCTTTGAGTGGAATCTGCTGCAGCCTTTCCATTAAAGCAGGGGTGGCCAACTCCCAAGAGACTGCGATCTACTCACAGTTAAAAACTGACAGTGATCAAACTTGTTGAGCTTTTTTTAGGAAGGAAAGCCCTGTTTTGGGGGGGTTGAGCTTCTTTGGGGGGAGCCAATGATCTACCAGACGTTCACAATCTACCTGTTGGACGTGTCTGCATTAAAGGAAGAACAAAGCAGAAAGGTTGCAGCCATGACTTCTTAAAGGCCTGGAGGAGAACAAGGCAGAGGGATGGAACTGAAAGCTGCCCTATCCTGGCGCCATTCTCCCTTCCCCCTCCTCTGCCACTTATCATGCTAATAAGGGTTTTTTAAGAGCCTGATCCTCCCCATGGAGGCTGAGGGAGGCTGGCAGGCAACTCAAATTAAATTCCCATCATCCCCAGATGGTGCTCCAGAGCTGCCCTGAGGCCAAGGAGAAATGCAACAGCAGACTTAAGAGGCTGGGATGAGAATTGCCAAGCACTCCTGCCTGTCCTGCCTTGTGGGTGGTGAGGAACAGCGCTATAAACAATGTGAAGCCCATAGGGAGCCAGCCAGCTCCAGATTTGCTCTGTTCATTTGGTGATTCAGGCTGCAGTTGCTCCAAGTAAGAGGAGGTGGTGTCTGGATCACCCTATCTTAATTCTCTCCCCACTCACACAGCTGGCCTACCTTAACCAAAGAGTCAGGTTGAGGTAATGGTCAACAGGCATCACTTGTAAATGGATGGCTTAGCCAAAGGACATAAGAAGGGCCTGCTGGATAAGGCTAACGGCCCATCTAGTCCAGTCTCCTGTCCCCACAGTGGCCAACCAGATGCTCCAGTGGAAAGCCACAAGCAATTTTTGGGCACAAAAGCAATACCCTCCCCTCCTGTGGCTTCCAGCAACTGACATTCAGAAGCATGGCTTGGATGCAGAGCATGGCCATTGTGACTAGCAGCCATTGACAGCCTCATCTTCCATGACAGACCAGCTTCTCTGACACGATCCTGCCCACCAGTTGAGAATGATTCAAAGGCTCTTCACTACATCCCCCCAATATCAGAAGTTAGGTGGCAAGTAGAGAGGGGGGCAGTTCCATGGAAGCATACAAATTTAGGGACACTTTTGAAAACTTCGTATTGTAAGACGTATTGAAGCTGTTTTGATAAGAACCTAAGATCATAAAAAGATTGTGCTGGATCAGGCCAATGGCCATCTAGTCCACTCGGGTTAAGAACTTAATTCATTCTGGAGGTCCATTCTTAACCTGAAACTGTTCTTAACCTGAGGTACCACTTTAGCTAATGGGGCCTCCTACTGCCACTGTGCTGCCACTGCACGATTTCTGTTGTCACCCTGAAGCAAAGTTCTTAACCCGAGGTATTATTTCTGGGTTAGCAGAGTCTGTAACCTGAAGCCTCCGTAACCTGAAGCATCTGTAACCCGAGGTACCACTGTATTCTGTTCTCAAAGTGGCCAACCAGGTGCCTGTGGGAAACTCACAAGCTCAATTCAAGCCCAAGAGCCCTCTCTCCTCCTGTGGTTTCCAGCAACAGAGCATGGCGGCAATGTCTAATTGCCATTGATAGCCCTCTCCTCCATAAATGTGGTCCATGGAGAGAGCCACCCTTGAAGATGGATGATGGCCTGAGCAAGGGAAGGTCAGTAGCTCGTTTCCCCCAGGCTAGCAAGACAGCCAAGCTGGTGTGCGCAAAGCAAGAGTCAGCACCTTGGAGAGAGGTAAAGGCTGGGTTCAGATCCACGACCAGTGTTTCTGCAGCTGAGCCCAACCACTAATGATGTCTCAGCAACCACCGAGTTTTATAGCAGGGTTGTGTGGCCACTGAGTAGATGCTTGACACACACCCCCCCAACTGCTTCCTACCTAAAGGACTGGTGCCGCCTTCTGCAGCTAAGTACCTTCCTCAAGGTAATGGGGTTTCCAGCTCTTGGGATCTCTCCTCTGGGATCTCCTGATTCTCCAATGAGTCCAATAAGAGGGCCTAGCAGTGGAACTGACATTTTGGGGCTCAGGGAAGGGAAGGTGAGCTCCATGGACCCATACAGGATGAACCAGGGCCAGATCCCTCTCCACCTTGGGGCTGCTGCAGCCTCCAAGTATGCCTCCTCTTGGTATGGGATCAGGAAAAAATCCACAGTTGGTAAGGCAAAACAGATAGATGGAACAGTCTATTTCCAGTTCGGATCAATTTTCCATGTTTATTCTTAAGCCCCACCTCATCCCTGACTAGATGTCATCTGAAAGGGCAGTGTGCAACTGCCTTTAAGAAGCTACTGAGGCTCACAGCTCAGATATTGGTGGCCAGGCATGACCGATGGAGCACAAAGGGGAAATTGCACACCAGACGGGAGACGTCCGGCTGGCAGACTTACCACAAAAGGAAATGATGTGGCTGCTGTCTTCATGTACAAACTTCCTGGTGACGGATTCCTCCATTATCTGTTTCACCTGCAAAACAGTAGAGACAAAACAAAAGAAAGGTGAGTTTTTTAGTTTGTGAAGGTAAAATTAAAGTATTAGGTTCCAGTCCCCTTGCTAGCAGACTGGATCGCTCCCAGGACAGAGATCATTCCAGAATTTGAAGCTTTGAGGCTGCAGGGACCAAGTTCAAAGAGCTCCTGAAAGCCGCTCCAAAACACACACGCAAGAAGTAGAAGGATTTTTGTGACTATGCCTAGAAGCTGAACTCAGATGCAAGTAGAGCAGAAGGCTGAAAATTAAGCCCTGGAGAGCAGAGAGCAGTTGGATTAAAAGCACCTGCATCAAAATGAAATCCATTTACAGCAGTTTTAAAAATTGCTCTTAAAGGAATGAAGCACACAGGCCACACTGAGTGCTTTGTTCCTATAATGGCAACAGGAATGTGATGGAAGGGTACAAGGGGTCACCGGGCAAGTGAAGATCAGTGGGTTACAGAAGGTGCTCCTCCCAACCCCTGGGCTATGGATTCTCCCCTGGGGCTGCTGCCCCACCCATAAAGCTCCGCTTATTTACCCCCCCACCCCGATTCCAGCTGGAGCAACATGAAAAGTGGGGCACAAAATGAGTGGGCACCTTGCAAGAGCAGCTGTCAGAGAAGGTGAGGAGAGGATGAAGCTTCCCTCTCCACCATCCCATCAGCCACCCTCCCCTTCCTCCTGCCTCACATTACGAAAGAAACGTTTTACTTGCACACAGCAGATGCCTGTGCACAACTCCCCAGGATTTTAAAATAATGATGCTGAGAGCAGATGGCAGGACAGGTGGGAAAGGGAGAGATTTTAAATCTGTCTTGGGGTGGCAGCTGCTCCTTCCAGGAACATCTCTGTCATTCTTTAGCTAAGATTTCTGCATTGGAGGGGGTTGTACCAGCCTGCAAGCGCTCCAATTGGAGAACAGCCTTTACCAAAGGTGTCATGGACTTTGAAGATGCTTGAACTCGGGACGAAAGGGAGAAACGAGCTAAGAGGAAGGCAGGCCTGGCAAACTCTCACTGGGATCAACTCCCACCCGGAAACCCATGTCCCCACTGTGGAGGGACGTGTGGATCCAGAATTGGCCTCCACAGTCAGTTATAGCCTCCTTGTTAAGACCATATTGATGGTAGACAATCTTACTCGGCTATGAGGGATCGCCAAAGAAGAAGACAACTAGATTACCCTTGAGGATCCCTTCCAACTCTGCAATTCTTTGATTCGATGAAATCCAAGAACCTAAGAAGCACCCCTGCTGGATCAGATCAAGGGTCCGATAGGGAGGATAGGATGGGGAAAACTAACTTAGTCACCCCTCTCATGCCAGGAGATTCCTGGCAACCAGCCAGCCATTCTGGGAGGCAAAGGGGCCCAACAAGCAGGGGTTTTTCCTTTCCCAGGAATCAGGAAAGGTCCTGCATCTGCACCAATCCTTTCCTGAAGAAAACTGCTTTTAATGAGCTTCCTATTTTCTGCAGGGAATGTGATGGCAAGCAGCCCTTAGAGAAAGCTGCCCTGAGAGAAAAACAGTTGTGATCTCTTTCCTCTTATGAGAAGAAGGAAATCGAAAAGGTGATGGTAGCGCAAGAGCTCCAGCTCAAAGCAGCTCTGAGCACAGACTTGCTTTCTTAAATGTCTTAAATGTGTCTTCTTTTGCACTTGAGA
Source organism: Podarcis muralis (assembly GCF_964188315.1). Lineage (NCBI taxonomy): Eukaryota > Metazoa > Chordata > Lepidosauria > Squamata > Lacertidae > Podarcis > Podarcis muralis. Next base: position 58,246,010 of record NC_135667.1, on the reverse strand, counting down.
GAGCCGTGCATGTTCTATTATACACCTGGAAGGTATCACACACGCAAATCCCAAGTTGGTAAAACTCAAAGAGTCAGATTTTAGAATATTTATATCCTCTGTAATTTGTGTTCCGTTTTGCTTGCAGAGCTAGGCTTTTGTGGACTTACTGGCTGAACTGCCACATGATTTCTTTAAAAAGAAAAATTAAAAGCTGCTTTTAAGGGGGAATGATTGGCTAGCTGGCTAGTTGCTAGTTAGCTAGTAGAGAAGTGTGGGATATGACCTCTAAGGTGAGGGTAATGCAGATCTAACAGCTGAGCTCTTGAAAAGCTTGTGCTGCCTTACCAACATTGAACTGGCTTATCCTTTGAAAGCACATGAAACAGGAAGTGGCCAGGCTGGCCTCCTCCTCACCTGCATTGCCAACATCCAGCTCTGCTTGTCTCTGCAGTGCTGACAAGCCCAGGCTTTGCTTCTGCTGCTGTGCTCCTTTCCCGGTGTGCAGCTGCTGCCTCTTTTCACAGGACAGTGTGAGCTTTACAGCTGCTCAGCCAACAGCGGATGCACCAGGCCAATGACTAACCCCATTCAGCCGACAAGCCCTCTCAGCTCCTTTCTGCTGCCTCACCAACCAGCTGTGCTTCCTGCCCCCAATGTGTCCTTAGGATGATAATAAAATAATGGCATTCAGAGTCACAATTTCCTGTGCAGGTTTGGTGCTTTCCCTATCCTTGCCTTGCTGTGGGACAGGAAGCGGGGTTTGAACCTGAAGCAGAGATCAGTCCCAGTGAGTGTTTGTATTGCAAACAAATTGAGAAATGAAGAAGCAGAAGGGGCCTCTAACCATGTGCAGAGTGCTTCTCAGCTGGCACTAAATTAGTACCCATGGCCCTCTGCCACACATCCAAGGTGGGATTTGCCTGCTTCCACCCCATTCCTCAGCATGCATAAATTCCCCAACTGAGTCTGTTCAAGCAGTGAAATAGGACCTGATTGCAGAAGGGATCCTGTGCTCAATTCCCCCAAACAGCAGACGAGGAGGGAAGCCTATTTCTGCATGGCACCATTCCAGGTGGAAGATAGGGAGCTCACAGGAAAGAATAAATCCCTGCACACAGAAAATCAGCAGCTCAGGGAGAATGGTGCTAGCCCAGCTTCACACTTCCATGCTGGTTTTCTAAGTGCAGGGAGTTTGCTTTTTCTTCTTGGCAGGGATAAACCCAACCCACCTGTGAAGCCTGCAGTGGTTCAGTCCAGGAACTGGTTCAACTCTGGGTGTTGGTGAATAGGAATCATAGAATCATAGAATCATAGAGTTGGAATAGACCACAAGGGCCATCGAGTCCAACCCCCTGCCAAGCAGGAAACACCATCAGAGCACTCCTGACATATGGTTGTCAAGCCTCTGCTTAAAGACCTCCAAAGACGGAGACTCCACCACACTCCTTGCCAGCAAATTCCACTGTCGAACAGCTCTTACTGTCAGGAAGTTCTTCCTAATGTTTAGGTGGAATCTTCTTTCTTGTAGTTTGGATCCATTGCTCCGTGTCCGCTTCTCTGGAGCAGCAGAAAACAACCTTTCTCCCTCCTCTATATGACATCCTTTTATATATTTGAACATGGCTATCATATCACCCCTTAACCTCCTCTTCTCCAGGCTAAACATGCCCAGCTCCCTTAGCCGTTCCTCATAAGGCATCGTTTCCAGGCCTTTGACCATTTTGGTTGCCCTCCTCTGGACACGTTCCAGTTTGTCAGTGTCCTTCTTGAACTGTGGTGCCCAGAACTGGACACAGTACTCCAGGTGAGGTCTGACCAGAACAGAATACAGTGGCACTATTACTTCCCTTGATCTAGATGCTATACTCCTATTGATGCAGCCCAGAATTGCATTGGCTTTTTTAGCTGCCGCATCACACTGTTGGCTCATGTCAAGTTTGTGGTCAACCAAGAGTCCTAGATCCTTTTCACATGTACTGCTCTCAAGCCAGGTGTCCCCCATCTTGTATTTGTGCCTCTCATTATTATTTTTTGCCCAAGTGCAATACTTTACATTTCTCCCTGTTAAAGTTCATCTTGTTTGTTTTGGCCCAGTTCTCTAATCTGTCAAGGTCGTTTTGAAGTGTGATCCTGTCCTCTGGGGTGTTAGCCACCCCTCCCAGTTTGGTGTCATCTGCAAATTTGATCAGGATGCCCTTGAGTCCATCCTCCAAGTCGTTGATAAAGATGTTGAATAAGACCGGGCCCAAGACAGAACCCTGTGGCACCCCACTAGTCACTCTTCTCCAGGATGAAGAGGAACCATTGATGAGCACCCTTTGGGTTCGGTCAGTCAGCCAGTTACAAATCCACTGAGTGGTAGCATAGTCAAGACCGCATTTTACCAGCTTCTTTACAAGGATATCATGGGGCACCTTGTTGAATGCCTTGCTGAAATCAAGGTAGGCTACATCCACTGTGTTCCCTTCATCTACCAGGCTTGTAATTCTGTCAAAAAACGAGATCAGGTTAGTCTGACATGACTTATTTTTCAGAAATCCATGCTGACTATTGGTGATCACAGCATTCCTTTCTAGGTGCTCACAGACTGTTTGCTTAATGATCTGCTCCAGAATCTTCCCTGGTATTGATGTCAGACTGACTGGGCGATAATTATTTGGGTCCTCTCTTTTCCCCTTTTTGAAAATAGGGACAATATTTGCCCTCCTCCAGTCTGCCAGGACTTCCGCCTGTTCTCCAGGAATTCTCAAAGATGACTGCCAGTGGTTCTGAGATCACATCTGCCAGTTCTTTTAATACTCTTGCATGCAGTTCATCTGGCCCTGGAGACTTGAATACATCTAAACTAGCCAAGTATTCTTGTACTATCTCCTTAGTTATTCTGGGCTGTGTTTCCTCTGCTGAATCATTTGCTCTAAATTCTTCGGGTCAGGCATTGTTTTCTTTATCGGAGAAGACTGAGGCAAAGAAGGCATTGAGGAGTTCAGCCCTTTCTGTGTCCCCTGTTTGCATTTCACCATCTTCTCCTCTGAGTGACCCCACTGTTTCTTTGTTCTTCCTTTTGCTACGGACATACCCATAAAAGCCTTTTTTTGTTTCTTTTAACCTCTCTAGCAAGCCTGAGTTCATTTTGTGCTTTAGCTTTTCTGACTTTGTGTCTACATGTGCTGGCTATTTGTTTGAATTCCTCTTTGGTGGTTTCCCCCCTTTTCCATTTTTTGTACACATCCTTTTTAAATCTTAACTCGGTTAAAAGTTCTTTAGATAGCCACCCTGGCTTCTTTAGGCACCTTCCATGTTTCCGTCTCATTGGTATTGCCTGAAGTTGTGCTTTTACTATCTCCCTCTTAACAAACTCTCAGCCATCATGAACTCCCTTTCCTTTTAGTATTACTGTCCATGGGATCTCACCCAGCACTTCCCTAAGTTTTATGAAGTCGGCTTTCTTAAAGTCAAGAAATTGAGTCCTAGTATGCTTGGCTGCTCCTTTCCGCTGTATAGTAAACTTCAGAAGAGCATGATCACTCACGCCTAATGATCCTTCCACTTCTACCCCACTAACCAGGTCATCAACATTGGTTAGGACCAGATCTAAAATGGCTGTTCCTCTTGTTGCTTCTCCCACTTTCTGGACAATGAAGTTGTCTGCAAGGCCAGTGAGGCATCTGTTTGACCTTATGCTCTTGGCTGAGTTTGACATCCAACAAATATCTGGGTAATTGAAGTCCCCCATTACTACTATCTCCCTTCCTTTTGCATGCTTGGCCAGCTGTTCCAGGAAGGCATCATCTATGTCCTCCGTTTGGCTTGGGGATCTATAGTAAACTCCCACAATGAGGTCTCTGTTATTCTTCTCTCCCTTAATTTTGACCCAAATGCTCTCACTTTGGCTTTGAGGTTCTAAATCTTGGATCTCTTCACAGGTATACACATCCCTGACATATAACGCCACTCCTCCTCCTTTCTTGTCTGGTCTGTTTCTCTGAAATAGATTGTATCCCTCCATTATTACATTCCAATCGTGGGACTTATCCCACCAGGTTTCAGTGATGCCTATTATGTCATATTTAGTTTGCTGTACCAAGAGCTCAAGCTCATCTTGTTTATCTTTGTTGGGGCTCTCAGAGCTGGAGGGAATTCACAATGGCAAGAACCTGGCCGTGGAGTCGACCCAATGCCAGGATGAACAGGATGGCCTTTTAGCAAGTAGCCAATTATCTTTGAGGTGTGTGGGTGGGGGGGATTTCAACCCTCTTGAGTGTTGAGCCCATAACAGAAGTGTCCTTGCATTCCTTCACAGAGCAGCAGCCCCACCCCACCCCCAATGCTGCTCTGTACAAACAAAGCTTTGCTTGTGGGGAACCATCAACTTGCCCTTCCCTCCCAAGACGCTCAGATGTTTCCGGCTAGAAAGTGGGGGGGGGGGGACTGCTATCCACAGCAAGAGAGAGCAAGTGGACTGCTGGCTGTCCCTCCAGAACAGCAATGACCCCGGCTTCCACCAGGCAGCCGGAAACCCCAACCCCACAGAAGGCAAACTGGTTGAGCTGCATTTTCCACCTGGTTCTGCAGCTGGAGGAGGGCAACCCTCAAGACGAGACCTGAGGCAGGCTGCCAGACTGTGCTTTCTGCCCCTCCCCTCCCTGGTATCTGACATTTGCCAGTCCTCTTCCATTTAAAAAGAATGATGGGAGGCCCATAGCTTAGTGGAAGAGCTCCCCGGCTCAGTCCCCAAAGGCATATCCAGGAAGCACAGGCAATCATTCCTATGGGAGCTCTCTGAGACTTCTTTGGGGGCACTGGGACTTCCTCTCTCTCCCCCCACCCCACCCCAAAGCACTCCTTTCTTGCATTGAGACCTCTTTCAAAATGTCTTTGTCACAGTTGACCACGGTCTCAGATCGGAATTCCTTTTACGTATGTATTGTTGTTGTTTTAAACTGTTTCTGTATTTATAATTGTTGTTTAAAACTATTGTTATTTACTTCATAAAATTTACACACTGTTTGATGGTAAATGCTCAGAGAGAAGGAAGCAATAAAATTATCAGAAAAAACTGTAAAAACAACTCTTCAAAACATTCAAAAGATAAGATCAGCAATCAACAAAAGTGCACTGTCAACGTTCTACATATCCAGACTGGCTTGCCTAAATGAAAATGTTTTCAGCGGGAGCAAAAAGAGTGGGGGGGGGGGGTGTCAAGAGGCAGGGACTTCCGGAGTGTGGGTGCTGCCACACTGAAGCAGCCATGAGGGCATCTATTGGGTAAGGCCATCTGGCAGGTGAACTGCTCCCAAGTTGTTATGAACTTTATACTTTGAACAGCACCCCCCCCCCAATATTCCATTGTTTTATCTGTTTTTATATACTGTATGTAACTGATTTATAAATGTTCTTACCTTCTAAATTGCCTTGGGATGCCTCAAGGGCAGCCATTTATAAATGAAATAAATACAAGCCTGTGGGGAGAACTCCCCTTTTTGTCCCACTTCACTTTTCTTTTACAGCAGGCGAGGAACCCTTTTCAGCCCCAGGCTGGCATTGCTCTTGGCCTGCCTTGCAAGGGGCATGCCTGCCAGCAGTGTGCGTCACCCAGGACACTTTCACATGCAGGTGTGCACACACCTCCACAGCTGACCACGCCTTCAAGGGAGACACCGGGATGACATCCTCCAAAGGGCACTGACCTGGGCATCTCCACCCAGCCCTGCATTAAGGCTCTTTTCATGGAGGAGACGCCATCAGTGGCCACAGTGGCTCTGCTGCCTTTGCTCTAGTTCCACGGTTGGAGACAGAAATGCTGCTGAATACCAGTTGCTGGAAGGGAGAGTTGTAGGAGGGGAGAGCGCTGGAGTGCTTGGGTCCCGCTTGTAGGTTTCCCATAATGGGCATCTGGTCAGCCACTGTGAGAGCAGGATGCTGGACTCGGTGGCCTCCCATGGGCCTGATCCAGCAGGCGCTTCTGATGTTTTTAGTAGAGTCCAAGGCAGCTTGCTACACTCAACTCTTAAGGCTCCAGCAACACACATTTTCCCCAGCAGTCAAACTGCCTCCTCACTGCTTTGCAAATCAAGGCTCAGAGAGAAGTTTTTAGACAGCAGTGCCAGTACCCATCCACATTAAAAGTAAACCAGGGAAGGCTGGCCTGACCTTGGCCGTGTCAGCACTGAAAAACTTGTTCTCTCATTTTGAATTTGCACAGGTGTAAACCAGGAGAGCCTTTTGGTTTGCACATTGACTATCGTCTTAACAAAACACAACTCCCTCCCACCCTGTACCCCCCTCCAATTTGTCCACCTGCTGTCACCAGCCTGTAATTCCAATATCCTGCAGGGACAATAATAATGAAGAAGAAAAACACACTGCTTGCATTATTCCTGTGCGTTCAATGACTGTTTGCTTTGGGTTATTCAGATGATAACATAGCTGAGAAGTCTGATACGGATGGAAGAAGCACAACTGTTCTCTCTCCACCGCCTGCACACACACAAAGTTTCATTTAGGGAGACAAAAAACAATCATGGCAAGAACTGATTTTCAACAGATACCTGAGGGTGCAAAGTGGGACAATGACTTTAGGTGCCTGGGGTTAGCCTTCAATCTTAAGGAGGTAGGGATCAAAATGTTTCTCGGATCACACACACATTGCACCCAGGTATTGCTCCTAAGCACCAGGGTTGCAACGCACCTGTAGAGCCAGGTGCAGCCTTTCCCACCTTCACCATATGCAGAATTCAGTTTGGGCTCCACACTTCCCAGAACCAAAGGAAATGCCACAAGGGAGCCTGCTGCAGAGATACATTTCCCAACAAGGAAAGAACTGGAGAATTGCACTGTTTCTGTTGAGATGGAGGTGGGGGAAGGCAAGCAGAGACCTGGAAGGTAGTGTGCATCTTGAAAGCTAAATCCATTTCCCCGCTAAAGCATACAAGTTCCTACAGCCATGTAAGGTTTCTTCATACCAACCAGGTGCAAAAACTCTTATTTCTGCCTTTATTGCTGGTAACCCTCCTCCTGCCAAAATGCTTTTCTGCAGACCCGTATACAAATAGTTGAACAGAATCATAGAATTGTGGAGTTGAAAGGGACCCCCACAGGTCATCTAGTCCAACCCCTTGCAATGCAGGAATGCCTAGCTGGTTCCAGGTCTGCTCTTCTTTAAAGTGGCAGAACACCTGCTTGGCATTCAAAAGGTCCCTGGTCCAATCCCTGGCAGCGTCACCCTGTTTGAAACCCTGGAGAGCTGCTGCCAGTCAGTGTACACAAAACTGAGCTACATGGACCAAGGGCAGATAAGGCAGCCCCCCCCCCCCATGTTCCTATGCTTTTGCACCCTTGGAAAACGTAGTGTGCACAACAACAGGGGTGCCATCTGTTTCTGCCATAATCAGTGGGGAGCTGAAAAAAGGGCCCCCAGGAAGCCCTTTCAGATCATATGATGCTACAAAGGGAAAGAAAGAAAGAAAGGTGATGCTGAGCTGACGCACATTTCCAAATTCCATCCCCTTCTAACTGCTTCACTCCCCAAAGCCACTGAAGATTTTAAAATCATGGCAGCAGCTGTTGCCATGGAAACAAACTGAAGCAATCAATGCTGGAGGATGAGCTGGCAAAGCTGGGAGAGGAGCAGGAGAGTCAGCTCCAAAGAGGCAGGGAGGGGGGGGGGGCATGGATCATTCCCTGGAACATTTTCAAAGCAGCAGAGGCAGAGGAAGGGAGCTCTTGGGGGAGGGGGCACAAAAAGCACCTTGAGCAGGAGAAAGCAGAGGCTATGACCTTCAAAGAGAAAGGAAATGGCCCCGGAGGCTCTTCCTCAGCCAACTCACAACAGAAAGCTCCCCCCTCCCAGGTATTTCGGGGGGGGGGGCACCAGCAACTGACTTTAAAATAAAATGAAACACACAATTGTTAATTGCGCCCATGGCTAGTTTGGTCCCAAACCCACATATGAGCACGGCCCAGGAGGAAGGAGCGGAACCACTGTATGACAGTGCCCCCAGCTCCCAACCCCTCTAGACGGTCCAGAAGGATGTTATGGTCGATTGTATCAAAGGCCGCTGAGAGATCCAGCAGAACTAGGAAACAGCTCTCACCTTTGTCCCTAGCTCGCTGGAGATCATCAACCAGTGCGACCAAGGCAGTTTCAGTCCCATGATGAGGCCTGAACCCCGATTGGAAGGGATCCAAATGGTCCGCATCCTCCAGGCGTGCCTGGAGTTGTTCAGCAACCACACGCTCAATCACCTTGCCCAAGAATGGAAGATTTGAGACTGGGCGATAGTTGGCCATACTGGCCGGGTTTAAAGATGGTTTTTTAAGAAGCGGTTTAATGACCGCCTCTTTCAGCGGATCTGGGAATGTTCCCAGATATAGATACCATCATCTTAAAAGATACATTCTCCCAACTCTCACATATTTTTACTTATTTTTGTTTATTTATTTAACTTAATATTTATTTTATTCATTTATTTTATTAATTTCTATACCGCTTTATATTTTTAAGAAAAATCTCAAAGCATTTATGTTTTAAATCAATAAAACATAATTAAAGCAATCTGAAGAAAGTCAAATATAGAGTATACAGTCAAAGCAACATAACAGAAAACTAAAATATTATCTTAAAGATTTCAAAATAAAGCATTACAAAGGAGGTCAACTACAGAATGCAAACTTAGCACAGTAGGGCTGGGGGAGTCTGGCCCTGCCCCCTAGGCCAGGTGGAAAGGGCCTTGCAGGGAGCAGCCTCCACGCCTCACAGCCTTCTTTAAGAAGCTCAAAGTGGCATACGCAACTTTCTCCCTCTTTTGTCTTCACAACAACCCTGCGAGGCAGGGAAGGCTGAGAAAAGCAGTGACAGGCCCAGTGCGCTTCATGTCCAAGCTGGGCTATGAATCCCAGGCGCCAGTCCCACACTCTAACCTTGCACCACATTGGCTCCCTTCTCACAGACATGTTTGCCCTCTACATTTTTTTAAAAAAAGAGCAACTCATATATAAGTGTGTTTTCTCAACCTGCCTTCCAATGGAAGTTTTTAGTTGGTCAAACAATTTCTAACCTATTTACAGAATAAGATACTGCAATTCTCCTAATCAGAAGAGATGTAGATTCGCATCAACGTCACCAACAATTCTGTGTTCTGTTGACCATCCAACAGAGGAAATGGCTTGTAACGCCCACACAAGTTGTAATGCCCCAACTTGTGTCGCTGGGTGGTGGGAAGGTAGGAGTCGTAACCCAGCACCATGCGGAGGCACCAGGTTGCGGGAGGGGGCTCTGCTTTTACAAAAATTAAGTGAGGAGGTGGTGGAGAACCTCAGAAGAGTCAATGGCCCACATAGTCCAGCATCCTGTTCTCACAGCAGCCACCCAGAGGCCCACAAGCAAGGCCAGGGCACACCAGCGCTCTCCCACTTGCAATTCCCTGCAAGGGGTATTCAGGGGTAAGCATGCCTTCTTTAACAGGAGAGGGAGAGGGTAAGAAGACTGGGCGTGGGATCAAACCAAATGGGGGCCCCTGTAGTCCAGCCACCCAGAGGCCCCCATGGGAAGCCCACCATTAGGACTCTCCCCAATTGCAATTCCCAGTAAGTGGTCTTCAGAGGTATCCTGGCTCCACCAGAGGAGGCAGAACATAGGAAGTGCTTGGCTGTGGGATCCATGCCGTCCAGCCTCCTGTTCTCACCGTGGGCAGCCAGGGGCCTGTGGGATCTGAGCACAAGGCTTCCAGCAACTGGCATTCAGACTGTGTGGAGGCAGAGGACAGCCCATGTGGCCGATCCTCTTTTAAGGCCCTCCTAGTTGGGGGCCATCACTGCCTCTGATGGGAGCGAGTTCCACTATGCACTGCACAAGGAAGGCCTTTCTGTCCTGAATCCTCCATCCTCATTGGATGTCCATGAGGAAACGGCTCTCACTGACTGCAGGCCATTCTGAGAACAACCACCGACGCCACACAATCAATAACTCTCCAGAAAAAGCTATCCAAGAATAGACCTTAAGAGTGTTCAGCACTAAGGAATAAAAACATCTTAAGCTCATTGCCGGCAGAGCAGGCAATTAAAAGGTGCTGGAGACGACCTCCACCTTGTGCCCTGGGAGCCCCATTTAAAAATCAAAGGGAAGACACACAGCTGAGGAGGATGCCTTCTGGGTCAGCAGGATGCTACCCTCGCTGCCACTGTGTGCGCCCCCCCCCCCCGGTGTTAAGTAACCACCACCCCTCCAATATTGGTGGGGTTGCCAAGGCAGAAGAACTTCATTCTGCTTTCTCACCATCAATACATAAATTGGGACTGCATGAACTGGTTCCCTTGCTATTCCTTGAGAGCATTTAGAGTCAGCCAGAAAGAGAAAAAGATACTGACATATTTTTTTGCTTGCTTCACGCAAACCATGGCTGTGTTTTTTCAGTGTGTTTCACCTTTGGGACACAATTCATGTGTGTGTGTGTGTGTGTGTGTGTGCGTGTGCGCGCGCGCATGTGCGTGTGAATGTGAATGTGAATGTGATGCTTTTTGGCAAAGCATCATTTCCCCAGCACTTGTCACTATAAAACTATCTCACAAGACGATGGGCCCCATCTGCACTCTAGATGTAAAGTGGTATCACACCACTTTAAGCAGCCATGGCTTTCCCCAAAGAATCCTGGGAACTGTAGTGTTAAGGGTGGGGAGCATTGTTGGGAGACCCCCTATCCCCCTCACAGAGCTACAGTTCCCTGAGAAGAAGGACTGACCATTAAACCACACTGAGAATTGAAGTTTTGTGAGACAAATAGTTCTGTTAGGGCCTCTCAGCACCAAACAACAAACTACAGTTCCCAGGATTCTTTGGGGGAAAGGCTATGGTAGTTTAAAGTTGCTTGCTAGTGTTTTACATTTACAGTGGGGACACTTTCATATTATCCCCCCCACCACCACCAGATTCCTTGAGAGGAGCTCAGAGAAGGAGGAGGAACGTGTTTTCGGGCCACCCAACTCCTTCATCCCAGAGATCATAAAGTGGGCAGGCATGCTCTCTCTCTCTCTCTCAATTGCAAATTACATGCAAGCAGAGAAGCACAATTTATTTGACTAACAGAGGAATTGCCAGCTCACAACTGCAAACAGAAATAAAACTCCCAGGCCAATGAGGACACGTGCTCATATTTCTTATTTCTTGCACAACTTACACCCCAACACAGGAGATACAAGGCAGTCCGGCCTGGAGAACATCACCATCCAAGGTTTGTGACATGTTCCCCATGTGCCACAGTTCACATCCCAGCCCAGTTTGCCTTTCACATCCTGGTCCCTCCCTGTGAGGCAGCCTGAATGAAACTCATCTCTGGCACTTACATAACCATCATCACGGTGGCTTGCTGATTAAAAGCCCTATGCAGACTCCAGCTCTCTCAGGCTCACAGGAAGAGGCGCACAGCACCTATGGCTTGGTACATGGCAGGAGGGGAGGCTGTAGGAGGAGCAGGGAGCATTGTGGCTGAGGGACAGAGTGCCTGCCTCACAAGCAAAAGGTCCCAGGTTCAATTCCTGCCTCAGAGCCTGGAGAGCAGCTGCTCCTTGTGTCAGCTGGAAAGGGTGGAGCAGCCCCAAAGACCACCCTGCCCCATGGGAGACCACTATGTTGAGCAGAGGCCAGAAAGAAAAATGGGCCTAGTAGTTGACGTGCACAGGAGGTTTCATCCCAGCCATGCCAAAATCTAAGGGCAAATCCACAGTATATATTTAAAGCACATGACTTCCTTGCAAAGTATCCTGGAAAGTGCTGTGTCTCCCCACCAGAGCTACAATTCCCAGTACTCTTAACAAACTACAGGTCCCAGAATTCTTTGGGGGAAGTCACTTTTTAAAATGTGCCTCATGTGGATCTGCACGGAGGTTTCCCTACATGCACTTCTCCATCCAGGCTCCCAGTTGAAGGGGACACATCCCAATCGGGCCAAAGGATGGTGGGCATAGAGCCGGGCTGGTGAGGGGCACAGCCTGCAAAGAGGGTTGGCCAGGGAGACCTCATGCAGAGGTTCCCCATCCCTGGCATGGACCGTCCTGAGCTAGATGGACCAGTGGGCTCTCTGGATTCCGATGAGAGGCAGCAGGAGCCCCTGGTCTCTCTAGCCCCCAGCAAGGGCTTTGCTCCAGTCCGTGACAAAAGAAAACACAGGAGAGGCTTTGAAGTGGAGAAGCATCAGGCCTTGGCAAACGAATGCAGTGACCTCTTCTTGTTCATCTTGTCCTTGATGGGTCTGTCAGGACGCAGCAACAGATGATGCCAGAATTCAATTAATGGGCGCAACGGAGCCAAACTTCCCCATGGGGTCACGCCAGCCAGCCTGCAGCTCCCCTCCCAAGAGCAGCACAAGTGAATGTGCAGTGAGAGGGAGCTGCAAAGGGGTAGCCCAGTACCAGCCACACACACCTCCCAGGCTGTGGGCTCTGCACAATCCAGAACTAGACTTACATAAGCAGCAACTCTTTTAGCACCACATGGGAAAGATTGGAGGAGCAGGGGGGCGGGAAATCAAAATCAGAGCCATCTCAGTTCTGATCCTTGGGGGAGGGATGAGGGGGAGGATGAAAGGGTCTTGAACCCTTAGGAATGTTCATCGGCTAGGCAGACAGGTCCAGATGTCATGCTGCCAGAGACCTTGAGAAATTCTTCATGTTCCAATAACGCTGAAGGCAACAAAGATAATAAATAAGCAAGCGATGCCCATCTTCCCCAGGACATGTTCCAGACTAGAGAGGAAGGGCTGTCCCCAGATGGGGGAAAGCCACTCTGTGTGTCCCCAGAGACTCCCTTTACCTCTACTATCTCATCTTGCCCCAGGGACTAGTGTCCAGCACCCGACTCTCACAGTGGCCAGCCAGATACCTGCGGGAAGCCCCCCACGGGCCCCAGCACCACCTGCGATGCCCAACAACTGGTCGCCTCTCCACGCCACCTCTCATCTGTGCGCCTCCATGGTGACCTTGCTGCCATGGCCTGCCCCAAATAAGGGGAGCATGGGAGACAGGAGCAAGGTCTCTGAGCATGTGAAGACTGCAAGGACCACTATGACAGGGTAACCCTGCACATACAGGACAAAATGGGGAAGGAGTGACATGCCCCCCCCCAAATCTGGAGAGTTTTGCATCCCTTCCTGCATTGCCTTGCTTTCCTTTTTTGAACAAACTGATCTGCTCTTTGGGGTAACAACCCCCCTCCCCCATGTCCATTTGCAGCTGGCCAGGTCTCTTCTTCCTGAGAGGAGGGAGGAAATCTCCTCTCTCAGTCTAAAGCCCCCCAAAAGGGGGGAAATGGGAAACGCTGCTTTACTCTCCCCCGCCCCCCGCCTTGAATAGGATGAGTCAAGCGCATGGAGCTAAAGGCAGGAGACTCTTCAGTCGCACCCCCCAAAAGCCCCAACACCCCCCCAGCGCGCAAATGCAAAGCTACCGAACGAGCCCTGCCCCCCCTCCGTGGTGCCCCCCTCCCCGCTGCCCCGCGGGGCAAGCAGCGCGCACCCACCTCCTTCTTGGCGCTGCGCAGGAGGCGCTGCCGCGTCTCGGCCTCGGCGGGCAGCAGCAGCAGCGACGAGGGCGTCAAGGCGCGCAGGGCGGCCGCCGAGCCCCCCGACGCCCCCCGGCTGCCGCCTCCGCCGCCCCCCGCCGCGCCCGCCCCCCGCCGGCCCCCGGCCGGAGAGGAAGAGGAGGAGGTCGCCGCCGCCGCCATCGTGCGCTTCCTCCTTCTGCCCGAGCGCAGGGAGCCGCTGGCCGCCGAGGGCGGGTGGCTGCGCTGCGCTGCGCAGGGCTGGGCGAACCCGACGCGCCGCCCCTCCGAGCTCCCCAGCCGCCTCCGCCTACGGCTAGCATAATGCTAACATAATGGCCAATAGAATGAAAACAGTATTGGAAGAGTACATACACCATGATCAGGCAGGATTTCTTCCAGGTAGACAAATTAAGGATAATATAAGAAATATTATAGATATTATAGAATACCTGGAAATGAGAAATGAAAAACAAGCAGCATTGATGTTTATAACAAAATTTTAAAAATCCTTCCAGTAACACATAGAATCATAGAATCATGGAGTTGGAAGAGACCACAAGGGCCATCGAGTCCAACCCCCTGCCAAGCAGGAAACACCATCAGAGCACTCCTGACATATGGTTGTCAAGCCTCTGCTTAAAGACCTCCAAAGACAGAGACTCCACCACACTCCTTTTGCATCATACTTTTTTATTGAGATTATACAAAAAGAAAAAAACACGGACAAAGAAAAAGGAGAGAAGGTAACAATAAGAATACATATAAATACTCAAAGTCCAACCTAAGTGTATCTTATGATACATTAACATATAGAGTATACTTTGTTTACTTAAATTATTATTTCCCTTCCCTCGACTGTACAAAAAAAAGAAACTGTTTTACCACATATTTCTAACAAATCATAATATACTACACTCTTTCAGACCTGGGACTCCCCTCCACCCTTTTGGTAAGTATCAAACATGTTCCATACTCCCGTACTTATTTTTCACAAATCATATTTAGTCGCTAGTAAATTTTTCCTATCCCCACCAGTGCTTTATAGATTTGTTCCTATATAGTTCCAATATTTACTCCAATTTTTCTGAAATTTCTGTTCGTCTTGATCTCGAATTTTAACTGTTAACCTATCCAACTCGGCATAATTTATCATTTTGGCCTGCCAATCACTTAAACTGGGTATATTTTCCACTTTCCAATTTTGCGCCAATATAATTCTTGTTGCGGTGTTGGCGTAAATAAATATGATCTTATCTTCTTTTTTAATTTCTTTGCCCATCAGTCCCAACAAAAAGGCTTCAGGTCTTTTGGGAAAGGTGTATTTAAATATTTTTTTAAGCTCATTATAAATAATTTCCCAAAAGCCTTTCACCTTGTTACAACGCCACCACATGTGATAAAGATTACCCTCCACCTCGCCACATTTCCAGCATTTGTTGTTCTGTAACCTATACATTTTGGCCAGCTTCACCGGTGTAAGATACCATCTGTATAACATCTTCCAAATATTCTCTCTCAATGCCGTACAGGCCGTAAATTTTATGGTACTATTCCACAGTTCCGACCACCTTACAAAATCAATATTATACCCAAAGTCAATGGCCCATTTAATCATTGCCTCCTTGACCTCCTCATCTTTTGTCTGCCACTCCAATAAGATCTCATATATTTTAGACAATGTTTTGTTCTTGCTATCTATAACCTCTACGTTAAATTTTGATTTTTTATCATCAAAGCCTAAACTCTTTTTGTCTTCTTTTAACAAGTCATGCACTTGATGATATTGCAACCAACCCGTGAGTAGGCTTTGTATCTCTTCGTAGGGTCTAAGTTTGGGCCCTTGATCTGTTTTTCTTAGAAGATCTTCATATGTCGCATTGTTCCCTTCCATATTTAGTTTCTTAACCGTTAGAACCTCTATTGGTGAGATCCACCAGGGGGTTTTCCTTTCAAGGAGGTTTTTATTCCTTTCCCACACCTGGTAGATTGGTCCCCTGAAAATATGGTTTAAGAAGCTCCTGTGTACCTTCACCTTCCCATACCACAGGTACGCGTGCCACCCGTACCTATTATCATAGCCTTCCAGATCCAGTATATCTCTGTTCTCTAGTTTTATCCATTCCTTTATCCAGAGTAGGCACGCTGATTCATAATATAAGCTCAAATCTGGAAGGGAAAAGCCCCCTCTTTCTTTTTTATCTATTAGTATTTTCATTTTTATCCGTGGTCTTTTCCCTTGCCAGATGTATTTCGCTAAGGCTCTTTGCCACTCTTTACACTGTTTTATACCTTTAAGTATTGGGATAGTTTGAAACAGGAACAACATTCTGGGTAAAATATTCATTTTTACTACTGCTATCCTTCCTAAAAAGGAGAGTTTCAGTCTTCCCCAGATTTCCATATCTTTCTTTATATTCTTCCAGGTGACCTCATAATTGTCCTTGTACAGATTTAAGTTTTTAGCCATAATCCAAATTCCTAGATATTTCACTTTCTTAACTGCCGTGATTCCTACCCTTTGTTCTAGATCAATCGTTTCCTCCTTTGTTAAATTTTTAACCAACATTTTGGTTTTATCTTTATTTACCTTGAGCCCTGCAACCGCTCCGAATTCTTCAATTATTTGTAAAGCTTCTTTAGTACTCTTCTGTGGGTCTTCTAGGGTTAATACAATGTCATCTGCAAAAGCTTTTATTTTGAATTCTCTCTTTCCTACCCTGACCCCTTTAACTTCTGTAGCCTCCCTTAATCTTTCATTAAGTATCTCCAATACTGTTATAAATAATAGAGGAAACAGGGGGCAGCCTTGTCTCGTTCCTTTATATATACTGAAGTAATCTGTTGTAGTGCTATTTATTACCAATTTTGCCTTTTGTTCCTTATATATTGCTTCTATGCCTCTCCTAAATTTTTCTCCCATTCCCATTCCTTCCAGGCTTTTGCTTAGGAAGTCCCACGAGATGTTATCAAATGCCTTTTCGGCGTCTACAAATATTAATGCCGCCTGTCTATCTATTTTCATGTCCAAGTATTCAATAATATTTATCAAATTCCTCACATTTTCCCTTAGTTGCCTCCCTGGAAGGAAGCCTGTTTGGTCTTTATGTATTCTCTTATTTAATACCTTTTTCAATCTTTCTGCCATTACAGCTGCGAATATTTTATAATCGTTATTTAATAATGAAATTGGCCTGTAGTTCTTGACGTCCAAAGTATCAACATCTTTTTTTGGGATTAACGTGATATATGCTTCCTTCCAGGTATTGGGGATCCTTCCTTCTTTTAGCATATTATTCATCACCTCACCTAACACTGGGGATAGTTGGTTGCTTAGTGTTTTATAGTATTTTGCCGGAAGGCCATCCGGCCCCGGCGCTTTCCCACTTTTCATCTTTCTAATAGCTTTCTCTATCTCCTCTTGTGTAATTGCCTGATCCAGTGTCTCTTTTTCTTCATTTAAAATTGGTTTTAAGTGGTATTTTTGCAAGAAGCTGTCTATTTCTTGTTCTGTTTCTTTTCCTTTTTTATATAAATCCTTGTAAAATTTTTGAAATATCCTTTTTATTTCTTTTGGTTCTTCCACAATTCTTTCTCCCTCTCTTATCTTATTAATAGTATTTTGTTTCCTCCTTTCTCTTATTTGCCACGCCAAATACTTGCCTATCTTATTTGCTGACTCAAAGTTTTTCTGGTTCATCATTTTAATTTTCCATTGTATTTCTTGATTAATTATCATGGAAAATTTGGCTTGTAATATCTTTAAATTCTGTTTTGCGGTCTCATCACTAGGGTTGTCAATTAATTTTCTTTCATTTTCCATAATTTGTGTTAGGACCTGTTCTTTCTTTGACTCCTTTTCTTTCCTTAATTGGCTGTTTTTCTGGATCAGGAACCCCCTCATCACAGCCTTTCCTGCGTCCCATACCGTCCCTATTTCAGTTTCCCCATTTAGGTTCCATCTAAAGTAATCGTTTATAGTTTCTATAGCCTTATTTACAATCTTCTGGTCGTTAAATAAAAATTCATTCATTCTCCATCTTCCTGTTTTGAGGTCTTTACCCCTTAATTCCATGAAGACCGCATTATGGTCAGAGATAGTTCGTGGGAGAATCTCAGACTTAACTAAATTCTGTATCAATTCCTTCGATATCCAAATATTATCTATTCTCCCCCAACTCTGATTTGGGTTTGAGAAAAAAGTATATTGTTTTGTTGTGGGGTTTTTATATCTCCATGCATCGTTTAGTCCTAGGTTATTTACCATATCAAAAAAAGATCGAGGTAGCTTGCCTTGGTTCTTCTCCTGGGATTTTGTTAATCTATCTAAGTTTGGGGAAACCACCCCATTAAAGTCTCCCATCAAAATTATTTTTTGATCCATCCACTCCATCAACTTATTGTCTAACTCTAAATAGAAAGCTGACTTTTTGTCATTTGGTGCATATATTCCAACTACTATTATTTTTTCTCCATGAAACACCATCTGAACTACTATCAATCTTCCTTCTTCGTCTTTGTACAATAACTGTGGATTGAGTTTTTCCTTTATATATATAACCACCCCTCTTTTTTTAACCTTATCCGAAGCTACAAAATCCATTCCTAGTTTCTTGTTCTTCAATACCCTCTTATGTTTGTTCGCTACATGAGTCTCTTGTAGGCAAATTAGGTCACAATTCTTTTTTAATAGTATATGTACAATCTGGTTCCTTTTATTTTTATTATTCAGCCCATTCACATTCCAGTTTAGTATTTTTAAGGTCATCTGTTAACTAGTTTTAGCTTCTCAAATCTCGATAGAGTCTACTGTTCTCTTTCTTCTACTTCTTCCTTTTCCTCTACTGAGCTCTCCCTTCTTTCTTCTTCTTCGCTCCTTTCACCCTCCCCCTCCTCCCCTTGCTGCTCCTCTACCTCTTCCCCCCCCCCATCATCTTTCCCAAATCCTTCTCATATCTCCTTGCAAATTTTTGCAGTTCTAGAGTAGTGGACAGTTTGAACCTTTTTTCCTTAAAGTAAAATGAAATGCCTTCCGGGAACTCCCATCTATACAATATCCCGTTTTTTTTCAATTGGTTTGTTAATTTTTTATAAGGCTCTCTCCTTCGAAGAAATCTCGAAGGAATCTCTTTAAAGATAATAATTAGGTTTCCCTCGATATATAACCTTTTGATGAAGTTTTGTTTCAGTATTTCATTTCTTATCTCAAAAGAGTTAAACATGGCTATTACATCTCCTGGCAATTTTTTTTCTTTGGCTTTAGCCGATTTTGCTCTTATTCGGAAAGTGTTTATCAAGTGATGATTTATCTCTTCTTCCTTCCTGCCTAACCAAATTGCCAATTCTTTCACCACTTTAGCCCTGATATTCTCATTTAGCTTTTCCGGTATACCTCTGAATTTTAGATTGGCTTGATTTTGTCTCATCTGTGTCATAGCCATGTTGTCCAACAATTCTTCCTGTATCTTTCCTAATTCCTTAATTTCTACTCTCATCCTGTCCACTTCCTTCTTACTGTCTTTCGTATCTTTTTGCACCCTTTTCATTGAGTCCTCAAGGGTTTTTGCTCTTACCGATAGGTCCTTAACCTTTCCTGTCAATTCTCCCACCACCCCCTCCAATTTCTTATCTATGATGTTTTGTACTTCTATTAACTTTTTTCAATATATTGTTCATTATTTTTAAATTCTTTTCTTATTTCTGCCATCAAGGTATCATAGTCTCTAATTTCTCTTGTATCTTTGCCTTCTTCTTGTCTTGATGGCCTCCTTTCCGCTGGTGTTGCCAGACCCTTTTTCGATCCATTTGGCATCTTGTCTGCTTGAGGTTGTTTCTCCTTTAACTCCAAGAAGATTAGTTAACCAGATAACAGACAGTCTTTACCCACGATTTAGCTACTTAGTCAATAGAGTGGAGGAAGTGGTGTTAGAATAGAACTACCCCTGAATGGTAACCCGTACTTTAGCCTTTAATACCTTGGGAGTGAAAATGTAGTGAGGACCTCAAACCACAAAGGCAGAATGGTACGTTCAAAGAAAACAATAGACTCCTGCAAAAGCGTGTTCTCTTTAAGTTGAAAGCTGGGTTCAGTCCTCCCCAGTTTTCCCTTATTCAGAGGTTTGGTATAAGGTTTGGTATATCTCTTTAGATCCTATCAATGGAGGACAGAGGCATTATTCAATTTCAAATGCAAACGCTATATAGCGGAGGTTTGGTATGTCTCTTTAAATCACAGAGATAAAGGACAGAGGCGTTACTCCATTTGAATCAAAGACGCTGTAAAGCAGAGTACCAAAACTAAGTCCCAAGCCGTTTGCTTCTTCCCCTGCAAACGCTATATAGCGGAAGTTTGGTATGTCTCTTTAAATCATAGAGGTAAAGAACAAAAGCGTTACTCCATTTGAATCAAGGACGCTGTAGAGCAGAGTATCAGAACTAAGTCCCAGGCCGTTTTGCTTCCTCCCCTGCTTCTTCCAGCAGAGCGCTCACGTAGAGATTCCAAACAAAAACTTTCTTTCTACAGTTTCTGTCCTTTGCCCCTACGTGATTAATATTAGGATTTAGAGTGAAAGCCTGGGTTCCGCTCAGCCGATAAAGTACTCCCCTCCTATACACCGCCTTAAGAAAGTTTGTATCCAGCTATGAGCAGTTAAGAGCAAAAGGTGTGTCTGTGGGGCCCCCCCAACCTGTTATAACATTCTCCGTCCCAGTATGTTAGGGGTGTTCCTTCTCTTTTCTCTATATTTTAGTCCATCAAGAAATCTCGTTGTTACTTTACCTCTGACTCCTTGTACTTCGTGTCTGAGGTCTCTCCTCCACTCTCACTTAGCGGTGAAGCTTCAGATCTTTTCTTCTCCACTAGCCTTCTGTTGTACTCTCTTTACCCCTTACCGCCGGTGGTGGATTCCTCCTCCTTTCATCTATATCTGGTCTCCGCTGGGTTCTTATCACAAAGTATCCTTCTAGTCTTTACTCCTTTGTTTCTCAATATTATCCAGTTATTTCCCACTGCTTCTCCGCAATGGCCAGCAGCAATTTCCCAGCTTTTCTGCTGCTGTTGGAGGTCCGCCGCTTTCCCTCGGAGCCTGAGGCTTCACAATATGGAGTCTGTTGCTTCCCCTTCACGCTGCGGCTCCAGCCCTGTTAAACGCCGGCAACACGGGCGAGCACACGCAGCCACGCTGGGTACCTCGTCCCACAGGATATTCCACCTGTGGTTTCGGGGTTCACGGAGCCCTCGTGACCCCTCCAAGACTCCGTATTGTTCGAGACCTCCCCGGAGGGTTGCCTCGCGCTCCTTCCCGCGGCCGCGGTGTCCCGGAAGTCCCCGACTCCACCACACTCCTTGCCAGCAAATTCCACACGTTAGAGACCAACTAAGTTTGTTATTGGTATGAGCTTTTGTGTGCATACCTGCAGAAGTGTGATACCTGTGACACTGAAAAAGCATTTGACAATGTCTCTTGGGAATTTATGAAAAAAAGGACTTGAAGAAATGAATTTCAGAGAAAATTTTAGAAAAGGAATCCAAGCTATATACAGTGGTGCCTCAGGTTACATACGCTTCAGGTTACAGACTCTGCTAACCCAGAAATAGTGCTTCAGGTTAAGAACTTTGCTTCAGGATGAGAACAGAAATTGTGCTCTGGCGGTGCGGCAGCAGCAGGAGGCCCCATTAGCTAAAGTGGTGCTTCAGGTTAAGAACAGTTTCAGGTTAAGTACGGACCTCCGGAACGAATTAAGTACTTAACCCGAGGTATCACTGTATTCAGATCAAAAAGCGAAATTAATTGTCAATCAGGTGGTAACAGAAGAATGTAAAATACAAAAAGGAACAAGACAAGGATGTCTGCTATCACTTTTATTATTTATTTTAGTCCTGGAAGTCCTGGCGAGAAACATAAGGGCAGATGAAACCATTAAAGGAATTAAAGTAGGGGGAAAGTCATATAAATTGAAAGCCTATGCAGACGATCTGGTAATTACAGTTGAAGATCCCCAAAACACTCTTCTGACAGTGTTAGAAAGAATTCAAGAGTTTGGGCAAGTAGCAGGATTTACATTAAACAAAAGTATGACCAAGTTATTAGTTAAAAATCTAACAGAAGAGGATAAAAAGGAATTATCTCAAACCATAGAAATAGAAACCCGTAAAAAGGTTAAATATTTAGGAATTTGGCTAACAACCAGAAATATCAATATTTATAATTATGAAAATGTTGGAATGAGTTAAAAAGGAATCTAGAAATATGGGGCAGAATGAATTTATCATTATTAGGAATAATTGCAGCAATTAAAATGAACACATTGCCAAAAATGTTGTTTTTATTCCAGACAATACTGGTAATAAGCAACACAGTCTGCTTCAAGAAATGGCGAAAATATAGTTCTAAATTTATCTGGAAAGGGAAGAAACCAAGTGTCAGGGGTTCAGGGACAGAGGCACAGGTGAGGGAGGAGACGGAGAGCGAGGGGGAAGAATCCCAGGACAGCGAGGAAGAGGATGACAATGACTTGAGGGATTCCGTGAGTCTTTCAAGTGAATCGGAGGATTCCCAGAAGGGGGCGCCTGTGGTCAGGCCAAGGGGAGTCACAGGGGGGACTCGTCAGGAGCAGGGGACCAGCGGGGGAACCCAAAGTGGGAGCTGGGAGTCGGGACCGGCTTCTCCGCCAGAGCGCAGTGAAGGGGGTGGAGATTCCAGTGTGACAGGGGAAGCAGGTCCGAAAGCAGAGAGGGAGGGAAGATCGGAGCAAGACATCCTCCCGGAAAGGGAGGGGAGTAGTGCAGGGAGCAGTGTAACTGTCAAGAGGAAGGTTAGCGGTTGCGAACGCGCGCCAAGTTCAAATGTGGAGGCGCGCGGAAGAACAGGGAGCCCGGAGGAGGAGCCAGGTCCCAAAGCACGCAGGAGGGGGGAAGAGCTGTCTGGGGATTCCGCGTCAGGGGAATCCAGGAGGGGCGAAACCCCAGGGGGCAGGAGGACCCTGCGAAAAAGGAAAGAAAGGAAGAGGTGGAGCAGCACAAGCCTCTTAAACTGGTGCAGAGGAGGGACTGACTCAGAGGGGACTTCAGCGGTCTAAGCGTAACAGACGTGGGGCTGCGCGCCTCGGCTGTGGAGCGTACAATACACTGTAATAAACATCTTTGTATATAAACTGGACTTGGCGTTGGTCTCTTGTGAGCTGGGACCTGAGGCAGCCCTGACAGTAAGTCCCCTCTCTAAAAGAACGCAAATTTTTTTTTTGCAAAGCTCACGAAGTTTGGCAGCCATGAATGCGGAGGAACAGTTAGCAGCCCTCCGAAACGCAGTCGCCGAGCTTTCCACTGCGGTAGTGGTCTCCCAGAAGAAAAGTGACGAAGCGGAGGCGCGATGCCACGATCTGCAAGCCAGGTGGGAACGTGCGTGCAAAGAGGGGTTCCCGGGGTCCAGATCAGAGGGAATCGGACTCGGAAGGCGGGGGGGCAGTTTAGTAGCCCACTTCGATGGGAACCTGAAGCACTATCCCAGTTTCAGAGCAGACGTCGTATATGCGCTGCATTTGCTTCAGAAAGACTTTAAAGATGAGGAGGAGAAAGTGGGTTTTATTGTGTCCCACTTGCATGGGGAAGCTAGAGCCTGGCTGCGCAATTTGTGGCGCGAAGATGGTCCTGCCCGCAGAGATTCTGACGAATTTATCAAAGCTATGGACGCTTGCTTCCTATCTACCGTGGACGTTGATGTGGCGTGTCGGGAGATGCATGGATTGCGGCAGGGCAAAGCAACAGTGCGTCAGTACCATTCTCGCTTTTTTGCATTGCTGACTGTATTGGGCTGGGAAAAGGACTCCAAAGCAGTGAGAGATTTGTTCTGGGAAGGGCTCCATGGCTCCATAAAGGATGAGTTGGCCAGGGGAGACAGACCTCAGACCCTAGCAGACGTCGTGCAGAGGGCACTTACGATTGGAGTGCGGCACGAAGAACGTCCTTGGCACAGTGAAGAGGGTCGCCAGGTGCGCGCACCAGCTAAAGCACCTCCTTTTATTCCCAGGGATCTGGGCCGTGCGCATCCCTCGCCTCTGCTGAGGCAGGGGGAGGAACCGATGGAGCTTGGTGGTGCTAAGGCTCAAACAGCGGCCGGAGCCCCAGCGTCCGGTGCAGTCAAGGCGAAGCCTCCTAGAGGGAGCAGGAAGTGTTACATCTGTGACAGTGTGCAGCACATGGCCAAAGAGTGTCCCCAGAGGCTCCAGAAGCACACTGCAGCATTAGCAACAGTAACAGAAGAGGTGCTTCACGGAGAGCAGCTTCAGGGAAACGACAGTGCCTGGCTGGAAGCAGAAATGCTGGGGTTCAGTAAAGCAGTCCCCAGCGATTTTGCAGCATACAGACCCCTTACCACCCACTCCAGCTGCCCAATGGAACCACCCTGGAAGTCCCCATTACAATCGACTCTGGGAGCAACGCGGACTTCGTGGGGGTGCAGTTCATCAAGCAGCATCGCATAGCGCTTCTACCAGTCACACTGCCCCTGAACGTCGTCACGGTCGATGGCAGGAAGTTGCTGGGCGGGCAAGTTGTACAACAGACGCCACCCATGGTGATGCAGATTGGGAATCATCGCGAGGTCATTAGCTTCAACGTCACCCGCCTGTCAGACACGCCTATAGTGTTAGGCATGAGCTGGCTGGATAGACACAGTCCAACATTAGCGTGGTACCAGCGGCAGCTCACCTTTGGCTCATCTTACTGCGCACAACATTGCATCCAGACAGGCCAGGAGGAGGAGGGCCAGGAGGAAGGGCGGCAGTTACACCTCAGCATGGTGCAGGCAGTGCCCCACAAGTACAAGGGGTTTTTGGAGGTCTTCTGCGAAAAGGAAGCTGACCAGTTGCCACCCCACTGGCCCTACGACTGTGCGATTGACTTTTTACCAGGGGCGCCGCTGCCGACTGGAAAGCTGTATTCATAGAATCATAGAATCATAGAATCATAGAATCATAGAGTTGGAAGAGACCACAGGGGCCATCGAGTCCAACCCCCTGCCAAGCAGGAAACACCATCAGAGCACTCCTGACATATGGTTGTCAAGCCTCTGCTTAAAGACCTCCAAAGAAGGAGACTCCACCACACTCCTTGGCAGCAAATTCCACTGTCGAACAGCTCTTACTGTCAGGAAGTTCTTCCTAATGTTTAGGTGGAATCTTCTTTCTTGTAGTTTGGATCCATTGCTCCGTGTCCGCTTCTCTGGAGCAGCAGAAAACAGCCTTTCTCCCTCCTCTATGTGACATCCTTTTATATATTTGTACATGGCTATCATATCACCCCGTAACCTCCTCTTCTCCAGGCTAAACATGCCCAGCTCCCTTAGCCGTTCCTCATAAGGCATCGTTTCCAGGCCTTTGACCATTTTGGTTGCCCTCCTCTGGACACGTTCGAGTTTGTCAGTGTCCTTCTTGAACTGTGGTGCCCAGAACTGGACACAGTACTCCAGGTGAGGTCTGACCAGAGCAGAATACAGTGGCACTATTACTTCCCTTGATCTAGATGCTATACTCCTATTGATGAGGCCCAGAATTGCATTGGCTTTTTTAGCTGCCGCGTCACATTGTTGGCTCATGTCAAGTTTGTGGTCAACCAAGACTCCTAGATCCTTTTCACATGTACTGCTCTCAAGCCAGGTGTCCCCCATCTTGTATTTGTGCCTCTCATTATTATTTTTTGCCCAAGTGCAATACTTTACATTTCTCCCTGTTAAAATTCATCTTGTTTGTTTTGGCCCAGTTCTCTAATCTGTCAAGGTCGTTTTGAAGTGTGATCCTGTCCTCTGGGGTGTTAGTCACCCCTCCCAGTTTGGTGTCATCTGCAAATTTGATCAGGATGCCCTTGAGTCCATCATCCAAGTCGTTGATAAAGATGTTGAATAAGACCGGGCCCAAGACAGAACCCTGTGGCACCCCACTAGTCACTCTTCTCCAGGATGAAGAGGAACCATTGATGAGCACCCTTTGGGTTCGGTCAGTCAGCCAGTTACAAATCCACTGAGTGGTAGCATAGTCAAGACCGCATTTTACCAGCTTCTTTACAAGGATATCATGGGGCACCTTGTCGAATGCCTTGCTGAAATCAAGGTAGACTACATCCACTGTGTTCCCTTCATCTACCAGGCTTGTAATTCTGTCAAAAAACGAGATCAGGTTAGTCTGACATGACTTATTTTTCAGAAATCCATGCTGACTATTGGTGATCACAGCATTCCTTTCTAGGTGCTCACAGACTGTTTGCTTAATGATCTGCTCCAGAATCTTCCCTGGTATTGATGTCAGACTGACTGGGCGGTAATTATTTGGGTCCTCTCTTTTCCCCTTTTTGAAAATAGGGACAACATTTGCCCTCCTCCAGTCTGCGGGGACTTCGCCTGTTCTCCAGGAATTCTCAAAGATGACTGCCAGTGGTTCTGAAATCACATCTGCCAGTTCTTTTAATACTCTTGGATGCAGTTCATCTGGCCCTGGAGACTTGAATACATCTAGACTAGCCAAGTATTCTTGTACTATCTCCTTAGTTATTCTGGGTTGTGTTTCCTCTGCTGAATCATTTGCTCCAAATTCTTCAGGTCGGGCATTGTTTTCTTTATCGGAGAAGACTGAGGCAAAGAAAGCATTGAGGAGTTCAGCCCTTTCTGTGTCCCCTGTTTGCATTTCACCATCTTCTCCTCTGAGTGACCCCACGGTTTCTTTGTTCTTCCTTTTGCTACGAACATACCCATATTCCTTTTGCTACGAACATACCCACATTCCATGTCTGAGGATGAGATGCAAGAACTCAGGGAGTTCATAGAGCACAATTTGAAGCGGGGATTCATCCGGGAATCCAAAGCAGTGGGGGGCAGTCCTGTGTTTTTCGTGAAGAAGAAGGACACGCCCCAAAAGAGACTCATTGTGGACTATCGGGCCATAAACTCGATGACAAAGCCCAAGGCTTTTCCCATGCCCAAGATTGACGACCTGCTAGCGACGGTGAGGAAGGGGAAGATCTTCACCAAGTTGGATCTACGCGGAGCATACAATCTCATACGCATGCGTGAGGGCGATGAGTGGAAGACGGCCATGTTCACGCCGTTGGGCACCTATGAATACAGAGTTATGCCTTTTGGTCTCCAAAATGGTTCCCACTGTTTCCAAGCATTTATGCACCACGTGCTAGCGGGACTCCTCTACAAGAAGTGTGTATGCTTCCTCGACGACATCCTGATCTTCTCGGAATCGCAGGAAGCTCACGAGAGGGACGTAAAGGAGGTCCTGCAGAGACTACGGGAACACAGACTCTACGCCAAACTGGAGAAGTGCCAGTTCGACGTAACGGAGGTGGATTTCCTGGGCTACAGGCTATCCGACAAGGGACTAGCCATGGACAGCGCCAAGGTCCGCGCGGTGTTGGACTGGAAGAGCCCGCGCAATCGGAAGGAGGTCCAGAGGTTCGTCGGTTTCGCCAACTTTTACCGCAAATTCATCAGGGGTTTCGCAAAAGAGACGGCAGCAATCACGGACACTCTCAGTTCCAAAAAGAAGAAGTTCACCTGGACGGACCAGGCGGAGCAGTCCTTTCGGAAACTTAAGAGCCTCTTCGCATCCGAGGAACAGCTGCTACACGTGAATCCCGGCAGGCCCATGCGGGTCAAGACTGACGCATCCGACAGAGCGGTGGGGGCCGTCCTCTTGCAGGAAGATCCGCAAGGGAACTGGAGGCCCTGCGCTTTCTATTCCCGGAAGCTCAGCAAGTCGGAACAGAACTACACCATCTGGGACAGGGAGTTGTTGGCCATTCACGCGGCTTTCAAAGCGTGGCGGCACTTCCTCATAGGAGCCAAGCACACCGTGCAGGTCCGCACGGACCACAAGAACCTAGAGTATTGGCGCACGGCGAAGCTCCAGAGCCAGAGGCACATACGCTGGGCGGAATTCTTCGCGGATTTCGACTTCCGAATAGAGTACATCCCGGGAGACACCAATGTCATAGCAGATGCGCTCTCCAGGAAACCGCAATATCTCGAGGAAGCGGCAACAGTGGCAGCCAAGCACATTTTCGCACCGCAGGCGTGGGCGTGCGCTTCAGCCGTCGTGGACCTGGACGCGGTGCGTCGCGCGCTGCAAACGGATCAGTTTGCACAATCCAAGATGGAAGAGCTGCGCAGAGGTACAGCGAGGGACGACGAGTTCCAGATACACGACGGTCTGCTAACTCGCAAAGGTGCCCTCTACGTGCCGGGGGACGATCTCCGCGCGAAGGTTCTGCAGCAGTTGCACGACGCACCCAGCGCGGGTCATTTCGGCAAGGAGAAGACAGCGGACTTGGTAGCCAGGGACTTTTGGTGGCCCCAAATGCGAGGAGAGGTTGCGGATTACGTCGCCAGGTGTGACACCTGTCAGAGGTCCAAGCCAGTGCACAAGAAGCCAGCGGGACTACTGGAACCGCTGGAGACGCCACTACAGCCGTGGGAGCGGGTGGCGCTGGACTTTGTTACTGATCTGCCCAGTTCCCGAGGCAAGACAGCGGTACTTGTGGTTGTAGACCTGTTCACCAAGATGGCGCACTTCATTCCTTGTGCGAAGGTGGCGACAGCGGAACAGATCGCCAAACTGTTCATAGACCACGTATTCAGGGTGCACGGCTTGCCACGGTCCATCCTGTCCGACCGGGGTCGCCAATTCATTTCCAGTTTCTGGCAGAAGCTCCTAGGTATCCTGAACGTCAAGATCAACTTAGCGTCGGCAAGACATCCACAGACCAACGGCCAAGCGGAAAGGGTCAACGCCATCATGCAGCAGTACCTGCGATGTTACGCCAATCAACGACCTGCAGCTTGGGTGGACTACTTGCCGATGGCCGAGTTTGCCTACAACAACACGAAGCACGCGTCAACGGGGGTGACACCGTTCTTCGCCAACAATGGGCGACATCCCAGAACCTTCCCGGGGTTGGTGACGATGGGGGAGGGGGAGCCGCAGGGAGCTGACCATTTAGCAGCAGAACTGCAGGAGGTCCACGAGGAGCTTCGGCGGCACTTGGAGCTAGCTAAACAAGCCTATAAAGTGCAGGCGGACAGGCACAGGAGGGCAGGAGAAGACATCCAGGTGGGGGACTGGGTATGGTTAGCAGCCCAAGCGGTGCCGGCCAAGTCGTTAGCTAAGAAGAAGCTAGGACACAGGCAGCTAGGGCCGTACCAAGTTGAGGCCAGGATCAATCCCGTAGCTTTTCGGTTGACCCTCCCGGAAGGTTCCAGAATGCACCCGGTCTTTCATAGGTCGGTGCTCACACCCTACAAGGCCCCACACAGATTTCAGGAGTCAGGGATGGCACCAGACCCACGCAGAGAGTCACCAAGGGGGGGGGGAGTCACCGAGGGCCACGCCACTCAACGAGGTCACAGAAATTCTGGACTCGAGATGGGGGGAAGAGGGAGTAGAATATCTTCTCGCCAGAGAAGGTACCCCGGCCAGCGCCAACAGTTGGGTGCCGGACTACGCTCTGGAGGAACCTCTTCTCAAAGACGAGTTCCATGCCCTTTTCCCACACAGGCCCATGCCAGCCGAGTATTTCGACGACTGGCTTTTTACGCCCACACTTTCAGCCAGCACTTTCCGGGGGTTCTCCTCCGCAGAGGAGACGACGCCAGAATCGAGCCCTCCAAGGGGATCGTGCTCGGGGGTGGACACGGACCCCTCTTACTGGTGGGACGATCAACCAGAAGAGGACTGGCGCAGGAGGTGGCTGAGGGGGCCTTGGCAAACAGCACCGCCCGAAGTAACAAGGGGAGAGGAGGACGCGGACAAGTTGGGGGACAAACCCGAGTTCGAGCACACATACACTGAACTGGAAGCAGAGGAGATCGACGTCGACGACCTGTGTCCAGCATCTACCCCCGCAACGACGGAGCTCCCAGAACCTGCGCCCGAGCGGCGGGAGGGGGGAAGGGGGGCTTCGAGGGGGGGATGGATGTCAGGGGTTCAGGGACAGAGGCACAGGTGAGGGAGGAGACGGAGAGCGAGGGGGAAGAATCCCAGGACAGCGAGGAAGAGGATGACAATGACTTGAGGGATTCCATGAGTCTTTCAAGTGAATCAGAGGATTCCCAGAAGGGGGCGCCTGTGGTCAGGCCAAGGGGAGTCACAGGGGGGACTCGTCAGGAGCAGGGGACCAGCAGGGGAACCCAAAGTGGGAGCTGGGAGTCGGGACCGGCTTCTCCGCCAGAGCGCAGTGAAGGGGGTGGAGATTCCAGTGTGACAGGGGAAGCAGGTCCGAAAGCAGAGAGGGAGGGAAGATCGGAGCAAGACATCCTCCCGGAAAGGGAGGGGAGTAGTGCAGGGAGTAGTGTAACTGTCAAGAGGAAGGTTAGAGGTTGCGAACGCGCGCCAAGTTCAAATGTGGAGGCGCGCGGAAGAACAGGGAGCCCGGAGGAGGAGCCAGGTCCCAAAGCACGCAGGAGGGGGGAAGAGCTATCTGGGGATTCCGCGTCAGGGGAATCCAGGAGGGGCGAAACCCCAGGGGGCAGGAAGACCCTGCGGAAAAGGAAAGAAAGGAAGAGGTGGAGCAGCACAGCCCTCTTAAACTGGTGCAGAGGAGGGACTGACTCAGAGGGGACTTCAGCGGTCTAAGCGTAACAGACGTGGGGCTGCGCGCCTCGGCTGTGGAGCGTACAATACATTCCAATAAACATCTTTGTATATAAACTGGACTTGGCGTTGGTCTCTTGTGAGCTGGGACCTGAGGCAGCCCTGACACCAAGGATAAAACATAAAATATTAACAGATACTAAAGATAGAGGAGGATTCTCCCTTCCAGATTTCAAACTTTATTATGAAGTGAGCTGTGCTACTTGGATCCGGGATTGGATTAAATTAGAAAATACCGATTTACTGGATCTGGAAGGACATGATAATAGATTTGGTTGGCATGTGTACTTATGGTATAATAAAGCAAAAGTACATAAAGCTTTTCATAATCATATAATCAGGAAATCATTGATAAAAGTATGGGGGAAATATAAAGATTTATTAGAACAATAAACTCTGTGGTGGGTCGCCCCAACAGAAGCAATTTCAATTAAAAAGATAAATATGGAAGGGAAATGGCCGACATATAGAGATTTGCAGATAGAAAGAGAAGGGAAATTAAAACTTAAGGATTATGATGAGATAAGAGAACACATTCATGATTCATGATCGTCAGTTATATGAGGTTTTTAAAGAAGATAGTAAGAAAGGATTTGGATATATCATATCTAGATTTCAAAGAGGAATTGTAGATGATAATAATAAACTCTTAAAGAAAATGTGTAATTTATTATTAGAATGGGAGACTAAAGATGAAGAGGTCAAATCTGTAACAATTAAATGGGCACAAGGTATAGGACACAACATACAAATGGATGATTGGGAAAAATTATGGACTCCACTCTGGATTTGTGGAAGGTTGCCTCCTTAGTCCTTTCTGCTCCTGAAGATATCCCATAAGGCAAAGGAGGTTTAGGATCAGACTTTTTCCTCTCCTAGATGGGCTCCCTTTCCAGGTGGACAAGCCCCATCTGCCCCTCACTTCCCTCCACAACAAAGGCAGAAACTACCTTCCTGACTGTTGGACCTGCTCTTGGTCTCTCTCATCCGATCCATCTGCCAGAGCCTGTCTTTGCATGCAGGGAAGTCCCTAACGTCCCAAGGATTTGAGACCCATCAGCTCTCCTCCCCTGGTTTAGCTGACCAGTCAAAGCCGTTCCCAAGATTGTGGCTGCTGTGGCATGCTAACAGCTTCTAGGAGCCACAGGTGAGAGCCGAAGGGCAGTGGGTGGCGGGTGGGCAGACGCGGAGGACCAAAGGTGGACAAACTGTTGGGATACTGCCAGGGAGACAAAGGCCATCATGCCCCCAAGCCATCTCCATTGCGATCCATCGATCTCCCGTAGACACGCAGTATCATTCAATTAGCGACACGAGCTCCAGAAATAGCTTGCCACATTCCAGAGCTGGTGCACGCTGTATCAGCAGAGTTCGCACAGCGAAAGACGCACGCAGGAGAGCATTATTTACAACTTTATTCAGCGTTGGTCAGACAAAGAAAACATAGCTGCCTGCGTTGATGTCTCAGGCACAGAGAGAAAACGAAAGCAATAGACAAAATATAAACTTCCTGTGAACAGGAAATACGCAGACTCTGTGACTCACAAAGCCTGCTCCCTTTTAAGGTGGAACGGAAATATCCTAACACAAACTACCCCAGAAGGAGCATGATGTTTCCCCTACCAGATGTTCTACCCTAACACCCCAATATATAAATGTAATGAATAAAGAAACACATGTGTCAGGGGTGCCTCAGGTCCCAGCTCACAAAGGACCAACGCCAGTGTCTCTTTATATACAGAAGTCTTTATTGAAGTTCATTGTTGGTTTTACATCCGTGGCGCGCAGCCCTACGTCTGTAACTCTAGACCGTCGAAGCTCCGTCTGACTCTTCCCCTCCCATACACCAGTTTAACACCCTAGCTTTGCTCCACCTCTTCCTCTGCTCTCTTCTCCTCTGGGTCCTCCTGCCCCCTGGGGTTCCACCCCTCCTGGACTCTTCGGAGGCGGATTCCTCTGACTCCTCCCCCTGTCTCCGGCGGGCTTTGGGACCTGGCTCCCAATCCGGATTTTCTGCTGACCCGCGCGCCTGCACATTTGAACTTGGCGCGCGCGCCCAGCCAGCCACTTTCCTCCTAACGGCTACACTGCTCCTGTCACTGCTTCCTCCTTCGGAGGGGCTGGCTGGAAATGACCTCTGCTCCGCCCCTCCACTCTCCGACGGAGGCGTGGTCAGCTCTGGCTCTCTCTCTCCCCCTGCTAGAGTGGACGCCGGTTCTGATCTGTGGGTTTCTTCCCCCCCGCTACGCTCTGGCAGGGAAGCTGGCCCTGATCTCCAGCTGCCGCTTGGGGACTCACCGCTGGCCCCCCTTGCCCTGACCCTGGGCACCTCTTTCTGAGAATCTTCTGATTCGCTGGAGAGACTCATGGAATCTCTCGGGTCACTGTCATACCCTCCTAAGCTCCCCTCAGATTCCTCCCCTTCGCTCTCCAACTCCTCTTTCCCCTTTGGCTCAGCCCCTGAGCCCCTGACAACATGCTTGGATATGTAATGAATATGCAATAAGCAGTCCTAGTATGGGAAGGCTCCTCCTCTCTCACTGGTAGTTAGAGCTCATTTTTTAGTCCTTTTTGGGGAAGGGCCATCCTGCCCTCTGGGGGGGGGGCCTCCTGACTCGCAGCTGCCCTCCTCCCAGAGGGAGCCCTGCTTGCGCTTCCTCATGTAGCTGGAAAAGCACTAGGTACAGGAGAGGCCCCAGGATGAAGGAGATAAAGGCTTCCTTGCCCTTTGCCCACGAAGACTTTGGATGTTTCTCCCCACCCCCCACTGAAATCTCCACTCCTGTCAATCTTCCTGCACCCCTTGCAGGCAGATGAACATCAGCTCAGCCCAGCCTGTCACTTCCCATCAAGGTCAGCTTCACAGAGCAACTTCTGAACTGTGGGCAGGAGCCCAAAAGGGAGCTGGGCCTCACCACCTTCCTGGGCTGGCAGCTCAATAACATGCTCTGTGTCGTTTCTCTCCGTGTCCCACGCCTCTTTTCCAGGGAAGAAGAAGCTGAGAGCAGCACCAAATGCTGCTTCTGAGGTGGCCAGCTTTCATGCTAAACCCTGCTCCTATGCCTCTCACCAGTAGCTTGATCTACACACATCATCTGGGGGCTTCTAGTGCTCATCTGCCTGCAGTGAAAAGCTTTGCCTGCATATTGAGCTGGTCTTAAAGGCAGAGGAGCAGCCCAGGCAAGGGTCCTCCTGACCATGGCCACGACTTCGCCCCCTCCCGGGGGTCAACTTCTTCCAAAGTCACCTTCAGCCTTTTGGTTCCTTCTCCTTCACAGTCTCCTAACAAGGGCAGAAGGTCCCAGGTTCAGTCCTTGACATTTCCCATTGAAGAGGCCAGAGGGCAGGCCTGGGAAAGGTCTCTGTCTGAGACTCTGGAGAGCCACTGCCACTACAAAGAGGCATGACTGGCCTAGATGGATAGACATAGCTGTCTCCGATATTTAAATCCCAACCAAGGGCTTCTTAATTCAGGCTCTATCAATGGGACCTGCAGGCCAAGACATCCAGAGAGTACCAGATTGGCAAAAGCTGCATTCATTTCATATCTGACGCTCACTAGAGCTCAGCCTGTTTAATCGGCATAGAATTCCAGGGCTCATCACAGAGACATATAAAGTTCTAAGATGAAAGTGGCTCTGAATATACACATCTCAGCACAAGTAGACACACTCCCCAGATTGTAGGATCCAAACACTTTTGTTTAAAGAGGAAAGCTAAGGGAGTTTAAAATTCTACCTCAACTTGAATGGCGTGCAAAATGGAGAATCCTTTGCAGTCTCACTGACATTTTCCACAAAGCCCCACTTTGCCATGGTCTGCCACTGCCACCCAATGCTCACTAGGTGAAGGCGCAACACTGAAACACACACACGGTCTCTCTCTTGAAGGGTCGGCACTATACTGAAAAAAGGAGAATTTGGTGCCATGTTGAAATTCTTGACATGGAAATGCCAATGGGAAGAGATGGGGACAGCTTCACCCTTCCAAATCGCAACTCTCCAGCAGTTTCCAAATAATTTCCGTTCAAATGGAGGTGATGCAGGGATTCCTGACTTGGAAGGGACCAGCCTGGGAGGCAACCTTGAGCCTGAGCACATACTGTCTTAGGACGTGACCCCTGCTTGGGTGACCCATGACAACTGTTTGACAGCGATGTAAAACCTCCATGTCCAGTGACCAGGGGTGTTGCTATGTAACAAAAAGAACTAGGGTGCAGGCCCCTGGGCAAATATGCTCAGATTGCATGTGTGCATATGCAAATTTAGAATTTGAATATCACAGAAGGCAATTTA